>NC_071354.1:57509043-57825209 GCF_943734655.1 Sabethes cyaneus
CAGCCTGCGAGGTACGATCCGTATCACCCTTTCTAAAAGGGGGAGGTGTTGGGAAGGCATCTCACCAACCGTTAAATGACAGCACCGAAGTTACCAGTGGGACTCTTCAGTTGACAGCCGTCAACGTGACAGACGCTACCGCGGCTCTCGGTGTGCGATCATTCTTATCCGGTGACGGCCATCATGTTTCATCATTTTTATTGCGATAGCAGCAGCTCGCGGAGCACATTTTATTTGTGTAATTAGTTATTAGAAATATATCATGTTTTATCGTTAACCGCGAGTTGCCACTACACCGAACGCCCTATCGCAACACTAAGATAAAGTATATATCTGGAAAAATCATGAAAAAAATCACAGGCGTTCATAAAAAATGTTTTAAAGAACATTTTCACATTGAAAATAGAAGAGATAGAAAATATTTCCAAGAGACAGGCTATGGTTTTTTCGATTATTGTTTGCAGTTTTCTATCACTGTGGAACATTTTTTAAAAGATTTTTCCAAATAATATTTTATCCGGATTGTCAATGATGAAATTTGCCAATGAGTCAATGGCCACATTTGTAAATGAATGACACAAGTACAAGAACAAGAAACAATAAAAAACATTTTGGAAATTTTCCATAAGATAGAGTTTTTCAAAGTTTGCTTTGGAATTTCGCAGCCATAGAAAATTTTGTGAAAAACTGTTTTACAGGCGTACAAAACTTTACGAAGTTTAGAGATTCGACTCAAATCTGTGCGATAATATTGATAGATAATAGTTCAATAGCAGAATTAAAAGAAAATTTTCATATTCCTCAACAATTCCTGCTGCTAAAAAAGTTAGCGGTTTATTTAGCGGTACATAAATTTAGCGGAAAATTAGCGACCGCTAACCAAAATGTTAGCTGAGCTAATTAGCTGTTAGCGGATTAGCGGAAATGTTCCCACCTCTGGAAACCCGTTATCTTCAAAACCCCCCCGGCACCAGAAATAGAGGGACCTAACGTGCTAGATGGCTTGACCAGGTTGATGGTGACTTGCGTGTGTCGAGACGCGCAAACAATTGGCAACGAGTAGCCCAGAACCGAGTACAATGGAGAGGAATTCTTGATACGGCAAGAGCCACCCCGGCTCTCGGCTGAATAAGTAAGTAAGTAAGAGTCGTAGAAAAAGTTCAATTCAATTGAAAGAGAAATTTTGGTTCAAAGTTCGGGGCCCCAACAGTTCCATTTGAAACTGAATTTTCAATCATCAAATCGGTTGATTTCAATTCGGCGTATCGTTGACGGGCAGCTGTCTTAGCCGATCTGGTCCGCGCTCGCTCAATGCCGGCTTTTGCCTCTCTCCGCTCGTCGATCTTCCTCCAAGTTTCATCAGAAATCCACTCCCTCAGCCCGCTGCGCGCTTCGCCGAGTGTTACCTGCGTACCGCGTTGCAACAAGAAAACAGTTGATTTTAGCTATTCCGAATGTATAACGGCCTTTATTCGTTCGAAGTTCAAGAACCGTTTTTAATTCCTGCGTGTGTAAATATAAGTTTTAATTAGGGTTAGGTTTTACAGCATAATGTTCTTACGTTTTAGTGCTTTAATCTCCTTTACTGTCTCTGTCCTTAACTTATCCTTTTCCGTTTTCCGCCTCTGTCACTATCTATTTATTTTATCATTTGTAAGAATAACTTTGTTAATATAAATTGTATCTCACCGTTAGTAATTTAGCCGTACTATTGAACACCGACCGTACTAATAATTTTAAGTTACCGTTTAAGATCTAGATGTAAGTAAATCCAATAATTATAAGCAATTTAGCAAGTAAATAATTGATTACTGCACCTTTGTGTGAACTCTAGTTATGAACTATAGCAAAACACGGCCAATGATAGGCAAACGATAATAAACTGTATCAATTTCTACTTTCACTTCAATTTTCGACCTTCTAATCTGCAATTCATCTCTTATTTTTCCTTCTGACGTTTTCTGTCACTTTGACATCCTTCACGCTACGCTTGTTCAATGAGCGCTAGTAATAAGGTGAAGAAACAGTGCTCGGTTGGTGATATATTATTCCGAGGTGCGTACAGCGTCAATGGATTCCGATGACATTCCCCTCCAGTTTGCTGACTCCGCCTGCGAGTCAGTTAACTCTACCTTACCTTTGACGTCGAGTACCACCGCCTTCACAGTCGATCTTTCATACACGTAGTTCGCCGATCGTAGTAGAGACCTTGGTGTTGAACCATCTGAGCTACCCAACAACCAATGATTTTCGGTGAGTGCTGGGGCTGCTTCGTCTTCGACTCGCCCATGTGTAACTAATCGTGCATTCAGGATACCTTCTACTTCGATTAACACGATTTGTAGTTCCTCATCGGTGGGACGGGAGGATAGCTTGATTTCAGACAGAGTTTGTTGAACGGATTGGACAAGTCGTTTCCAACTCCCCTCCATATGGGGAGCTATCGGTGCATTGAAATAGATTGAGCTGCTTGAAGGCCCGAGCTTTTTAGTTATTCTGTTTTGGTCAGCTACTTGCAGTGTCTGTTTCAGTTCACGACCAGAGGTAATGAAATCGGTTTCCCTGCCGTTATAGAGACTTGCAGGTGTTCCCCGGCGCACAATAGAATTCTTTATAACCATTACGCAGGAGTTCGTGATAAGGAAGCCAGTCACTTCGATGTGTACGACACAGGCACGTAGGCATGTAAATAGAACCTCTAATCTCTTCTCAACCCGTCCCTCTATAGCCACTTCCACAAGACCGAAATAATTTATTCCCGTGTGATCAAACGGTCGAACAAACGCGGTTAGTCGGCACCGAGGCAAGTCGGTCATTTCTAGAGCGCGCGGTCGAGCATCTTGCAACCTAAAAGTATCCAGCTGTGGGGCACGAATGGGAAATTTTTCGTCACTGTGTACTGCCGCACTTGTGAGTCCACCGTCAATCCACGTAAAGCGTTTTGGTTGAATGTTTCTAATGAAACGGAAGCTGTTTGCTGTCGCACAAACAAGACGTTTCGAGTTGTGGGTTTTCTCCATTTGGATCGGCGTAAGATTACGTAGAAGCTGCATGGTGCGTTCGTCGTCGCGGGAGCGACTTACCTTATCAGAAAGCATTACACCCAGACTTTCGATCGAGTACTCTTTCACAGCGCGACCTAGGTGATCATCAATCCGATCGCCGTCGCTGTGGACACGATGGCTAACGTGGTATACGTGTAGCATGCCCACTGACTGACCGTTTGAAGCTCCACCATAAATCGTCCACCCAAGATGTGTGTTGATCGCAATTGGTTGGCCAACCATCCCCTCTCGACTTTGTCTAACCAGCGTAGCGAAGGCATGTTGAACTCCGATTAGCAAACGGGGGCGCACATTTAGATATGATTGCACCGGGAGACCTTTCAAGTAGGGGTGCTCGGACTGAAGCTGTTTAATATCGAGCGATTGACGTGGAAGTTGCAGGTCACTTACGGTTCGGACGTCTTCGAAGTGAAAGCGTTTTCCTTTTAACCCAGATATGTCCAGCGCCACTTTGCATGATTCCTGTTCAGAACGATGTGTCCCTCCGGTCCATCTAAGGCATAGTGGATGACGCTCTCCTGTGAGATTGAGCTCTTCGGCAAGGTCCTGGTCCATTAGGGTTAACGAAGACCCATCATCTAAGAAAGCGTAACAGTGTATTGCAATTCCGTTGCCGTATAATATAACCGGGATATAACGGAACAACACGGCACTGGATTCCGCTTGATGAGTGTTGCACGACTGCGGCTCACGCGGTAGATTAGTGTTAACGATCTGCGGTTCCACATTCAGCTCTTTATGCAACAGCGGGTGGTGACCAAATGTGCATCCGCTTACACCACAGTCCTTTGAAGGGCAACCTCCTTTGTGCTGCTTCAAACACTTGCGACACACTCTAGCCTCGCGAACTGTCGCCCACCTTCCGTCGTAAGATAGATCTAGAAACCGTGTGCATTTTGTCAATGTGGCACAAGTACCTTTACAGCCTATGCAAATTCTCTGTGGAATCTGCTTTGGCTCATAAGCCATATTTTGCGTACTGCTACTCGGTTCGGATGAATCTTGGCTACTCCAGCTTGACTGTTCAGCGTGCGTGCTAAGGCAGCCTTGTGATGTTTTGCGTGGCTCCGACACTAAGCAAGCATCTTCGGCAATGACATAGAGCCATTCACTGAAGGCCACCAAGTTTACCTTCCGCAAGCCGATGAAATCGAATCGTTTGGTTTTGTTAAGCGAATCGGGTTTCAGGACCAGCATAGCTAACACTTTGTCCTTTATACACTGTAGCACGATTCGTGGCTGGCCAAACCTGAGTTTGAGTGCATTTACCGCTTTGTCGACCGTAGACGGGTGCAACAGAAAACTCCTAACTGTAGCGAAGGCATCTCCCTTCAGACAATTTCTCAGTCGAATCATGTTTTCGTCTTCCGTGTAGCCACACATGCGCGTCGTACTTTCGTAGGTAGAAAAGAACATGGGCCAGTCCTCAGGATTTCCCGAAAACACTGGCAAATCTTTCGCGACCACCTGGCGTGCGGCAATCTGGTTACGACTCAGGCTACAGTACAACTGGTTGCTAGTTGTAAGCATCCTCCGCTGGCTCTGGTGGCCTACCCTTGGCGATGACCGGTTACTTGGCTGGAGGGTAGACAAATTCTTCACTGGTGCTTCTCTTTCTTCTTCCGAATAGTCACTGCTATCCAGCTGCTCTTCCTCTTCGACGAACTCATCGCTTAAATATTCACTTTCAGTACCATCTTCGTTATCTTTTTTCCATTCTTTAACCTTGGAAACGCTTTTCTCTTCATCCAATTCAGCTTCTGCTTCTTCCTCATCGAGATCCGCCAGCTCTTCAAGAACACTAAACTGCTTTTCTACTAACTTTTTCTTCTCCTCTAGCAGTGTCTGCTCAGCTTCAATTCGCCGCAGTTGCAGTGCCAAACGCTCCCTACATGACCGTCTCGACGTAGCTGAGGCAACCGATACGGCATCCGTTGCCTTAGCCACCTCGCAAGTTTCTTTCTCTAGATACGCTTTTTCTACGGAAGTACCTCGTCTCAAAACATTAGTAGCTTTTGTGCTAACTGTACCTTTGAGCGCTTTTGGCTGTTTACCGGAGCTACGTTTCTTCACTTTCCGGTCGCACTTCGCACAACGCCACGGTTTCGCTTCGATTGTACTATCGACACCGACGCAACTAAAGTGATGCCACTCATCGCAGTCAACACACTGTACCATACGACTATTGTTCGCGGAAGAACACGACTGACAGTTTTGATCGACTAGTTTCAGAGAGTTTCCGCGGGAAGATTGGCTATTTCTACGGGAGCTCTTAGAGCACGCACTCTTGACTGAGGAGGCCATTTTATTCATATTCGAGGGGGGGTTGAGAATGGGTTCTTTATTCAAAGCTTCTGCTTTAGAGCCGAGCGCTCTATCAGGTGTGCTTGTAGATCGAACATCAGAACTCTTACCTTGACTGCTAGTTGTTGCAGTTTCAGCCGGACTCGACATCGTGTAAAACGAATTAAAAATTTTGTTACCTGCGTACCGCGTTGCAACAAGAAAACAGTTGATTTTAGCTATTCCGAATGTATAACGGCCTTTATTCGTTCGAAGTTCAAGAACCGTTTTTAATTCCTGCGTGTGTAAATATAAGTTTTAATTAGGGTTAGGTTTTACAGCATAATGTTCTTACGTTTTAGTGCTTTAATCTCCTTTACTGTCTCTGTCCTTAGCTTATCCTTTTCCGTTTTCCGCCTCTGTCACTATCTATTTATTTTATCATTTGTAAGAATAACTTTGTTAATATAAATTGTATCTCACCGTTAGTAATTTAGCCGTACTATTGAACACCGACCGTACTAATAATTTTAAGTTACCGTTTAAGATCTAGATGTAAGTAAATCCAGTAGTTATAAGCAATTTAGCAAGTAAATAATTGATTACTGCACCTTTGTGTGAACTCTAGTTATGAACTATAGCAAAACACGGCCAATGATAGGCAAACGATAATAAACTGTATCAATTTCTACTTTCACTTCAATTTTCGACCTTCTAATCTGCAAATCATCTCTTATTTTTCCTTCTGACGTTTTCTGTCACTTTGACATCCTTCACGCTACGCTTGTTCAATGAGCGCTAGTAATAAGGTGAAGAAACAGTGCTCGGTTGGTGATATATTATTCCGAGGTGCGTACAGCGTCAATGGATTCCGATGACACCGAGGGTTTCATTACTGGTCGTGATGAAGGCGTTTTTGATGCCGGTCCATTGCTCTTCGACGGTTCCACCAGGTAGCAGCTCCGAGGTTCGAGATTCAAGTTGTTAGACAAAGGCCCTTTCACCTCAGGATTCTCCAATCGGCGGACGTCGTAGCGGCACCCAACTTTCTCCTCCCGTCGTTGGACACGTGCGACGTGCAGACGTATCTCAGCGATAACAAGATGATGGTCGGATGCAATATCAGCGCTGCGTTTGTTGCGTACAGCAAGAAGGCTCCTTCGCCATTTCCGGCTGATGCAGATGTGGTCGATTTGGTTTTCTGTTCAGCTGTCGCGGGAAACCCACGTGACTTTATGTACTATGGGGGAAGAGCGATCCACCAAAGTCCATGCTGTTATTACCACAGAATTCTGTAAACAGCTCCCCGTTTTCGCTCATCTCTCCTAGGCCATGGCGTCCCATGACGCGTTCAAGGTCCGCGTTGTTTGAGCCAATCTTCGCGTTGAAGTCGCCCATGTGAATTTGGATGTCTCCCTTCGGGATTTTCTCAACCACGCTGATCAGCTGGCTGTAAAAACTCTCTTTCTCCTGCAGGTCGGCAGCATCTGTTGGCGCATAGCACTGGATTACTGTAAGGTTCTTAACCCGTGTTCTGAAGCTGGCAACGATTATTCGCTCATTTATCAGTTCCCACTTCGTCAGGGCCGCATGTGCCCCAGTAGGAATCCAACTCCTCTTTCTTGAGTAGCACTTTCACCTCGTATGCCAGAGTAGAGCAAGACTTGCCCGGATGATGTCCTGTGTTCGCCAGATCTCGCTCAGCCCCTGGATTTCAAGCTTCAGGCGGCTAGCTTCCCTTGCAAGTTGAGCCAGCTTGCCCTGCTGGGCAAGGGTTAGTATATTCCATGTTCCGATTCGTGTCCGTGTTTTCATGCTAAAGGTCGTTGCCAATAATCCAGAGAGATTTCTTCTTTCATTTTCGGTAACTTTTTTGTGTTCCAGTAGGCTGTTAACTTAAGGTCCTTATCCCACTGATGGGGCTGCCATCTTAATGTGGGCGGGAGCTACTGTGCCCCCTTTCCTGTTAGCATACGACAACCGAATTTGCGTACCCCAGCCGGCACCTCGTGGAGGTAGGAATAGGGGTTGATGAACAGAGGTTATGGAATGCACATGCTCACCCTTTGCCAGCCATTCCTACTGTTTACTTAGTCAAAATCGGAAGCTTACGGTGGGCTGGTCACATCGCGAAGATGCCGGACGACAGTGTTGCGAAAAACATTTTGTCCATGAAGCCAACCTTAACCCATAGTATAGAGTGGCACAACGTGCTTAATGGCTCGGCCAGTTTGGAGCTAACTTGCGAGACACTCGAAAAATTGACATCGAGTAAGTATTCAGGACCGAGTAAAATGGAGACGAGTTCCTAATACGGAATCTATTCGCTGTTTGAGTCTCGCCGAACCTGGGCTACAGGTAATTTTTGTAGTTCTTTTGACGTTTTCCTGGATGCACCATGAGAAGGCGAACTATTCTTTACATTCCCATCATAATCAAACACTCAATAGAAACAGCAAAACCAGTAGGGCTGCTATTCCTTAAAAAGTTCTGGTGGGCTTATAAGCCCAATATATATTGAAAACTCCAACATTAATATTACCATACGTGCTCTACGAAGTGTAAATCTTCTGCATGCGGGCTCCCAACGGATTTATTATGGCCAAAAAAGGCCAATTAAATGTTTTAGTTAGTTGTACTCTTGTACTTCAATGTTTTAGTCATGATAAACTAATGTATAAATATTATAATTGAACTGAGAAGTATCAGTAAAAATCAAAAGCTTGCCCAATCGAAAGGACAAAAACGACGAGTTTATTTTTATGGTATCGAAAATTCAATCATCGCGTCGTCCTCGTGGCATGCATTGTACCAGAATAATCGCATTTGTTATCCTTTTGGACTGCGACATGTTCTCGTCGGGGTCGAATACACATCATATATGTAGCAGAGCAGCTGCTGCACCCTTAGGGTTATTTATAAACGACATGATTTTGTGGTGGATTTTTCGACACTGGGAAACAAAGAACGGTCGCTGTTTTAGAACCCGATGGCGGCATTCTTATCAGCTGCCGTAGCTGTTGGACATGAGTGCTATAAATTTTGATACGATTAGGTACATCCTTTATCGTGGAAATTATCTATTTGATTATGCTTGTTAGGAAGAATGTTGTTGATACAACATACGACCACAAAAAAAAATATTTTTGAGATTATTGAGGTTAAGCGACCTGATAGATTGATTACCTAGACCATTATATTTCTCATGATTTACATTGCAATTCGCATAGTGATTCCATTTAATGTCCTTTTCCCGTTAGAGCTAAAGAAACGGGGGAAAACCAGCTTCCGGCGTGATTTAGGTTCCGTAAAAAATCTCAAGCAGTCAGATTGAAACCATTTTTTAAAGTGTAAGCCTCTTAGAGCTTTGTGTAATTGGTTCTCTCTAATAAATCTGTACAATTTAGGAGCTTTTTATGCCACATAAACACTCCACCACTCCTGTTACATGCCTGATGAAATTTAAAGATATCGTCCGTTTCGGAGCTCAATTTCGGTTTCCATTTCGGATGAACAGCTTTTTGCGATTCCCGCACGTTGTCGGACAGATCCAGAATATGTATAAGACATCACACGATAAATGTACACATTTACATGATATCTCTTTCATCGTTCTATTTATGGTTTCTTTCATGAATGCTAGGAAAACAATTTTTTCAATCGTGGTTAAGTGCAAGTGGATAAACTTCATCAAGAATGACCGATGAGGTGAGACGACATAGACGATAAAATGATGCTACATATTGCTCCGATTAAATGTATACTAACCCGGAGAGTATTTAATCTAAGTAAAGAACCATCAGTATCAAAAATTTCACACTATGAAATCCAAAAAAAAAAAATATTTGAAAAAAATTTGAGAAGCTTAATAAATGTCAATTTTTAGAGTCATGCTCTAAATATCGCAAATATTTTAAACTGAGATAACATGATGTCAAAAATCATGGTAAATGGTTGATTTGATTATTTTAAACATCGAAATGCTGAAAGCACTGACTTGCAGCAAATTAATTTTCATAGTCAATTTTTCATGATGCAGGGGAATGTCTCACGGCAAAAGTAGGTTAACCATCTGTTCTTCGATTAAAAGCCTACCTTTGTTCCTTTTTTATTGTCAAACTTACGACCGAAATTTAATGGAATGAGCTGAATCTGGACAGTGATGATGATAATTTCTCTGGAAATGCGACCGTCTCGTGCTGCTTTGGCTTCATCACTTTCTACATCAAAGAAACACTATTTACTGCTGAAATTTTGTGTGTTTTCTTTTCTTCCAATCTGAATTGCTGTCAAAGAAAAAAATCTCATCTCTCGTCAAGTGAAAAAACAGGAGCAAGATTAAAATGTATTTAGGTACATATTTAAATATATTTGAAATCAGTGATATGAATAATGAACGCTGCTTACTTATAAATTTATTAGATTAAATTAACGACAGAAGACTTAAAATCGTTTAACCATCAATTTGGTTTGATTTGGTGTTTGTATCTTGTTTGTATGAATTTTAATCAAAATGTATATGACATGTATTTAGTCCTGAAATTCAGCAATCCAACCTTTCATAACACTAACAGTGTGTGCAATCAGCCGAGATAGCAAGCAAGCTCCAGCGAAGTGCTTAGGGCGGGATCAATCTGGCTAAATAATGCAATAAAATATTAAACCTCATTAGAGCTTTCTCTCGTGACTGCCACGAGGATATTGAGGTTAAACCATTTGCAGAAAGATGAAGGCTAAATGAAATTTCTCATCGCTTTCTGGTTGTTCGAAGTAGAATGAATGGATTTTCCGCTATTTGACTGTGTCGTCTCGGCTTGTATAGCACAAGCAGTTATCCTGCGTTAAGATGCTTTCCCATTTAGGTACGGTTTAAGCTGCCTTCAAATAGTGCATTAGGATTTTTACGATGGGAGGGAAATCTTATTTTGTGTGCCTAATAAAGTGCTTGATGCAGTAATGGTTTCTTGACGAAAGTTAGTTTTTTATGAACCAAAAATTTCAAAAACTGTTCTTCGAAACATGTAAGGATAACTACATTTTTTCTGATTTGAAAATTAAGCTCATATTTTTTATATTTATTGTGTTTATATCTTACAAAATCTTTTTGTATCTTTTTGTTAGAATATCAAACCATACTTTTATTTGTTTTATGAATTAGAAGCCACAATGACACTTTCCTTCACTTGTTGTCTGTTTATTATTGCAGTTTACACTTCCGTTCACATAACAAATCTTGAAGTGCCAAGAACGTACATCCTTGAGCAGGATGATTTTCTCACTGCCTTCTCTGCCGGAGAATACCACTGGATGCAGCAGCAGCAGCGACCAGTACGAAACAAATCGAACGGAACCATTCATCCCTTGCCAACTGCCGCCGCCGCCGTAGCAGTTGAAGCAGAAAACTTTACTACAGGGCAGGGCGATAGTAATTCTTCCTTGGCGGTAAAACCTCTCATAATGGATTGCCAGTACGAGATTAAGGCTAATGAGTGCGGATTCGTTCTTAAGTGGTATTTCAACCGGAAGCTGATTTACCAATGGATACCGGCAAGAAACCCGGTTGGCATGGTATGTCCTTCATTATAATTTCTTTATGCAGGGAAACTTTTTATCGAAGACGAAGTTTGTGTAAACAGATAGCCAAGTTTTAACAGAATACCTGTATATTATTTCAGTAGAAACATACACCATGCGCCTCCATTGAATTATTATTTATTTGTTTTAAAAATTTTATGTCAAACACAAATACCTTTCTTAATATTTGATTTGAAAGATTTAATATTTTATGTAAAAGTTTTGCTTTCTAGGACAAAATTAAAAATTTCGGATTTTTCTGGTCCTCACACCATGCACATGATTGGTTATTGACTGGGCGGCGGCACCTCGGTCTTATTTTTTTCTCTCTCGACAGAATCAGTTCAAAAGTGAACTTCGTACCAACTACTCTATGTCGGATTCGGCCAACTACAAGTACCGGGCCCTGGTAATACAGAATCCAAAGCTGAACCACAGCGGAGAGTACATGTGCTCGGTGCAAACTTATGAATCGTTCGACCGTAAGGCGGCTCGATTTCAAATTGTTGGTAAGTTACTATGCCATAGTTTATAGACGCTTAAATTTTACCTGCCCATCCGATGATAACCACCACCGAAGCCAGATTTGGTTGTTTTCAGTACAAGATTGATAGGTGAGATTATATTTGTTCCAATATTTTCACTTGCTTTTTTGTTGCTTCTGCTGTTTTATGGCTTTCCGGGAATCGGTTGATGTGTTTACTTACTGACTGCGCCAGTTCCCGAGAAAATGCTGCTGCTTCACTACGAAAACGACGCCGAAAAGGAAAACATGCTACTTATCAAATGCAGCGTGTTTATGATTTATCCTGAACCGAACCTGGTCCTAGTGTAAGTAACGGAAGTGGGTGGTTTTAATCTTTCCGTTTTTTTATCTGCGGTTGTAAAATGTAAAGCAGTAAAGCGGTTTAACGATGTGATTTACTGATATACTGTCTATTTGAAATCAAATATTTTATTGTAGCGCAAGTTAAAAGTTGATTTAACTCTGTTATTTAATAAGTATTTTCTTTTTTTTAAATAATTTGGTGGCTATTGCACATTGCTTTAGTATTGAAAGTACATTGCTTTCGAATAAACAGTAAATTAGAAATTATAATTGTCACAGTTTGTGGTAATCCTCTAAACCGGCTCTCAAATTCAAATTATACCTCTCGGCAGTGTTAGCGGCGACCTAGTGCTGGTTAGCTCACGTACCGTCGTCGTTGCCGACCGGTACCACATGTTCAACAAAACCGTTTATGGCCTGATCGACAAGCACCTGCTCATCTCACCCACCTCGATTGGCTGTGTCCTATCGGTTGCCGGCTCGAGCTACGTGCGAAAGCGCGAAACAATCTATTACGGTAATTTGCCCTTTTCGGTTGCAAAATTTGGCCGATCAATAATTGACTAACCGCTGTACCGTTTCGTATCGTGCGCTCGCTCTCGTCTCGCCTTGTTTTTGCCAGATCCCACGCAGCTGACGAGATGGAGCCGCCTCAGGATGGACCATCAGGGACGATTTGAGATTAGCGATTGCTCCGGTAAGGTGGTTAAGTTAGCACGATTGACCTAATTAGGCCTTAGTAATTTTGCTGCACCGAATGATGGGATTGACTTGCATTGATACGTTTGAAAGTGAGCTTTTAATTATTGCTGTAGAAAATCTATACTTCAATTAATTTGCCTTTCGGTATGAGCTCAGGAATTGTTCATTAGCATTCAGTATAGTATATGGTTGTAGTCCTGATTGGAGGCACATCATCGCATGTTTAAGTTTCAACTAGGAACAATAATGATTTATTTGAAAAACCTAGAAATAAAAATTTAATATATAACCCACATTATTGATAACAAATAATATAATGTCTCATTTATTTTTAGATCAACTGAAAACATCAGTTTTGGTGGCACTGGCAGGGTTCGGAATGTTCAACTTAATTCTTTTTCATCGGAACAATTTTGAGTAGGAATAAAATATAGTTATTATTCGAATTTAAAATAAAAAATGCATAAGTTATTCCGAAAATTCTTGTCTCCTTTAAACATTTTTAGCATTCTCTTCGATTTAAGCGAAATATTTCTTCTTCTTCTTCAGCAGCATAGAGCCGGGGTGGCTCGTGCTGTTTCAAGCACTCGTCTCCATTCAACTCGGTCTTGGGCCACTCGTCGCCAATTTCCTAGTCGTCTCAGAAGTCGCAAATTGCTTTCGACCTGGTCGAGCCATCGTGCACGTTGAGCCCCCCTGTTCCTGGTGCCGGTGGGGTTGTTGAAGAGGACTATTTTCGTCGCACTGTCGTCCGGCATCCTTACGACGTATCCGGGCCACCGCAGCCTGCTAACTTTCGCTAGATGTACGATGGGAGTCTCCCCAAGCAGTGCCTCCGCCGCCCTCCGCTTTTAGTTTGTATTCCGCCAAATATCGTCCGTAGCACTTTCCGCTCAAACACGGCAAGGGCGCGTATGTCCTCCGTAAGCAGCGTCACGGCTCCAAGTCCATAAAGAACTACCGGTCTAATAATGGTTTTGTACATTGTTAGCTTCGTGCGGCGGCGTATGCTTCCTGATCGTAGCGTTTTACGAAGGGCAAAGTAGGCCCGATTTTCCTCTTGGATGCTCCGCTAGATCTCCTTACTAGTGTTGTTGTCCGCGGTCACCAGCGATCCCAAATACACGAACTCCTCTACCACTTCTAGTTCGTCGCCGTCAACGGTTACCGTCCGTGGGAGGCGCGCGTTTGTTTCCTTGGAGCCTCTTCCTTTCATGTATTTGGTCTTCGACGCATTTATTTTTAGCCCAATTCTCCTAGACTCCGCTTTCAGTCTGGCGTAGATTGCCTCCCCCGTCGCAAAATTCCTGGCTATGATATCGAAGTCATCTGCAAAGCCTAGAAGTTGGCTACTCTTGGTAAAAATCGTGCTGCTCGTTTCGATGCCCACTCGCCGGATCACCCCTTCAAGAGCGATGTTGAACAGCATGCAGGATAGACCGTCACTTTGTCTCAACCCACGCCGCGTCTCGAAGGGACTCGAGAGTCACCCAGAGATGCGTACGAAACACATCACTCGATCCAATGTAGCTCTGATTAGTCGCGTCAGTTTGTCCGGAAAACCGTGTTTGTGCATTATCTGCCATAGCTTGTCTCGATCGACTGTAACGTATGCTGCTTTGAAATCAACAAAGATGTGATGCGTGGGCATGTTATACTCCCGACATTTCTGCAAGATCTGTCGGATAGTAAAAATTTGGTCCGTAGTTGCGCGAGCCCTCATGAAACTCGATAATTCCCTACGAAACCTTGTACTATCGGTGACAACCGGCGTAACAGGATCTGGGAGAGTACCTTGTAGGCGGCGTTTACTAGCGTAATGCCGCGATAGTTGCAGCAGTCCAGTCGATCACTCTTTTTGTAGATGGGACAAACCACTCCTTCCATTCATTCCTCCGGTAGCTTTTCCCCCTCCCAAATCCTCGAAATAACCCAGTGTAGTGCCTTTGCTAGCGTTTCTCCGCCATGTTTATAAAGCTCTGCCGGTAGGCGGTCCTTCCCAGCGGCTTTATTGGTCATCTGCAGCCTCGTTTCTCGTTTTCTCGTTTGACTTCTTGGAGATCAGATGCTAGGACATTACTATCTTCCATGGGCGCTCCTAGGTTAATTCCCGTTCCGCCTCCTTCTGCGACTTCGCCATTGAGGTTTTCATCGAAGAACTGCTTCCACCTGTCGACCACCTCGCGCTCGTTTGTAATTAGATTCCCTTCCTCGTCCCTACACATGTCAGGTATCGGTGTGAAGCCTTTCCGAGTTTGGTTCACCTTCTCATAAAACTTGCGCGTGTCATTAGCTCGGAATAGTTGCTCTAATTCTTCACGATCTCTGTCCTCCTTTTGGCGCTTTTTTCTCCTCAGGATCGTGGTCAACTGATTCTTAGCTCGTCGGTATTTGACCAGGTTCTCTCTAGTGGCAATACTTAGATAATTTTTTAAAGCATTTTTTCTCCTCCACCGCTTGCTGGCATTCACCATCAAACCAATTCAGTACTCGCGCGTAGTTCTCGGCAGCTTGTGGGTTATCTAGCTGTCTGATATTCAGCCGATGAGGGCGGCTTTGACGTGTCCGGTATACGGTGGACAGCTTTGAGCACATATGTACTGCTACTAGGTAATGGTCAGAATCAATATCCGCACCCCGACGGGAGCGTACGTTCGTGATGTTAGAGAAAAACCGGCCCTCTATGAGAACGTGGTCAATTTGGTTCATTGTACGTTGGTCAGGTGATCTCCAGGTGGCTTTGTGGATATCCTTGCGCGGAAAAAAGGTGCTTCGGATCACCAGGCCTCGGGAAGCTGCGAAGTTTATACATCGTTGGCAGTTATCGTTTGAGTCGGTGTGCAGGCTATGGGGCTCTACCACCGGTCTATACATTTCTTCCCTACCGACCTGGGCGTTCATATCCCCTTGGGCGTTCATATGACGATCTTGATGTCCCGTGACGAGCAGCTGTCGTACGTTGCCTCCAGTCTCGCGTAGAACGCTTCTTTCTCATCGTCGGGTCTACCTTCGCGCGGGCAGTGTACGTTAATGATGCTATAATTGAAGAAACGGCCCTTTATCCTCAATACACACATTCTCTCGTTGATCGCCTGAGCGAAATATTACGTATAGGTTTTAGGGTATTTTCAGTACAAATAAATCACTACGCTGCTCGTGTAGTTGTAGTCTATGCCAGCCACGTAGCCAGAGGTGGGGACCAGGAGCCCTATCTTGGCTCCTAATACATTATATACATGTCTTACTGCTTATAAATATAATACATTACTATACATTTAATGTATTGTAGTTCTAAACGAAAAAATATGCATATAAAACAGTTAAAATCAAAATTGGGCCCCGGGCCCCCCCTTCTGGCTACGTGGCTGGTCTATGCTGCCCATGGATTCATAGCTGACGTAAAAGCCAAAATGACCAAAATGTACTTTTTCGGTCTTACGCATTCTCAACTATGTAATATACATACCCAATGCTAAAACAACATTTGTTTGTTCGAAAATATTCGAGAAATTTGGGAGAATATTCAGGGGCTTTACGCCAAGTTATGAGAATAAACAGTCTGTTTATTCGCATAAACTGGTGTATGCATTTTTTTAATACAATAACCGAGAAATGAATCACGAAAGCCCATCGGCCCTGTTTTGACTAATAATCTCTACTAAATTAACAGATTATTTTATTGAAAAAGTATACAGTTTAGATTATATGGCCTTAAACATTTTTCCCGGTAAAAAGGCGTTTTCTCAACAATGATGGTGTTGGTCGTTACGTCAACTATGCATCCATGGGCAGTATGGAACTTTTTTGAGAAAACATAACTTGCAATTTGCATAGGAAAGCGAGACAATGGTGGCGCATGGGTGCATTGTGAATATACAGAATACTTGAGTAACAGATCAAAAAGAAAATGATCACGACTTAAATATATGTATATTTCAGTCGTGAAAAATGATATTGTGTGAAAAATGGTAGCCAACCAGATTTTGCAACAAGCGTTTCGCAGCGCGAAGTTTTTCATAAACAGAACAGAAGGTTAAGTTCTGAAAACGGAATGTAGTTCCTTGCAGAGCTGCTAGGACCCATCAATTATTTCAGTTGCTGTGATTTCTGGTTCTACTAATGTTCCTGAATTTTAAAGTACTCCTTAAACTATTTATGTTATTTAAAAGATTAGATCAAGAAAATAAAATACAGCTGACAGCTGACGACCCTGTTGCCAGTGAGTCAAGGTATAGGAACTCGTCGACTACCTCAAACTCATCCCCGTCAATTACCACGGTACTGCCCAAACGGGCCCTGCC
The DNA here is from genome assembly GCF_943734655.1 of Sabethes cyaneus. Classification (NCBI taxonomy): domain Eukaryota; kingdom Metazoa; phylum Arthropoda; class Insecta; order Diptera; family Culicidae; genus Sabethes; species Sabethes cyaneus. The sequence continues at coordinate 57,525,798 of NC_071354.1, forward strand.
GCGCTTGCTCCCGCCCGCCAGCATACACTTCATTTTAGATGTCAACCTTCAATCTTTATCTTCAATCCAATCTTCTCTGCTTCGCGTTTTAGACTGATCTTCCACCGCCTCAAATGTTCTACCGACAGCATCCACGTCGTCAACAATGCAGATAAATTGACTGGATTTATTGAATCATGCTCCGCATTTCGATCGTCGCTCGTTTTATAACACCTTCAAGCGCAATGTTGAATAGCAGGCAGGAAAGACTATCTCCTTGTCGAAGTTCCCTGCGAGATTCGGATGGATACGACCATCCCCCCGAGATTTTCACACAGCATTGGAGCCCATCCATCGTAGCCATGATAAGTCTAGTAAAAGCAAAACCTTTAGCTTAAACCGTCATTACACACTGCCCATCTTTATCGACAGACTTCGCAGCCTGTTAAAGTTCAGAAAAAGCACTGCCTAGCCGAGATTCGAACATACGACGACTGGCTTGTTAGACTAGCATTGTACCTCGAAGCTAACTGGACGGTCTAGTAAGCTTACCCGGAAAGCCGTTTTCGTCCACAATTTTCTATAGATCTTGTCGGTTTACACTATCATATACGTCTTTGAAATCGATAAATAAGTGATGCGTGGGGACTCGGAATTCCGTTGTAGACCGACCCTTCATGAAGCCAGCCTGATAACTTCCCACAAATCTATTGGCTATTGAGGATAGTCGATGGAAGATGACTTGGAACAGCACTTTGTAGGCGGCATTCAGGATAGTGATGATCGCCTTTCTTGTAGATAGGGCAAATAACCCTGTCATTTCACTCCTCCGGTAGTCGTTATGTATCCCAAATCTTAACAGTCAGATGATGCAAACAGCCGACCAACTTTTCCGGGCCCATTTTAATAAGTTTACGCCATCCTTTCCCGCTGCTTTATTGTTCTTCAGTCGCTGGATGGCTTTTTTAACTTCAATTATCGATTGGCACACATGGCAATTATCGATTGGGATGGCACATCTTCGTTGTTTGCTACAGCAATGTGGTAACTTTCTCTCTGCTATCATGGTTTTTGGCCTGCACGCTATTCAGGTGTTCATCGTAGTGCTGCTTCCACCTTTCGATCACCACACGGTCGTCAGTCAAGATACCTCCATCTTTATCTCTGCACATTTCGGCCCACGGCATAAAGCCTTTGCGAGATTCGTTGAGTCTCTGATGAAACTTCCAAGAGTCGTGAAAGCGATACAGCTGCTCGAGTTCTTCGCACTCCTTCTCCTCCATTCTGGCGGGTAACTCTACGTAGCATTTGTACCCGCGTTGCGTTCTTCTCATATCTGCTGACATTCCTCGTCAAACCATTCGTTTCGTTGATTCAGTGCCACACGACCTAGGACGTTCTCCGTTACGCTGTTAATGGCTGTTTTCATACCAACATCCACATCCGGTTGCTTCAGTCGCGCTAGATTATATCGTTACGGGCGCCGGCATCGAATGTTGTTCACAACCGGTAGTTTTTGACGTATCCTTACCATCACTAGGTAGTGATCCGAATTAATGTTAGCACCCGGATAGGTTCTGACGTCGATAATGTCTGAAAAGTGCCGACCATCTATCAGAACGTGGTCGATTTGTGATTCCGTCTGGTTGGTTGATCTCCAGGTGTACCGATGGTAGAAGTCATCCTAGAAGAAGATACTACGTATGGCCATGTTCTTGAAGGCGGCGAAGTCGACAAGTCTTAGAACGTTTTCGTTCGTATGCGGTTGTGCGCCGAACCGTCCAATTAAATGTGCTAAACCGGTTTAAACTCGACCAACTTGAGCATTACAGTCCCCGATGATGATTTTGACATCACTTCTTGGGCAGCGGTCGTATTCTCGCGCCAACCGTGCGTTAAATTCGTCCAACCCCACAGTATCGCCGGAGGGCCAACGCAGCTCGAAGGAGCCCTCCTTTCCTATCAGCATACGATCTTGGTTTCCACCGGAATTGGTTACGCGATCTCCACCGAGGTTGCTCATATTTCGGCTGGTACCACGAGGAGGTAGGGGTAGGAGTTGCTGGGTAAGAGGGTATGGACCATTGTGGGGTCTATTTTATGCTCAATGCGCAAGGCACCGATGGTACGCATTACTCAGCCGTTTACCAACCCCGTTTGTTGTACCATCAAAATCGCTTTCTCCGCCGGCATGGTACTCTGCCTGAACGCCATTCAGGTGTTCATCGAAGTGCTGCTTTTACCTATCAGTTACCTCACGATCGTCCGTCAGAATACTGTCATTCATCCCGACACTTTTCGGCTTGCGGCACAAAGCCTTTACGGGATCCGTTCAGTTCCTTAGAACTTTCGCGTTTCCTGAGAACGATGTAGCCGTTCCAACTCTGCATATTCCTGCTCTTCCAGGCAGCGCTTTTTCTCCCGGAAGATTTGGTTTCGCTGCAACTTCTTCTCTTTGTGTCTTTCGACGTTCTGACATGTAGCACTGCGCTCTTGGCCGCCCGCGCAGCTTTTTGCTCGTCCATCGCCCTCCTACATTCATCATCAAACCAATCGTTCCACTGATTCCGTCCCACGTGCCTGATGGAGCCTTCCGCTACACTGCTGATGGCTGTTTTGGTGGTGTTCAACGGTCCTCGAGAAGGGCTTCGTCCAGTTTGTGCTCTTTTGGCAGCGCAGCTTCGAGTGAATTGAATGCGCGTAGTTTGTGGTGACGTCTGGCTGATTCAGCCGCGCGGAATTTAACCGAGGCCGGCGTAGCTACCGAATGTTGTTCACTACACTGGTCGATCTGCAATTCTGTCTGATTTGGTGAGCTGCAGGTTTACTTGTGTAGGATTCTGTGCTGGAAAAAGGTACTACGTACGGTCATGTTCTTGCAGGCGGCAAAATTGATAAGACTTAGGCCCATTTGGCGTGCGCTGAACCCTCCAACCACCGGTTTGTGTTCCTCTTCCTGGCCGACCTGGCATTGAAATCCTCGATGACGACATCATGTTTTGGGCAGCGGTTGTATTCGCTCTCCAACTGCGCGTAGAGTTCATCTTTGTCGTCATCGGTACTCTTGAGGTGAGGGCTGTGCACGTTGATGATGATGCTTATGTTGAAGAACTGGCCCTTGCTTCTCAATCTGTACTTTCGAGGATTGATTGGCCCCCACCCAAAGCTGTACTCAGCTCGTGTGTGTTGCCGCAGCTCTGGTAGCTGGAATGTCCATCTTTGAACGGACGTACCGCTGAGCTCTTCCAGCACAACTTCCGTAGCGCTACGACGTCGAACTTGTGGCTCTTCAATATGTCGGAGAGCACTCGATTGCTCCCTTGGAAGTAGAGACATCGACAGTTCTACGTCCCGAGTTTACAATCCATAGTCGTCGCGCGGGTCTATTCCGATTGTTTCAGTCCGAATTTCCTTTTTCTTTATTCATTCCCGATCTCTACCAAGGTTGATCGTATCCCTGGTACCGACCACGAGGAGGCACAGTGATACCGAATCGAAAAAAACGCGATTATTATATTAGTATTAGAAATCAATGTGTCAAAATCGAAGATATATGATAGGAAAACGCTCCAGAGAAAACATCATTCGCCTCCCACGGACAGTGACTATTGACGGAGATGGACTGAAAGTGGTTGATATATCAACTTATTAGTTCGTATATTCAAAGTCCCTGCCGACAACAATACAAGTGAGGAGATCAAAAGTAGCATTCAAGCTGGAAATCGGACCTACTTTTCCCTCCGCAAGACATATCGATTAAGGAGCATAGAACTTCGCTCAAAGCTGACCATGTGCAAAGCGATAGTCGCAGCGGTAGTTCTCTACGGACATGCGACTGTGATTTTGCTGACGGAAGACATATGTGCATTTGCCATATTTTAACGAACGCTATTGCGGACTATTTTTGTTGGAGTACAAACTGATCGTAAGAACCACGAGCTGCAGCTACTAGTTGGAGAGATTTCCACCGTATACCTTCCATCCATCTTTACATGTCCGTTCTACAAGAATCCATTTTCGAGCTCCACAAACGGATCATATCACTCTATGACAATCCTCGAAGAATTTTAAGAATTGAGCTTGCACACAAAACAACTGTTCAAAGCAACTTCGGGACAGCGTCAGTAAAGCGAAATGAGCTTTGAGCGAATTATGATTAAACATGATTTCCAACGCTGACCAGACTGATATGTGCCACTCTATGGTTCTAAGTCAAGCATCAGAATAGCTGCTGAGATATCGGACCCGTTTATGACGTTAGACGCGGTAAAGCAATGGATGGACTATCGAATCTAATGTTAAACATAGCATTGGAAGATGTCGTTCGAAGGGCGGGCGCGAAAAGAAGTGGTAAGGTAGCATGTTCTTTTACCATTTTTCTTTGAAAACAACTTGCGGATGTTGAGTTGCTTCGGGCTCCCTGTACAAATTACTAAATTCTTTTTAGAGCCCGGAAATCAGTCAAACACCTTACTTGTATGAAATATTTCTTCGCTGAAAGGAAAAAGTGAAACTACTTTAAAGGTAAGTTTTTATTGTAATTGAATAAGAGCTTGACCTATTCATACGTCGGTCTTTTACAAAACATTCGACTTTTTCTTTAATTTGAGTATCAGATACCACACTTTTTCTTTGATGTCCCACAGTCCATTAGATTAGAGATGGATTAACCAGTTAATTAGTAGATCAATCAAAAATGCTTCCCAGAATTATCCGCATGCATTTCAATAAAGACGGATTTTTTGGATAACGATAAATAGAAAATTACTTAAATTTATAAGCAATAAAAATTAAATACAAACAGAAATTTTGTGTCTGGTTTGAACGTAAGAAAGATGGCAAAAACAACCCAAAGGCATTATCAACTATGTACTGAAATTGTATGAAAAATAACATTGTAAAAAAAGTTAAATGTTCACATTCAATTTAGTCACTTTTATCTTCACTAGTGATAGCGATTCGTTTCTGCAGTTTGCTGTACTCTTCAGTTAGCCGATCGTACTCGCGATTGAGGCTCTCCGATTGGGATTTCATTGCTTCCTTGTCCTTACGCTCCCGTGTTACCTCACTTTCAAGTTCAGCAATTCGTTTCTTCAACTCATCAACCTGTGGGTTATTATTATTCAAGAAACATTAAGAATTATATGATAGAAATAGTAATTTTTCCCAACTTACGTTAATATCATCACCCGATGGGGCAGAAGGTTTCGGTTTGTCTCCTGTTTCCTCTTCCTTTTTCTGTTGGCTCAGCAGACTGCGGGCGGCGGCAGTGGCACTCTGAGCTTGTTTCATGGACGCTTCCGACTGAGCTAGGAGTAGAGCCTGAGCCGTGATGAGCGAAATCAAACGACGAATGACCAGCGTAAGAAAGATGGCAAAGCCAGAAATATAGAAATTTCGTTGAGCACGGAACAGACGCATGCTGTGCTGCATATTGACATTCAGATGCTGTTCGGCGGCCGGATCTGAAAAAATAAAATGAAGTCTGTTAACGCATGGATTCGTAATATTTGTATATTGGTAAAACAAATATTTTGATAGATTAAGCAAAGTACTGTCTAAAGATTGTTTTGCTTTATCTTTTAGTAGGGAATGCATCAAGACAAGTAATTTTCCCTGCTGTCGTTGGATTCAATAGTTTTGTTAAAAGCTATTTTTACAATAGCAGCTCAACAACGCACTTAAGTCAACTTCACCCCTTTGTTGCACTCCATTAGGAAATATCGTATCGCTAAAACAGATATTAGATTGGTGTTCTTAGAACTGGCTAATTCTAATTTCATTGGGCGATTTGTTATCGGGTATTTTTCAATAGATAACACAGCAAAATATTGTCACTTCATGTGATTACATCATTGCTAAATGCTCTGTTTAGGAGCTGTACGGAGATTTCAACCAGCATAAAGGTCAAAAACAAAGTGATGAAATGATTAAGTTGACGTGGTGCAAACAAAAAAAACTATTTCGATTAAAGCATGACTCACCGATATGCGAGTACTTCCGCATCTCACGAACCGCTTCCAGCAGGAACAGGACCAGCACAAACAGTAGCAGATAAAAATAGGTTTGTGCTTGTCTACTCAGCATTGCTAGGAAACGGGACTTGAAGAATCGCTGCCATCGCTGGGGACTGGCCACCGGTAGAACCAGTAGCAGCACGATGATTATTTCCGCGTACAGAAACGAAGCGATTAAACTCCAGACGAGGCTCATAGTGACTTAAGTGTTACCTACTAAAAGTTTATTGATTAGTTTTATCTGTGCTGCTTATTTCCAAATATAGCAAAAAAGATAGACATTAAATTTTCATTACTTTTTCCATTTCAAGAAAAATCTATCTTTTACCTTTAAATCACTTACTAGTCAAAAACGATAGTAATGAACACTAACTTCAAAAAAAACACTAACACCGTACGATGCACTGCGAAAATTTACTTTTGGTTTTGATGAGAGTTGAGGAAATGCAACTTCTTTCAAAATGACGACGTCGATGAATGTTCTTCGTTGTTCAGCTAGCTAGCGGCTTTATTTGCATGGATTGGCTTGCAGGCACACATACGTGTTCCTGCGAGTGTCGTAATGTGTTGTTGTGTTCGTGCATTCGTGGTTTACTTTGACGTTTCTTCAATGATGTTTGCCTCGAAAGCATAACGCCATGTGCTATAATATTTGAAAAATATTGTCCAAAAAAATGACGACGTCACTTGCGACATGTGAACCAAACCAAACCAACTTGAAAAGCAAGATGGAAATAATGTTCGGTAAGAGAGGAGATATGGCTAATTTTTAGGAAAATTGTCCAATCAATAAGTGAGCAATCGCTCTTAAAAGTGCTATTTTAGCTTAAATCGCGTCGGTCTCTTCGGCGTACGAATTGCTTGGAATGTAAAGAAATAGTGCGCCGAAGATACCGAAACGATTTCATATAAAATAGCACCTTTATGAGCGATTGCGCACTTCGGATGCTACAATTTTCCATACAATCTGGAATACCAGCATAGATTTACATGTGTGTTGTTGAAACGCGAACGCGAAGATTGACTTTAACAGCGCGTCGTGGGACTTCATGACCAATAGGAGAGATGAGCGAAAATGGGGAGGCGTTTATAAAATTTTATGTTTTGTCCAGGGATGGTTCGATCACTTTGACTCAATTTTGATTCATTTGACACCGTCTTAACGGGGCCAAATATGACAAAGTTGCGTATGGGACATTTGTAGAACAGGTTATTACCTATAATTTTGCTGAACAAAGTTTTGCCGTATCTTTTGTAGTTACAGTGCTACAATGCTAGTAACTTATTAGTGACTAAATGAACGTTCATTTAGTCACTAATGGTTTACTAGCGTTGTAGCACCATAACTACAAAATGTACAGCAAAACTTTATTCCGAAAGATTGTAGATTAGAATTAGTTCTACAAATGTCCCATATATAACATTGTCATACTTGGCTCGGCTGAGACGGTACTGTCAAATGAATCAAAATTGAGTCAAAGTGATCGAACCATCCCTGGTTTTGTCCACCATCAAAATGGGGAAGCAGCTATCTTTATGAACTGCAATAAGTGCAGTACCGATATTGGACCCAACCAAACCCTTGTTATCGCTGAAACACGCCACGCCTACGTGTAGACCAGCATCAAGAACACCTTCATCACGACCCGTGACGAAACCTTTGACAAAGCCCGCATCGAACGGAGGGAGTGAATTTCCTATGAAATTTGGAGAACGATCGACGAACGGAGAGGGGCAAATACCGGCATTGAACGAACCAGAACGACGAATAATTCCTATTCGGAATATTACAGACGGGCACCTGTTTTAAGACGAATTATTAGGGCACCTGTCTTGCCCGTAATACGCCGAATTGGAAAAACCTGTAGAACAAGCTTGTAACGGAACAAGAGAACATGGACCAACTTCCTAGCCAAAGAAGCAGGAATCGCCGCGTTTTCCGTTTGTCGCGCGATATTTCTTAGCGGTGCCCGGATGAACACTAAGATACTACTAAAGAAAAAAGCTAAACAGTTACTGACTGACTAAGCAAAACTGCTTAAGCGATGGACTGAAGGTTTTGAATAACTCTTTCGGCATGTCAGCGGTCAATAACCAGCGAAGCATGACGCCAATAGTTTGTCGCACTAATCGCGTCATCTCTGTGACACCATCACAGGATGAAATTCAAGCAGCAATTAAAAGTACGAAATCCAACAGTGCCAGGGATAGACTGATGAAGTGCTATAAGCTGACCCATATCGGCTCTTTTTATTTTGGTAATTCTCAACCGGTTCGGTTCTAGGACAAGATCGATGATACTCACCGGCGGTAGCAAGTTGGACTCATAGTTGATCGAATATGTGTAGACCGTATCAACAAATATTGGTTAAGATCAACAGTTCTACCCAAGTAACCACGAAGCTTTATATCAATTCAATTACAATGCTTTATATGTGATTCTAGTTGAAATTTGACAGTGATTTGAGTCTTAGATTCTCGAGATCTCGATATTTCTCGGGTACTTTTAAAAAAGACGTGAGTGGTATTGAGGTCGTAAGTCGTTGGGCTGGTCAAGGTCATTTGGCTGCTTCATCCTTAAAGGGTTCCAAGGCAATTTATGATTTAGTCTACTGTCAATAGCTCTAGCTTGTGTTTCACCCATAAATTGTTTGGAGCTTATCTGGAGCTACCATACGTCTTAGTGCGCCCTAGACTAGACCCCGCAGATTATTTCATGGATGAGCCGGTCAAACGCTTTTTCAAAGTCAATGAAAACTACTTAGCAGAAGAGTGTCTTACCCAAGTAACAACAAGCATTAACCTCGGTAATTATTTAAGTGAAAAACATGTGATATTCAGGTGAAAAGTATTATTGCCCTTTTTATGACTATTTAGACTACTGTGATAATCATTTAATGAAGCATACCCCATCTTGCACTGGTAATTTGACACTAGAGTTGCTTTTAGTTTAATCAACTTATGAGTTTGACTTCTTTTTCCCTCTTGCCCTTCTTTTTCACTTTATTTTCCTTGAGCGAAACCGTGTGCGAGATTCGACTGGGATAATTGTGTAAATCGGGGTAGTCTAAATAGGGGAGTCTAAGTATGGAAATTATTTATATGGTTTTGCACTTGAAACGTGATTACTTTTTTGACACTCAAAATAATTTTCACGTCGAATTTACGGGAAAAGTTACGTGAATATTTTCATCCAACTTTTTCTGCACTATTTAGGTGAATTCCACGTAGTTTGCATTAGCATGCGTGCATTTACATGGAAATCAGATAGATGTTATTGAATTTTCCTAGAAATACTCAGAGGTGAGAGATACGCGGAAGCAGCCATCTTGGGAGCCAATCGAGCAGCGAGAATTGTCAAAAGGGAGCCAATCGAACACGCACACTGTATGCTTAAATGTTTGATTAACAAGTATTAAAATAGTTATGAAATTTACTTAAGCTATTGTCACACACCTTGAATATTATACTCGGACACAGTGTGTATAAAGCTTTGCAATGCACTGGTTAAGTTGAAAGATATATCGCTCTATTTTGCAAAATTGATGTAAACAAAACAGAAGCAGATCATGTTGAAAACAATCAAGTCACATTGCTACAGCATTTTGCTCCGCAGCAAGTGCTGGCAGTTTTTGTACACTAATGCCAAATCGTTGGCTTTAGTTTCCGCGTATCTCTTACTGTAAGTATTTCTAGATTTTCCAATAATATTGAACTGAAAGTCGCGTAACTTCCTGTAGAGAAATTTACGTGAGTTTTCACTTGGAAAGGACGTGTGGATTATTTTGCGTGTGTGGTAGAGTGCCATAAGCTTGCCATAAGATAATAAACTCGCTATAAAACCATACCTTGATGAAGTTTTTATGCATCGTAGCTTTTATGCCTTTTATGCATAATTGCAGTCGTCTATATTTATGCTTTCATTCCTTTCGACGCTTTCGTCATGTCATCATAATTTTTCGATGTTGTCATTTGACAGGTGTGTGCAAAAAATTGAAACCTTTGAAGTGAGTGCTGTAGTAAAGTGGTTTACAGTTTAGTTTTCAATTAATTTGTTTTGCAAATATTAAAACAGTAGTTAAAATGGAATTATTGATTTGATAAACTAAGAGGATCATATTTATCGACTTAAGTCCTGTTAATAAACAGAGTAGTTGTACAAGTTTACTAGGTGGAATTAGGTGTAGATCGAGCGAACAGATAAAGTCTGTCAGAACAATGAACACGGGAAGTCATGATTCCACTATCATTACAACAGTCACGCAAAAATTTCGCGAAGGCGAATCAATTCTGGCGGTATCCTTTTCTAAACTAATAACTGAATTTACATACAATCCGAAATTCAAACAATGCTATTGATTTTTTTTGCATTTAAGAACGTTGAACTGTGATGATAGTATGCGTGGTGCGCTATCACGAAGCAAGATACTAACATTATAACACGTTTGTTTACATCAGCGCAACATTGCGCTTTATGGATGGCCTTGCATTATGTTGCTTTGGCACCATTTATACTTAAAAAGAATGATTAATCCTGAACCGGAAATCGAATGACGTCATTCAACATATTGTAGATAGCCCTTAACTATAAGCCTAAAAATAGATATTTGAAGGTTATCAAATAGTAGGGAATAAGCACCAAAACCGACTCCTGGTTATCGTTAGTTCGGATTTCACATCAGCCTTGTTTGCGTTCTCAATCAGCTGCTACCCTCCGGAAAGCATTTCTGACTTAACAGTCGTAACAGTTTACCCAATTAATGACACATTTTGGGTGAATCCAGGTTAGATTAAATGGTCTGTTAGTTCTAACTGTAGTAGGTATTAATAGGGTTTTTACTTTTAGAATCTGGTGCTCCGGGATCAATTTCCAGCCATCAGTTTACAATATTTCTCCAAAATGAACCAACAGTGTATTACTATCAAGCAACATCGGAGGTGAGCTCCTCGAAGGACAATTTCATTGGTAAGCTGAAGGAGCAAATTGCCAACTACAAATGTGCTTCGGCACAAGCCGCCGCGGCGGCAAGTCCACTAAGTTTCAAATGGCTTGATTATTACAAACGTGCCGATATGCTGGCGATTGATCGGCATATAGCGGACGGTAGCCAAGCTCCGAAAACCAGGGATTCAAAATTTAAGGAAGAACTCGATCGGCGACGGCATGAGTACATTGTCTATGAGCCGTACAAAATCTACACAGCAACGTGGAATGTGAACGGACAGACCTCCGAGGATATTGAGCTCCCAGAATGGCTTTCAACTACGGACGATCCGCCGGATATTTATGCAGTTGGATTTCAGGAAATTGAGTGGACTCCGGAGAAGATAATCATGAACGAGACTAAAATTGATCGTACTTGGGTGTAAGCTTTGCTTGTTAATTGAGGATTTTTCAATGTCATTAGATGGAATGATTGTTTTTAGGAACAAAGTGATGATGGGTTTGCATAAAGGTGCTGTGTATGAGGAACTAGCTTCGGTGCGTTTAGTCGGAATGATGCTAACGGTTGCAGTTAAAAAGTCCTTGCGAGATCAGATTTCAGACTGTCTAACGGCGGCCGTCGGAACGGGAACTTTAAAATGGGTTTGACCAAAATTATTTAACGAAACGGATCGAATAGTAATGACTACGAATTTGCAGGGTAATAAAGGCGGAGTGGGCGTAAGTTTCCAATTGAATGAAGCGCTGCTGTGTTTTGTTAACTCTCATCTGGCGGCTCACACTCAGGAGGTGGACCGCCGTAACGAGGATCATGACGAAATCATCAAAAGAATGTCGTTTGAGAAAACTTTCCGCGGTCGATCCATTGATGAACATCAGTGAGTTTTAATGAATCTCCTTAACACAAGAAGGTGTAGAAACAAAACAAAAATTTGTTTAAATTTCAGTCACATTTTTTGGATTGGCGATTTAAACTATAGGCTTAACGCGGAAATCACGCAGGAATTCGTTAACGAGAAAGACCGTGACTATAATCAACTATATCCTTATGATCAACTGTATTTAGAGAAACTACGGAAGCGAATATTTCGCGAATACAAAGAGGGTAAAATACTGTTCGGTCCGACCTATAAGTACAACCCGGGAACAGACGATTGGGACAGTAGCGAGAAAAGCCGGTGTCCGGCGTGGTGTGATCGAGTGCTGTGGAAGGGCTCACGGATAGAACTGCTGAAATATGACAGCGTGATGCAGCTGAGAAGAAGTGACCACAAGCCAGTCTATGCAGTGTTTAAAGCGGATGTAAGTTTGTTGAATTTACTGATGTTTCTGGAAATAATTTATCCTGTTTTATTTAAAATTTAGGTCGAAACAAAGGATGATCAAAAGTTCAAAAAAGTTCACGAGGAGGTTTTAAAAACTGTCGACAAATACGAGAACGATAATCAACCACAGGTATGATGATTCGAAAGCACTCTAATTCTATGTTTAATTGTTTAAATGTTATTGACAGATAACGGTGGAGCAAACAGATCTTGATTTCGGTTTGATCAGATTCAACGAAAAATACTCCCGAGAACTGTTGGTTGCTAACAACTGTCATCTTCCGGTTCGGTTCCGCTTTGCCGCCAAAGACGATCGGAACAGTCGCGTGTGTGAAGATTTCATCCATATCAGTCACAAATCGGGTGAGCTGATTACAGGAAATAGTCTTAGTATACGAATAGATATCTTTGTGGATGCAAAGGCGGCTTCGGGGATGTTGAAAAAGCTTAAGGATGCGAGAGCAGGCGTCAAAATACCGCTCGATATTCTAGTATTGCACGTAGAGAATGGTCGAGATATATTCATTACCATTTTTGGAGAGTATAAACAAAGCTGCTTTGGTGTTTCACTTGAAACGTTGATGAAGCTGAATAAGCCGATTTTCGAGTACGAAATCAATGAATTGATAGCTCTGGAAAAAGAGGAAAAGCTTATTGACATTACCGGGGACGAGAACCTGAAAATTCCCCGAGAAATCTGGAGGTTGATAGATTATTTGTACAAAAATGGAATGGAAACTGCGCAGCTGTTCACTCCTAATCGGACCTATTCGAGACACGAGAATATTCTGGAAATTCGAGACTGGCTAGACAGCTGGTCATCAGAGCCGTTCCGTATCCTTTTAAAAACAATTGTTTAGACTATTCTGCTTTTTCTCTCCAGGGTGGGTGGAAAAACAAAGCCTAGGCGCTACATCCCGTTTTTCGAATGTTGTTAGAGTACAGAACAATTGCGGGGTTAGTGCTGCGGTTAGGCTCCCTCATCGGAGACTTGAAGATATGACAATATGACCCATGTGAAGAAAAAGGACTATGGGTTGCAAAGTTGGGACCTGGAACTGCCGATCTCTCAACTTCCAAGGGAGCACTCGAGTGCTCTCTCACGTAAGCTCGCAAGTTCGACGTCGTAACGCTGCAGGAGGTATGCTGGAAGAGCTCAACGATACGTACGTTTCGAGATAGACATATAATCTACCAGAGCTGCGGCAACACACGAGCTCGGTTCAGCTTTACTAGTGATGGGAAAGATGCGGAAATGAATGATTGGGGCAGTGTTGTGAAGCCCGCACTCGTGTGGTCTAATTTTATCACACACGCGTACTCATTCTAACGAACAAGCCGGCATAAGCATCGCCCTTTCAAACTTCCGCTCTAATTTCTTCTAGCACTGCAATGAGTTTTGCGCGTATGTGTTTAGCTAACAGCTACTATAGTTGTCGCTCGTCGTTCGTCGTTGCAGCCTGATCTACTGATGTCGATTACACGCGAGGACTCGCGCTCCCGCCTGTGAGTAGAATGGAGGGCAAAGATGAAGAAGAAGAAAAACTAATGCAAAATTTGTATCCCAATGCGCCACCAGCCTCACGGGCATTTGATTCCGCGCGAGTTTTTTGCCTCAGGAATGAGCTAGGCAGGAGGACGATGTGAGGGTGAGCGTTCGCAAGTGTGTGGGTACCAAAAAGTCTCACACAGCACCGGTGGCTGTTTCTTTTACGCCTGCGTGTGCGGCATAAGTGTTGAATGCTATTGTTCCCATACTCTTTCGGGTGTGAGCAGGCATGATTGACTTCTCGCTCGATTCGCAACATTGGATTGGGGTGTGGCCAATCAATCCTCGAATGTGCAGGTTGAGAATCAAGGGCCGGTTCTTCAACATAAGCATAATCAACGTACACGGCCACAAGCAGGAATTCTACGCCGCCGACACTTATCGACTTTGCCACCTCCAAGAACATGGCCGTACGTAGTACCTTCTTCCATCATAGACTTCTACACAAGTACACTTTGAGGTCATCAAATCATGAATCACGTTTTGATCAACTGTCGGCACTTCTCAGACATCTTTGTCATCAGATCCTGTCAAAGCGCTAACGTTGATTTGGACCACTATCTAGTGATGGTTAAGACACGAAAAACCCTCCATTGTGAACAATATTTGGTACTGACGCCAGCCACGGTTAAATCTTGCGGGGCTGAAGCAGCCGGACGTCACCACAAACTACGTGCATTCACTTGAAGTTGCGCTGCCCTGGAACTGTTGGAACACCAGCAAAACAGCCATTAGTAGTGTAACGGAGAGCCCGTGGCACGGAATGATTGGTTTGACGATGAATGTAGGAGGGTGATGGATGAGGAGAATGCTGCAAGAGCGGCCGAGATGCGTAGTGCCATACATCACAAAGTGGAAAGACACAAACAGAAGAAGATGCAGCGAAATCAAATCTGTCGGGAGAAAAAGCGCTACCTGGAAGAGCAGTAATATACAGAGTTGGTGCAACTTCGCCGTTCTCAGGGAACGCGCCAGAAACTGAACGGGTTCTGCAAAGGTTTTGTGCCACGAGCCGATATGTGTCGGGATAAGAATAATAGTATTTTGACGGACGATCGTTATGTGTTCGAAAGGTGGAAGCAGCACTTCGATGAACACCCTAATGGCGACCAGGCAGAGAACCATGGGGGCGGAGAAAGCAATTTCGACGGTACGACAAACGGAGAAGAGGTGCCTGTCGCAACGATAGGCGAAGTAAGGGAGACCATTATGCAACTAAAGAATAATAAATCGGCTGGGAAAGATAGCATCGGAGCGGAGTTTATTAAGATGGGACCAGACGAGCTGGCTAATTGTCTATACCGGCTAATTGTTAGGATTTGAGAGACAGAATAGCTACCGGAGGAGTGGAAAGGTGGGTTATCTGACCGATCTACAAGAAGGACGGCAAGTTGGACTGTGAGAACTATCGAGCGATCACCATTCTCATTACCGCCTACAAAGTGCTGTCCCAAATCATTTTCCGCCGTCTATCACCAATTGCGAACGGATTTGTGGGAACTTATTAAACCGACATCGTCGAAGGTCGGTCTACAACGCATCAAATATTTACACTGCGGCAGATTCTCCAAAAGGGTCGTGAATACAGAGTTTCCACGCGCGATTTGTTCGTTGACTTCAAAGCCGCATAAGATACCATCGACTGAAAAGAGCTATGGAAAATTATGAACGAGAATAGCTTCCGCAGGAAGCTCATCAAACTGATTCAATCTACGATGGATGGTACACAGTGCTGTTCTCAGATTTCGGGTGGATTGTCAAGTTCATTCGAATCACAGATGGCTTCGTCAAGGTGATGGCCTGCTGTTCAACATATTGCTACAAGGTGTTATGAGCAGAGAGGATATCACGTGGGGCACTATCTTTATCAAATTTAGGGCCCTATTCTCACAGTCACCTCACCTCATCTAACGGCTCCCCGTTTGATTTGTACAGTCACCCAGGTGAGCGGGGTCACCTAGGTGACTGAGAATCGCAAATTGTCACCTCACCTGAAAAATTTAGATCAAAGAACTGGTCGCAGTGGTCCAAGGTCCCCAACAAGGAAAAAAAATCAGCAGAACATTTGCGACGGTGGCTGACCAGTACTCCAATCAAACCGCGAAGAAGAGAGAATTGGGTAAAGGGTAAATACGTTCAAAACTAGGGATGGGAAAACTATGATTAACTACTGATAGTTATCAGTAAGCAATAATATCACTAAGTATCAGTAAGGTTTCGCTATTATTGATATTTACTGATATAGTTGCCTCCCAGTTGGCCACGAGGTATGACGCTGGCCTAATAAGCTAGTCGTCCTATGTTCGAATCTCGGCTGGGAGAGGCTGTTAGAGCCAATAGGATCGTTGCAGGGCCAATTGTCCTCTACTCTAACAGCTGGCTGCGAAGTCTGTCGTTTGAAAACAGAAAGTCAAGTTTCGATTCCATTTAACTCGAACTTTAGCCACATGTCGCCAATTTTCCAGTCGTTTCAAAAGTCACAAATCACTTTCGACGTGATCGTGTCATCTTGCACGTTGAGCCCCCTGTTCCTGGTGCCAGTGAGGTTGTTGAAGATAACTGTTTCCGTCACACTATCATCCGGCATTCTTACGACGTGTCTGGCCCACCGTAGCCTACTGACTTTCGCCAAATGTACGATGGGATTCGCTCCAAACAATGCTTGTAGCTCGTGATTCATACTCCTCCACCACTCTTCACTTTCAGTTTGTACTCCGCCAAATATCCACAGTACCTTTCGTTCGGACACGGCAAGGGCGCGAATATCCTCCGTGAGCGACCTTACGAGTCCATAAAGAACTACTGCCCTAATAAAAGATTTCTGCATTATCAGCATCGTACGGTAGCGTATGCTTCTTGATCGTAGCGTATGCGCCGCTGGATTTCCTTACTAATGTTGTCCGCGGTCACCAGCAATCCAAAATACACGAATTCATCTACCACTTCTAGTTCGTCGCCGTCAAGGGATACCACCCGTGAGAAGCACGCGCTTAGTCCCTTGGAGCCTCTTCTTTTCATGTATGTGATCTTTGGCGTATTTATTATTAATCTGATCTTCCTAGACTACTGCTTTCAACCTGACGTAGGTTGCCTCCACCATCGCAAGGTTCCTAGCTATGATATCAGTCATCTTGTCACCTTGTCAACCCTCGCCGCGTCTCGAAGGGTGTGTCCCCGAGATGCGCACAAAACACACCACTCGATTCAATAGCTCTGATCAGCAGCGTCAGTTTATCTGGGAAACCGTGTTCATCCAATAAGTGCAATTGCTGGTCTTGATCGACTGGTTCGGGTGATGTGTAGGCACGATCTGGTTCGTAGCTGCGCGAGCCTCCATAAAGCCCGCTTGGTAAATTACAAAGTAAATTTACAATAAAGGACGCAATTATAATATGTATTACAATTTCCTATTTTTTGCTTCAATGTCCTGATGAGTAAAATTACTGATATTTACTGACAGTTATCAGTAACGTACTGAAATTACTGATAGTTATCAGTAACGTACTGAAATTACTGATAGTTATCAGTAACGATTTTTAATGATAGTTCCCATCCCTATTCAAAACAACATATGCTCGACGGTGGAACCGACGCCGCTTGGGCAGTAATGTAACGATCGATGGCGTGGCGATGAGTTTGAGGCAGTCAAAGATTTTGTCTACCTTGACTCACTGGTAACGACGGATAATGACACCGGTCGTGAGATTCGGAGGCGTATTATAAGCGGAAGCCGTGCTTACTATGGGCTTCATAAGAAATTGCGATCGAACAGGCCAAGTCCCCGTACGAAGTGCACCCTGTAAACCGGTTGTACTGTACGGGCATGAAACGTGGACATCGAGGAGGGCCTGTGAATGCTCGCAGTTTTCAAAAGATGAGTGCTAAGGACGATTTTCGGCGGCATACAGGAGAACAGAGTACGAAGGCGCAGGATGACCCTTGAACTCACGCAGCTCTATGACGAATCTAGTATTCAAAAGATGATTAAAGCTGGACGAATACGATGCACAGGGTCTTCTTTCAACAGAATGTCGAACAACTATCCTAAAAAGATAGTTCGCTTTAAATTCGGTAGAAAAAAAAGATGACCAGGGGCGCAGCGAGTTAGACCAGGTGGAGCAAAATCTTACGGAGAGTACTCGGTGTCCAAGGAATCGCAGAGCGGTAGCCCACAATCAAGTAAATTGGAGAAATTTTGTTCAGCAGGCTTGTCTTAGGACGGCAAGCTAACTAAGTAAGTTAATGTGCTCATAAAAACGCGACACGATTTCATCAGCACTGGAACCCACAAGAAAACTTTCCCAGCGAGTATTGGCTAATAGTCTCGAAATCACATCGGTTGAGGTCAAAGTTGAGCGAGTAACAAGTAGCAAGAATAAAGGAGAGGAGAATATCATTAGCAATCCTACCCTAGAATATCCTATTCGAAGGGCAGGTGTGCAGAGAAGCGGTTCCATCATCACCAAACTGTCACAGAGAACAGAGAACCCGACAGTTATCGCCAACCTCGAGGCAGACCCCGCATCCGTTAGATGAGCGCTGTTGACGAGGATGCTAAAACAGCTGGTGTTCGGGGCGATTGGAGAGTGCAGCTCAAAACCGACAAGCGTGGAGACGATTTCCTAATTCGGCCTAGATTCGACAAACTCATTATTGCCGAACGAAAAAGTAGAGTAACTATCCTTACTAACGCATCGTAGCTTAACGATGTACTATTTTCCAGAAATCCTCGTCGCGTCACACACTTTCTGAGTTTTCCATCCGAGGCACCAATTTCCTCATCCCCAAGGGTGCCAACACATCAAATCCATCAAAGTCACAAGCCAATCACTGCTGATGAAAAGAAAATGCGACTCATAGCTTGTATGTATATCGATGATCTCAAGGTCTATTCTGAATCGACAGAATGCGAAGCTGTAGCTAGCAAATGAGTTCAAATACCTGGTGCAGCCCCGCAATTGTCCTGTGCTCTAACAGCTGGATGCGAAGTCTGTAGAATAAAAACAAAAAGTCAAGTTCCGAAAGCGGAATGTAGTGTCAATACTTTGCTATGCTTCATGATTGTCAATCTGGCCAAAAATTATTTAGCAATACGCTGCAGTCAATCAATTCACATACCTATAAATCTTTCTGATTCATTGAATATTTCCTTAACAGTTTTTATTATTAGCGGGTATTCCTAAGACTGCGGCAGAAGCACTTCTTATTCTTCTAGAATCCCTTCCCGAACCGGTAGTTACCATCAGCGAACGGGAATGCATCGTCTACGCCGATAACTACGAACGCTGCAAGGAACTAATCCGAACGAAGCTGAAACCCGTTCATAAGCTGGTATTTCTATACATTTGTATGTTTCTCATAGAACTGCGGAGGCGTAACCCGAACATGCGTCTCGAGCTGCTAGGTACATTCGATTCTACCTGATGTGATGATACACAAATTCTAAAGCAGGTTTTTCTCTTTTAGCAACCATTTTCGGTCGAATATTGATTCGCAGCCAAATTCCGCTGGTACGAACCCCAACCGGAAACGATGTTTACGCTTACACCGAAGGCGAGAGGGACCAACGGCGACGATTTCTAATGACATTTTTAACCAACAAGATACAGGAATTCGCTCGAACAGAAATGGAAAATAACAGCACGTAGAACCAATGTCTGGATGAGCTTACCGGAGTAGTGTCCATGATGGCACTTCAGCCGCGCGTACTAAGCAATAGCTGTAGTAAACACATTCTGTGTTACAAAGAGTCACTTGATGAACAATTTTAGATGTAAAAAATAATGTCAGCATCGGTAGCGAGAAAGAAATTGTATTTAATGACATTCTATCACTGTGTGCTCACTCTGAGATGGTTTGCAATCAGTGCATCACCTTACTAGGAAAATAAATATTACTCTATGTTTACACTTTTCGGAATGAATAGATTACGAACTAGAAGAAATAGCTGTTTGTGAGTGATCTGGTGATGCTTACTTTTTCTTATCATTTGAGAGGGAAATAAGAATCGCTACGGATATGACAGACCACCGTATAGTATGACAATTGTAAATGGATAGTCATTCGAGACGGATTTATTTACAAATCAAACAAATGCAATTGCAATTTTAAATTAAAAATGTTTTCATTGTGAACCTGAATTTGTACCGGTTTCGACTCATAAACCATGGGAGATCACAGAAAACTGAAAATTAAACTTACGTAAACGGAAGCATACGAAAACTTTCACTTTCTGGGCCGTCCGGCTGCCTTTTTATTGGCGGCTGTCGCTTTATCCTTATTTGCTTTATTCTGTAGCAGAGGATGCACGTCTGTAAAATTACATTAGTTATTTGGTGATACAGTTAACAATCTGTTTTCACACTATTACCTTCAATTGGAGCATTATCCAACGTAATGTCATACAAACTGGCCTTACGTTTCTTGGAGGAAGGTTCATTTTCCTTCATCGAAAGCGGGTCATGTTCGGTTGGATTATTATTGAAACCAGTGAGTAGTGATTCTGAATTATCCTGAGAACCCCAACCGTCCTCTGGATCTTCCACTTCCGGAGCCATTGGTAGAAATTGGAGGGCATTCTCGTCTTCGTATTCTTCATCCGAGGAACAAAATGCCGCTATCGGTTCCGCAGAAACAACGTCAACCTCAACTTCTTCATCGTGCTTAGATTCCGCAGCAAGATCGACTGATTTATCCTCATCCGTAATATCGAACTCCGACTCGCGCTCTTCATACTCAACGTTTTCGTCCAGTTCTTTGAAGTCTGGCGCAAATGCGGACCAATTTTCCACCTGATTTTGAGCCCAGATTGAAACCAATCCAGAACTAATACTAGCTATGATTGGTCGAACTGGATGCCAAACAACATCCAACAGAAGTTCTCCCTTTGTTCCGTGTAAAATCTTTACAAGATTTCCGATAGACTTCTCCCAAACATAAAGGGCATGTTGCCGAGCACTCCCAGCACAAATATACTCACCATCTCCTGAGAAACAACATTTTTTCCATGTGGTTCTGTGAAAAGGTAACAAGAATACAATAATCGAACATTTTAATATGAAGTTAGCTTACTTGTTCACAAGATCTTGAAGCTTCTGAATCGGTTCTGGCTCCCCTTCCTTTCCGCAGGTTACAACCTCTTTCGAATCGTATACCCGGATGACACGATCGGATGTGTTTACCAAAAATGCTCTGCAATAATTAATTCAGAATAAGTTTGATTCAGAAACAAACAGCTTACGGCTCAACATACTCTCCCCTTCTCGCGAATTCTATACTTTTCACCGCAGTTGCACTTGAAGTTCCTACAGCAATTTTAAAACTTGCAACAATCTCCAGAGTATTAGAATTAAGTACGAGAATCTTTCCTTTAGCATTGCCCGAATAGATATGCTCGCCCCTTCGGTCAAATGAAGCTACTATGTTCAAGTCCCCCTGTAAATAGAATTGAATAAACATCACACTCGCAAACCAGTTAAGCCGAATTTACATCATTATCCAACGGCAAACACTGATGTTTACCCCCGATGTCGACCAGCACGGCAGCATAGCGCATGGGACAGACCAGAAATTTATTATCATTCCTCGGATGAAACTGAACCTTCAGAATCGGCGACGGAAACCGGTACTTGTGTTCGCAGTCACCGCTCAGTACATCCCAGATGCACACATTATTATCCGTAGACGCTGACAGCAGCTTGTGACCGTTTCGGGACCAGCACAAACTGCACACCGGATGAACGTGAGCGGAAATGATCTTGGCGATACCTCTCGTCAGGAAGTCCCACACCACTATCCGACCATCGTTGCAACCTACGGCAAGCAGCGTTCCGTACTTGTTGAAAGCACATGTAACCGCTAGCGAGATACAGTCCAGCGAACCGTCGAATTCTTCCGGGTAGTTCTGGCCGAATGATTCTGTGCGGAAACACCGAAACACGGTTAAGTTTTGAGCAATAGAGTGGCCAATACCAAAAACACAGCTTGTTATTGTTGGTTCTCACCTAGTAACTGCAAGTTCATCGCAGCTGCAAACTATATGCGTTTTAGAAGGGATTGTACTTTCAAAAACAACAAAATTACTTCGAAAATAAATTAACAAACTCGCAGCAGAAACATTTGTGCGGCACAGAACTGTAAATAACAACACATTTGTCGAGGCGAGGCAAGCGTCAAATCAACAGTGGGATTGTACTAAATGCATACAGAGCTTTTGCTATAAAATCTCCGCGCAGCGTTTACACTCTACCAGAAAAGTACTCAAACAAGTATTGCGCTCTTCACACTCAATTGGACTGCACAGTTATTAAGTGCAACCTTCAAAACTGTGATGAAAAGTGTGCTACTGATAATATCGCTAGTAATCTTATATCGATAATACCATCAAACTTTATCGTCATGGAAGAATATCGAAAATTGGAGGGTTTAAAGTGAAATCTTCTTCTTGATTTGTTATTATTTTAACATTTTTGTTCTATTTCTTACGTATTTTTGCTTATATTGCCATATTATCGTTATTAATTATTAACGATAACAAAACTTTATCAATAATCGTTATAGATTTTGACCGACATTTCCCATCATTACAACTCTCCCATCTGAGCTGACATTTGATTTAGCAGTGGCGCCAGTACCAGTTGTAGGGAAAGTAAATAGTATTTAATTTTTCATTTATTTCATATATGCTGCATATTTATTCAAGTTATGAATTATGCGTGGAATTGTGTATTTAGAAACTATTTTTATATTATTCTTTGCGTCGATAACAACTCTACGTAAGCATTAGAATTTAAATAGAAATCAACCAAGATTCATGGTTTTTTCCCACGAAATTTTGGCAACTTTTCTCACCTACAAAATGTGTGACTGGACAAGTGTGTTCAAAATCCAACTTTCAATGCAAAGAGCAATAAAAATCGCTTATAAGATTGTGCGTAAAAGTATATCCAGCTTTTTACGCGCCATAATGGCGGACGCTATAAAATGTGTTCGTTATATGCGAACAATCTTTTTGACAACTCTGCATACATCAAATCTGACAACTCTGCATCCATCAAACCGTGCTCTTTCTTTCGTTTACGCCAAAGAAGGAAAGCAAAAATGTGCGAAATGTAAACAAAACTATTGCTCTCCTTCTTTTGCGTAAACGAAAGAAAGAGCAAAACTGCCATACAGGAGAAGAGTGCCCAGTTTTGATGGATGCAGAGTTGTCAAAAAGATTGATCGCATATTACGAACACAATTTATAGCGTCCGCCATTATAGCGCGTAAAAAGCTGGATAGGGTAACCAATCTATTTTGGACCCCATCAGCAGCTGTACATATATTTGTACATACATGTTCTGTAGATTTGACTATATGTAAGTGTCCAGATTATGTACAGCTGCTGATGGGGTCCAAAGTACGTTGGTGACCCTACGGGATTAAATTTTATATCGCAGATTTTTAAATGATTTCTAACGCCTCCGTCCAAGATATCCAGCTTTTTACGTGCCATAATGGCGGACGCTATAAAATGTGTTCGTAATTTGCGATCAATCTTTTTGACAACTCTGCATCCATCAAAACTGGGCACTCTTCTCCTGTATGGCAGTTTTGCTCTTTCTTTCGTTTACGCAAAAGAAGGAGAGCAATAGTTTTGTTTACATTTTTCATATTTTTGCTCTCCTTCTTTGGCGTAAACAAAAGAAAGAGCACGGTCGTGCTGAAAGAGAAGAGTGCCAGATTTGATAGATGCAGAGTTGTCAAAAAGATTGTTCGCATATTACGAACACAATTTACAGCGTCCGCCATTATAGCGCGTAAAAAACTGGATAGCACTGCTAAATTTATAGCAAGCTGCTTTGCGTAGCGCAAAGACTGCACCAGGTACAGTGGACCCCCGTTCGTTTGAACGATTCCTCATGCAAACTAAAGCGGGGTACGCTGCTGAAAAGTAATGGGTAAAAAGATAGAACAAGAAATGATCAAGAAATCGATTTCTTTTATGATTTTTTAATCAGTACGCACCTCATAAGAAATATTACTTCACGTTCAGATGGCGCAGTTTTACACGCAAGTGAATTAAAACGTCACTTTTCCGTACGGAATAATATCCGGCGCAATAGGACACCATACGAACCGTTGCTTTTCAAGAGATGGCGCTTTTCTAGTGGTAGTAAAATCAAAATTTCTCACTTATTTATGTTTACCTACCTGAAAAACAATCACTAATCATATTTTATTTGTGGTTCAGTTATTCTGTTATACCTAATTTTCATGATTTCTGCCTAATTTTGATAAAAAACAAACATTTCCTATACCTCTCCATAGCATCTTACTACCAGTCATCCGAGAGCCCTAAAAAGCTAAAGCCCTATAAAGATACATTTATAGGGCTTTATGAAAAGTATGTTTGCGACATTTCAATTCGAAAAAATTAAATTTCGCAACATGAACGCAATAAATAAAAACAATGTTTACCAACTATTTTTTGGTTCAGGTGTCAAACGTTATATTACGATTAGCGATAAACACAAAAGAAACTGAGATGCATGAGAGAATAAGGGTGTTGATTTCAGTAAATTTATTGTCGCGCAAAATTCAGCTTTTACGGACATTCACACTATGCGCTACGAGGTAACGACATCTGTTGTATTCAACAGGGAAATATTGATAGTTTCAAACATACTCTCACGCATGGCGCATGATGAAACACTTGCGCCAACTTCTGTTATTTATTATCAGAAACTAGAGGCGGTGTCCTATTATTACCACAAGAAAAAATGACAGTTGGTTGCTTGCATTGGAGTTGTCAAAATTTCTTCGGTAAATAGCAAGAAAATTTCTTGAGCTGTTTTCTTCTCAGTAGCGTACCCCGCTTAACGGGGTTAGTTTTTAATTTGAACAACTACACCGAAAAAAACCATACACGTTCGTTCAATGTGCAGAACACATCGATATTCTCCTGGTGCTAATCACTACAGTTTCATAAGAATAACACATGAATCATAATCAATGGTAAAACCATGGGTGAAACACTTTGAGATGACCTGATATTCACTTCAACTCAAGTTGAAAGCCACGTGAATTTCAAATAGAATGACATTTCATAAAAGTTACCCTTTGATTAAACGTGTAAAACCAGTGAAATATTTATAAAAACTTACTCTTTACTTTCATGTGGATTGCAACAGGATACGCTCTAATGGTAAAACACGTGGATTTGCAGCGCGAAAGCAGTGACTACCATGTTGATTGAAGGTTTGTTGGAAAAACATGGTTGTTTAACGTGTTTCCCATATGAAATATTTCATTTCACGTTAAATCGGAGGGAAACGCTTTTGATACCCGAATGTTTGACAAATGAAACAAGATTATCAATATTGTGCCTGGCAGTTAAATCTGGATTATTTTCCCTAATGCCAATGTATACGTAGGAACGAAACAGCAACATTGCAGTTGTTGCTCTTTCTCTCTCTGACTACAGTAATTTCAGTATGTCGCAGTTTGATCGCAGTTAGGTGCAATCGCAGTTTCAAACTGCTGAGTCCAGTTTGGTGGGAAGTGCGGTATATTTGCATGTTTAAATTCATGTGTAAGATCTCTTGGTAACGCCGTGTCTATTTTTATCAGTGTAGCAACCCTAAATCCACCTTTTCGCGTGCTTAATGGCGGATAGTGGGCGCAACTTTTGGAAATTTTTTTCAATGCTTTTGGCAACTTTGCTAATGTACGCTTGACAGTTTTGCAAGGAGAAAATGTCAACTTGACGTGAGCAGAGTTGCCAAAAGCATGTTATTTTTTCCGATAGTTGTACCCACAAGCCGTAAAGCCATATAAATGTATACATTTATAGGGCTTTAAGTAGCCGCCATTAGGCACGCGAAAAGGTCGATACCGTGTACCCCCGCTGGAATTACCTTCCTTAATCTGAACATTTTAAATCTGAACCCCGTTGGTATGAATGCGTTCACATTAAAAATTGATCAAGCGTCATACACAATTGGGTATTTTAATTTTCCCAAAAAAGTTGCTTTTTTTACCTCATTTGATAGCCTGTCGTTTTCTGAATCTAACAGTTATTTTTTATTTCAATTAAGTGAATATTTGATGAAAAAATTAATAAAAATCAAAAATAGAATGATTTGCTGTTTGACAGATATCAACCAAGCCGATTGATTGAAATGATGTCAGAAGTTCTCTTCCTCTCTTCTATCTTTCTGATAGAGCTTTTCATTTTGACCGAGCTTTTGACAGCTCCCATATGAAACCTGTATCGGCTGATGACCATAGTTTATCTATCCATTGTGTTGTCTAAGGCGAGCTGAGAAGAAAAATGGTTTACTTATAAGCTATCATCTTATCCCAAAAAAAATTTTTAAATGAAAAAAATGCTTTTTTTATTACTTTCACTCGTCAAATTTGAAAAAGTCTTCATGTGACTTTACAGTGACATCATATATTATCATAATATGCGAGAATTTAAATACCGCTAAAATACCCAATTGACGGTTAAGTTGACCGGGTAAATTGAAAAAAGCAAAACACCTTAATACGTTTCCTCTTGCTCTGCAGCTTTAGCAATATAGCTCATATGCAACTTATCTCTCTCCAACACTCAAAATAGACCATTTTAGTTTATACTGTCGAGCAAATTTCCTCTTCTACGATCTGGATGTTCAGAATTCGCGCATATTCGACATGTTTTCAAAGCGTTTGTTTTCGTCAAATCAAAACAACAAGGTCATAGGGTGCGCGCCTAGCGCGTATGTGAAAATGAATAGAGTTACCAAATATTCAGATTTAAATTCGCCTGATCTGAACGGGGTGTTTTTCATATTAGCGGGGGTTGAGTGTACAGTGGACCCCCGTTCGTTTGAACGATTCCTCATGCAAACTAACGGGGTTCGTTTTTAATTTGAACAACTAGCAACCCTAAATATGCTGAAACTTGTATGAACTGGCCGCCCTGCTCTTTGTTATTGTTTTGGTGGTTTGATTTAGTCTCGTTTAGTTGGTAGTTTCAAGCAGCGAATATGTTATGTCTCCGATCGGATTTCTATCGTAATCGTTGGGAAACGAAATGTGAAACTGATTAAACTAGGATTAAACACGCTAGATCAGTACAAACAAATCGTGTTTATATGCATTGTCTGTGGAGGCAAATGATGCCATGTTGAGAATGACATTTGAGCCATTTTTAATTTGCACATCGTGCAAACCAGCGGGGTTCAGATTAAAAAGTGTTCAGATTAAAAACGGTCAAACGAACGAGGGTTCACGGTATACTGAAACTTGTATGAATAGACCAAATCAAGGTGACGTCATCTGGCAGATACTGGCACCCTTGTTTACAAACAGACCGCAGAATCCAAAAAAGTTTCATGTGTTTAAACGGCAAGTTTGTTGTTTAAACCGAGTTTAAACAGCATTAGGATTAAATTTAAAAGCCATTTCGCCTGTAAAATGTTAAAAAACACGCTACATTCGCTATAAACGGAAAGGAAAGTTTTCCAACATGTAAACAAGGGCGCCAGTATCTGTCAATTGACGGTATGATGATTTGGTCTATAGACCAAATCATCATACCGTCAATTGACGGATACTGGCGCCCTTGTTTACATTTTAGAAAACTTTCCTTTCCATTCATAGCGAATGTAGCGTGTTTTTTAACATTTTACAGGCATAATGGCTTTTAGATTTAGTCCTAATGCTGTTTAAACTCGGTTTAAACAACAAACTTGCTGTTTAAACAGTTAAAACTTTTTTGGATTCTGCGGTCTGTTTGTAAACAAGGGCGCCAGTATCTGCCAGATGACGTCATCTTGATTTGGTCTATTGGCTGCCCTACTCTTTGTTATTGTTTTGGTGGTTTGATTTAGTTGGCAGTTGCAAGCAGCGAATATTTTATTTTCCGATCGGATTTCTATCGTAATCGTTGGGAAACGAAATAGGAAACTGATTAAACGCACCAGATCAGTACAAACAAATCGCGTTTATGTGCATTGACTGCAGCAGCATATGGTTCCATGTTGAGAATGACATCTGAACCATTTTTAATTTGCACGTCGTGCAAGTGCAAACCAGCGGGGTACAAATAAAAAAGTGTTTAGATTAAAAACGGCCAAACGAACAAGCTGTACAGCAGATGCCAAACATGGTTTAAGAAACTAGTCTTCAGCGCTTAAATGCATTTTAACCAATTTTTGTTCCACGCTTGACAAACTTAAGCCGGTGAATCTACATCGGCTAAAAACTCGGCGCCTGTCATCCCGGTCAACACTGAATGTAACACAATGTTTCTGTTATGAAACACAGAAGCAACATTGTAATGTAACAAAGTTATCAAAATTTGACGTAACATTTAAATAAAAAAATGGTAGCATTGTTACGTTAAAAGGTTACCTGTAGGTTATGTAACAATAACATTAAGTTTGTTACATTACAAACTTAATGTTCTTGTAACATAACCTACAGGTAACATTTTAACGTAACAATGCTACCATTTTTTCATTTAAATGTTACGTCAAATTTTGATAAAAGTTGTAATGTTACACATTTAATGTTATTGCTACATAACCAACAGGTAACATTTTAATGTAACAATGCTCCCATTTTTTTATTTAAATGTTACGTCAAATTTTGATAACTTTGTAACATTACAATGTTACTTAACAGCAACATTGTGTTACTTTCAGTGTTGAACACCGTGTGTTTACCACAGAGGTGCTGGACAAAATAGACTGCAAACCCCCCTTATTAAGCTAGCGACATGGGTAGGGTTATTTTTAGACACAAACTATGCCTCTTCCTTCGTCTACTGTAGAACCACCGACCGAGAAGTTTAATCTAACTTTGTTTTTACTGGCGGGACGACGACACTATGCAGGCCCTTGCGACTTACAAGGCACTGCGTGTGGTGTGACGTTTGATGCTTACCAAATGAAACTGGTACTGGTATATCGATACCTGTCAAACTGTACCAAAATCTGCAAAAGTAACGGAATATTTAAAGTTTCCACCACTATATACCACTTTCCAGTTATGTGTGTATTGATGCTTGAAAATGAGGCAAACAACAGTAAACAAAAGAAATGCATTCCTTTGTCACCAAGGTACAGAATGAATTTCGTCTTCCGCAGGCTTAAATACCAGCAAATTTTCAAAATATGTTCTTGAATTTGGAACAGGATGGACAATTTGACTGAAATATGTGCTCTGCAGTGTGGCAAACGGAGAAACACAACTAGTAATCGCTATTTTTCGGTTTGTTCCTCCAGCACCAGCTGTTCCCCAAAATGAGGTAAACATCATGTATATACACGCGTATTTCGTGTTCGCTAGTGTGGGTGCTTGAGCTGTCAGAAAGCTCTATAGGTACTATCAAAACTACTCGAGCATCTACCCTACATGAATTAAAAGGAATCGAATAATATTGTACTTTGCAGAAATTTTACGAGTCCTACGCAAATACGTTTTTTAATAATAATTATCCTGTACCTACTAAATACACTGAAACTATGCTTGTCAAGCAAGGAGGGGTGCAGTGGGGAGGCAATAACGACCAACTGAGAGTTTAAATTGCTAAATAGCAAATATCTGTGGTAAACGCAGAAAATAACCACGCTAATAATTTTCGCGTGGGACTCTAAATAGGTGGAAACTCCGCAATAAATGATTTGGAATCTAAATGTACTTTTTATTTGTCGATTATTTAAGGAACAAATATTGGTGACGGAGGCCTGAATATATGTAAAGTCTCGAAAATACTAGGTGAATTGACTATGTAGCTGCTAGTAAATGCGCTTGCAAGCTAATCGTAAACTGCGTGAGTGTATGATCAGCTTTTAAGTGCACTTGCTAGCAGTTAGTCAATTCGCATAGTATTTTCGAGGCTGTACATACATTCTGGTGGCAAGTATTATTGAGGTGTCACAGTTAAGTATTTTTTGTGACGTTACAAAAACATTTATATTGTTACATAACAGAAATAATAGGATTGTTACATAACAATGGCAATAATGTAACGTAACGTTACATTGCTTTAATGTTATTGCAATGTTACATAAACATTATCGCAATGTTACATTGTAATATAACAATGTTATGTAAAAAAGTAGGAAATTTCAACCATCATGTTACTCTCAGGTTACGTAACTTCAACGTCACATCATAACACACTTACGTAACAGTCTGGTTAATGTTATGTAACAATGTTGACCGGGATATGTCAGATTATCTCAGATGTGTACGTTGACGGCTTCCGACCGACAGGATGTAAGTTCGAATCCGGGTGAATGAAAAAAGTATATGGCAGGTTTGATGAATTTTGAGTCAACCAATGTTTTTCTGCTAAAATCTCTTATTAAGTTACAATATATGAATACAAAAATGGCCATGAAAATAACGAAACCCACAAAATAAAATAAAAAAACTTCCTGCATTATTTTTTTCTTTTTGCTTGTCTAAATGTGGAACTGCTGTGGAATAAATGTAGCTTCAGTGCCATCAGCAGAAGTTTAATAAACATATCTACACGTACTGAACAAACGTTTTACTATACGTTGCATAACAGTCATACAAACGCATCTTCCACGCCCATATTAAGCACAGTGCTGTTTAAATTCTCCAAAACTAACTGTATAAGCATTGAACAGAGGTGTTTAGACATACTTGAAAAGCAACTATACATCATGTGCTGAATAAAAGCTGTCGGTTAAACGTTTACTAAGCAAAAACTGTTCCTTGGGTTGACTGGAAAAGCATATTACAAAACTGTTTCTTGTTCTAAAAATAGAATTGACAGCATTGCGAAAATCGGCTATTTAAAAGCGCGCAAAAGCCCCTATTAAGATTCATTGCACCTTCGAAAGCAGCTATTAACAAGCCTGTAGCTTGATAAAATCACCAGATTTAGCTCTCAAACAAGCTGATAAAAAGTTTTTATTTCTAAACCTAAGCCATAGTTTAGCCGCATGTTGAACTAAAGCAGCTATAAAAGCGTTTGATCAGCCTGAAATTGTTACTTGGGTTGTACAAAACGAAGGCGAAGGAGGTTGAAGGTTTACTTACTTACTTACTTATATGTCCATGTCCGCCGGTCCGGCAGAACAAATGGATAAAATCAGAGATCTCCACAGCCGACGGTCACCTGACATGGCTTCTACTGTCTTAGCGGATTTCAGTCGAATGCTTCTCTGCAGATTGTTGCTATCGGCCGCTGATTAGCATCAGCATAGAATCGTTACGGCTGTGAGGAACTGATGGCAGAAACAGATAACAGGAATGGGCATGCATAGGTGGAAGAGTGTTAATCATACCTGTAGTGGGTTCCCTAAAGTGACTAGAGCTCTTCCAGTCATCCGCTCTGTCCACTGTGCTTGCAGACGAAGTTCGCTACTCATCGAATCAAGCAACGAAGAACGGGAGCCAGGCTCAATCAGTCCTCCTCGAGTCCTCTCATCAGAAACGGACGTTCCCTTCGACGAAATCGTGTGGCGCAACTATATCGAATGACTCACCGGCCACCAGCACCTCCGTCCGGCTTTCGATAACGTCCTTTTCTGGGGTTTACTGCACGAAACGATGATCAAACTGGTTAACCGGCACACTGGTCGAATGATGGCAACTATCGATGACAAACCTGGGGACTCTCGCCCTACAATGAACGGATTGCAGCTCACTGTAGACATGCTATAATCTAACGATGATACTTCCGGAGATTCCCGGTATTCTAGTTGGCCGTACACTCGCCGTGGACGAGACTCTGTGTTGAACAAAACCCTTCGTTGATCGTTGGCACAAGGAATACCGGTGTCTTGTGGATGACGTGGCCACTCAATTATCCGACGCACATGGAATAGTCGGTTCTTTGTCGTGGGTCTACAACGGATACGACGGAAAACTACGGCTGTCGTCTGACGATTATTTTCTTCAATTGCGGAAACTCGTTACTGCAGGATATATTCTCTGGCTATCGGCGCAACAGGAAAATCACTAAACGATGACAACATAACATTTGTATTATCAACCAAATTTCTGCGGGGTAATATAGAATTCATTGCGAAGTAAGGATAATGAGGGGCCTGCGAATAAACCTGTATTGCTGTATTTTTGAAATTAATTGGACATTAAAAAGCAAAATAATTTGATTACTCTTTGCCAAATTTTATTCGTAAGAATCTTTAAAAAAGACCAGATTTAAAAATTTACAAACTAAATGAAGGTTTTCATAATGAAAACTAAACTTTTGTCGAGACAAATTAATAACTAAAATTTGAATGAAAAATAACTATCGATGGACAATCCAGTCCAAATAAATTGAATCTCGATTTGGTTAGCTGCAGAACGGTGTATAAATAACCAAATCACTCCACTAAGGAAGCTGTATAATCACTTTGAAAAATTTACCATAAGCTGCAATTATTTAAGAGAATTTATTATCATTTTTGTGAATTTTGCATGTTGTGATAAGAACACATTCCTATGCATACGCGTACCTCAGTGCCACGGGTCAGTGCCAGTGCCACCCCAATACGAACCGAATAAATTATCGTAATTTAATAATTCAATATTTCTGTATAAAGTAATTATGTTTACCCATTTTAAATCATTTTGAACACATTTTATGCTGACCTAGGCCATCAAACCGCGAGTTGTGAAACATTACGTAGTTGTTATTATTGGGGCTCCGTTAATATTGGCGTAGAATTTTTCGCTTTCGTCTCGTCCGCCCAACAACGGCAAGCATCGAGCCGCCGGACCGGATGGTATCGCAATTGAGATTGTGCTGTGTGCGGACAATTAAATGCCGGATATAATGGCTGGTGTTTAAAGATCTCAATCAAAATCCAGACAAATATTTGCACATTCGCTTGCGTTCGAATAGCGAACTGTATCGGTAAATAAACCCGAAAATTTAATTTGGTTTGGTTTGTCTCGATGCTTTCCGGCTAGCTTTGTGTTAGAATCAACAGTTTGCTGAGTACGATTTGTTTACATGCCGGATTATAAAAAAACTGCTTTTACATACAATTGCATAAAAAGTATGCTGCACTGAAAGAAGAAAATAAACTAAATTTAAAAAAAAAATAATTGAGATAAAATAAAATCGCCGAAAACTTAAACTTGAACAAGTCGAACTTCAAGTAAAATAACCACTTACCAAGTTTTTTCGCGATGACAGAAAATGTAAATTTACACATTGATTCTATTGATTTGTAAATGCTTCAGAGAGAATAGAAACAAATTAATGTAACTCGTAAAACCATTGAAAATAATTCCTCTTTTTAACATAGTTTGACACCAATGCATGTCTCCTGTTTGATAGCATATTTCACGAATAGTACTTGAAAATTTGGCTCCCTAATTGCATTTCATTGCTGACCTGGTTTCACAATTTGTAAGATATATGCAAAATTACTGACACGCGGTAAATGCAATCGCTTATATGATTCATGTAACTTGATGAAACTTTCAACTGGATATACAGAGAAGTTTCCATCATCCACTCTTTTCCTGTGATATGAGGTAGCTAGTTGTATGCAAAGTTTTTAGCTGGCTTCAACGAAAAAAAAAAAAATATCCGGAGAAACTGTGGCAAGAAGCAATATCGAGAGACAAGAGTGTTGAAGCAACGTTTCGTTTGATATCGTTTCGCACCCAACCGAATGTTCAAATTCGCATATTTCATTTTTTTCCGCGCTGGCACAGGAAAATATCACCCAAGAGGATTCGTGACGAAACCGGTAAACAGTTCTTTTTACACAGAGTTATTTATTGCAAAGTGTTCCCCATACTGGGAGCTTTCGTATTAGATGTGTGCTGTGAATGGCTGTTATTTTTGCATTTGAGGCTAACGGATGCGACAACTGATATTGTTCTAATTCAATATTGTTCACTGTGTGTTTCTCTGGTTCCTGATTTTTGTGTTATGCATGATTTTTTTTCTGATCATCCCTACTGGAGGAGTTGAAAAGAAGATACAATTTCGTACTGCAGAAGAGCATGAAGTGTGCATCAAAGTTTCCCGTGTGAAGCGTTTGTGGTACTAATTTGCATATTCTCAAAAGCTAGTACAATATCAGCTACAAATAGTTTTTAATCTGTATGGATGATTCTTTTCTTCGTTTTCGCACGACAATCGTGTACAAAAGTTGAGACTTTGCTTTTAGGACGATGTGATGGGATGAACACGAAAAGACTTTCTGCTGAGCGACAAGAATCTCTTACAGCATTTTTCAACAAGCAACTGGTTGGCGCAATTCTTTCCGGGACGAAATTGCAAATATCCTCAGGCTGCGGGCTCTGCTAGGTATATGAAAAGTAAACGCATCAGCAGCAGCTGCATTTGCAAGCACAATTGTTGCAAATAGTGAAGGCTGTTAAAACGAGTACAGCAGTCTGTTGTCACGCCTCCGGCCTATTTCAGACCAGCCAGTGCAAAAACCAGGAAAGGATTACGCTAAAAATGTTTGAATCGGATGTTCGGTGTAGAGCGAGCTGTTTGAGCTGTTTTTCTTTATTTGATAGTCATCTTCAGTTTAATAGCAATCTACCAGCTGTGTTATCTAGTAGACAAACTAATTGAAACTATGCAAATGAAATATTCAATATGAGTTATAGTCTGCAAGATAAGTTGGTAATCATTGTGATCTCTCTGAGTCCCCATAATTGACTTTTTGATCGGTATTCGTTCTTCAGTTCTTTAGATATTTTGGTTTGTTGAGCTGGATCATTGAGAAGATAAAAAAAGAAACATTTAATAGATAAGCAGTTTCTACTTTATAGAATTCTAACCAATACATTGTACTTACTAAAATGATGGATATTTATAAATAGCTTACCCAATATATACTCAAGATGTACAGTACAAAGCGCCTCCATTGATATTGAACTGATGGAGTTGCATAGTTACTGTCAACCTGCATAGTTCAAAACCGCCTGAAATTTAGAATCTAATTATCTTTCCGTAAATATCCCTCAATATGGTTAATGGTGTCGCTTTGTTTATTTTTATTTTTAATAAAAGTAAATTTAACAATATTTTTTTGAAATGGTGGTTCTACAGTTGATGAAGGGACGGTTGGGGAAAGCAATGAAATTTGTTTTTGGAATGAGGGGGTTATTGGTAGCTACGCTTAACAAGTAGTTGTTGTGACTCCTACCTTTTGTCCAATGCTGGAAGATGCATGGGCCGAACCAAGCTATAATCTGAGATTATAACCATATTCGAACCCACAACCCCCGCCAGGACATGTGGCTCGCTGGGAATCCATGCACCTTTGAACCACAGAGGCGCTGGACAAAAGAAGACTGCACAACCCACTTATTAAGATAGCGACGTATCTGGTTGGGTTATTTTTAGGCACAAATTGTGCCTCTTCCTCCGTCTACTGTAGGAACCACCGACCGAGAAGTTTAAATCTAACTTGTTATTATTGGCAGGACGACGACACTATGCAGGCCATTGTGACTTACAAGGTACTGCACGTGACGCTGTTCGTCTGTCAGCGTGTTAGTCGACCGAATTAGTGAGTAAAACGAGCAACGTAGATTTGTTATCGATAAGGTATAATTACGAACTATCTATTTACAGTAATAATGGATCATTTTATAGGCTGACTGTTGCCTCTTCTGTAGGCACACAGTGTGGATGACGATCATCGGTCATCGATCGGGTACACTCACTCTCAAGTGTGATGAGTGCTCTCGTGATTAATAGTTTGTTAGGGTGGGTCATATTTGTAATGTACGATCCTAACATTCCGGTCACCTTGAAACATTAGTGTTTCAATAACTTACAGCTACTATGTACAGTATGATTATGTAGTATAAAGATATAATTCATTATGAGTTCAGATTGATAATGGTTTCCATGGAGAACAAATTCATCGAAGTTGTAGAAGTCATTAGCGTTGTCTTCGGAGCTCCCGTAGTAGATGATGATCCGCATCGTAGACCGGAAACAAAGAAAAAGACCAGGTAGACCTTACGATAGAATGGTACATTATTGGACCTGCAATTACCTTTTGCAGAAAACAGGTGCGCATCGAGCAAGTCTTCCCTTTAAGGGTTGCTCTACCTGGTTTCTATTTATGACAATCTTGGTGACGGAACCAATGCGAGTCAAGCCACAGCCCGGACGACGTTATCGGAGAGTGCTGTCTTGAGGGTCAGCACACGGACAACACCGTCCTTACAAGGGTGGAGCTTCGCGATTCTTCCCGTCGGCCAAACCAATGTCGATGGTGACAGGAGGGTTGCAACCCTTGATTGCATGGGACTGCAGTTGTTGCAAGTATTCCGGATACCAGCGGGACCAGATTTGTAGCACACATTTCTGCGTCAATTCCCAGTGGATCAGACGATCCCCTTCAAATCGATTTCAGGAACTGCTTGTAAATTACTTCCCACTAGGAAGTGGCCAGGTGTAAGTACGTCCAGGTCATTGGGGTCCTCTGGCATCGGAGTGAGAGGTCGAGAGTTGAGGCACATCTCGACTTCCGCCAATAAAGTTAGAAGATCTTCATAAGCCAAATTGATGTTGCCAGCTACCTTGAGGAGATGATTTTTCGCCGATTTGACTGCTGCTTCCCAGAGCCCTCCGAAATGTGGGGCTCTGGGCGGAATGAATTTCCAGGTAATCTCGTTGGTTGAACACCAGTTTTAGATCTGTTCAGCGGCTTCGATGTTCAGCATGCGATAAATTCTGTTGAGAGCATGTGAGGCCCCTTTGAAGGTAGTAGCATTGTCGGAATGTAGTTCGACAATCTTTCCTCTGCGGGCGACAAGACGACGTAGAGCAGCTATGAATGCAGGAGTTGTCAAGTTACTGACTAGCTCGATGTGGACAGCTTTAGTTGAAAAGCAGACGAAGATGACCACGTATACTTTGGTAGGACCACGCTTTCGAACTGCAGACTTTACGTAGGATGGTCCACAATAGTCGACACCGCATACGAAGAAAGCACGCGTCGGCGAAACTCGCGATACTGGTAGATCGGCTGTGCTCTGCTGGACTAGAGTGGGCTTGAATTTGAAACAAGTGTGGCATTGGTGTGGAAGACGGACTTTACAAGATTTCTGTCGCCGACAATCCAGAACTTCTGGCGGAGAGTGGCTAGCAGGAGTTGTGGACCTGCGTGCAGTAGTCTTACGTGATAACTGCTAGCCAGCAGAGCAGACAGCGGATGTTTGGCGGACAGAGCGATCGGATGTTTGATAGCGTCGGATAGCGCGGCGTTACTTAAACGACCACCGACGCGAATAATACCGTCTTCGTCTACGAACGGTGAGATCCATTTCAGTGATGATGACTTGGCGACACGTCCACCATTGGTGAGGTCCGATAATTCCGCAGCGAAGCTATCGCGTTGCGCTAAGCGGCAGAGTAGACGATCAGTGTGCTGTAGTTCGATGGTGGTGAGTAGTGGAACGGACGAATAGTCTGGTGCGATTACAGGTAGCTACATTCAACCCAGAACGATGGAGTTGTGCATGTTCCCGTAGTTGCTGCATATAGCGAACACAGTATGCTACTACTCGTTGAAGTCTGCTGTATCGAGAGTAGCGAGAGAATAATTCATCACTGAAATTGATGTGTGCGGCGGTCATTGGCACAACCGGAACTTTACGCCCTTCCTCGGACGCCGTTGTAGAATATTCTTGGTCGATGATGGTCTTCGGCCAGCGATCGGGAGTCAACACGAGCCAAGGAGGGCCATGCTACCAACAAGGTGAGTTGATAAGGTCTGGTGGATTTAAGCCGCGTGAAACATCATCTGCCGGATTTTCGGATCCAGCGATGTGTCTCCATTGGTCGATGCTCTTAGTAGTTTGGATTCTGGAAACTCGATTAGCGACGAATGTCTTCCAGCGAGTTGGAGAGGCACGCAACCACTGTAGTACAGTATTGGAATCCGACCAAAAATTGACAGTGGTTTTGATTTTCAACGACGACTCGATCTTCTTGTACAGTTGAGTGGATAAGTGTGCAGCGCACAGTGCTAGCCTGGCGATAGAATAATGTGTAGACAGTGGAGTGACCTTCGACTTCGACGATAGTAGCTGCACAGTGACACCCTTTGCCGACTCCGTTCGTATATAGCAGCATGCACCGTAAGCAATCGACGAGGCGTCGGTGAAGAAATGCAGTTGAATATTGCTGACTTCAGAAGCCAGTACAAATCGAGGAAAACGGAGATCGGCGAGAATATGGAGAGTAGTGTGGAACAGTTTCCACTCAGCTTGCAGTTTCTCTGGCAGAGGAGAATCTCATTCACAGGTGACACCATCGCGCTTCAGAATCCACAATCGTTGCATAAACAGCTTTGCCTTCGTTGTCGATGGACCTAACAGTCCAAGAGGGTCGAATATTTGGGCGATATATGACATCACCTTTCGCTTGGTGAGGATAGCAGCAGGGAGAGGTAGTTGAACCTTGAAAAGAAGCTCATCAGCCGTTGGATCCCACAGAAGACCGAGTGTAGATTTTGTCTGCTCCTGCAAGTCATTTGGCGGCTGAATTGCCAGATCTTCTGGGGGGACGTTCTTCAGGACTTCCGGATCGTTAGATGCCTAGTTTTTCAGCGTGAAACCAGCGGATTTGAGCATCGAGATGATATCTTTTCGTAGAGTGATAGCAGATTTCACGTCCAATGCTCCTGACAGAAGGTCGTCAACGTAGAAATCCTCGATAACCGCTTCGACAGCGGCGGGGTACAAATGCTCATGATCCTTCACAACCTGCTGAAGCGTCTTTGTTGCAAGATATGGAGCGCTTGCCGTTCCGGATGTGACGGTTTGTAGTTCGTAGGTGGCGATTGGATCAGTGGGGTTTCTGCGGTACCGTATGCGGAGGAATGGTAAATCAACGAGATGATGCAATACTTGTCGATACATTTTCTCGACGTGTGCTACGATGGCGACGGCTTTCGTGCGGAACCTTAAGTAGATAGAATAGAGGTCTTCCTGAACCACAGGTCCAGCAAGCAGCGTGTCGTTTAAGGAGTAGCCCGACGAAGTCTTGCATGAAGCGTTGTAGACTACCCTGACCTTCGTCGTCGTGCTAGATTCCTTGAATACGACGTGATGGGGAATGTAGCAATGTTGCATACGTTTATCTGCAGGGTCTTGAATCTTTTTCATGTGTCCAAGCTACAGATACTCCTCCATCCTCGGTCCAAGCTACAGATCCATCCTCCATGATACGAATCCTTGGTTGCAGGATCTCGTTCGAGTCGACGTTCCAGACTCAGGAAGCTTCGGTCAGCGATTGATCTGGATTCTCCGAGGATGATTGCGGGATCTTCAACTCTCGGTAGAAGCACGATGTATTTGTCTGTAGAATCGCGCGTTGACGTTGCGGCGTAGAGCTCTTCGCAACGAGCTTCTTCGATAGACCGGACTGGCACGGATGGAATTGGGCAGCTTCGAGCTGATGATATGCCGTAGAGAGATAGCAGAACCGTGGAATGCAGGTAGCCGTGCTAGGTGTAGGGCCAGTAACCGCCCAACCAAATGGTGTTTCGACTATCCACGGAAGACCTTCACCTAGAGAAATCTTCCGTCCCGCGTGGAGTTCCCAGAACGTTTCGCTGCCGATGACTAGGTCGACATTTCCAGGAACGTTGAATTGGGGATCTGCGAGTGTAACATTCGACAATGTCCATGCCGAGATGTCAATCGGTGTAGTTGGCAGCTCCGAGGATGGCTGCTTCAGTACCAAGAACTGCAATTTCATCGAGATCGTTCGATCTCCCGACTCGATGGTTGCCGTTATAGCACTACTTATCTTCTGTATGGATGATCCAATGCCAGCGACAGATACATCCACAGGAGAGCGGCGGCTGTAGAGGTTCTTGGCCAACGGCTTTGAAATGAAATTCGACATCAATGCCGAATCGAGGAGAGCTCGGGCCTTGTGCAATCGTCGATGATATTGAGGACAACCGTTTCCAGTAGTGTCATGGCGCATGCAGTTTGGACTGCCATGCTGGCTTGGCGAGAACCAGAAGGTACCACCGTTTGCGAGGTTGAAGGAATCGGTTGTTGGACCATTGAGGCTAAGATAGCGGGATTAGACGATGATTCGGTAGACTGCACAGCTGGACTAGTTTGGAGTGCTGGAGTTGCGGAGACCTTTGTTGGAGCAGGGTCGTGCAGAAGCGAGTGATGCTTTCCGTGACAGGTACGGCAGGTATACTTCGAGCCACATGTTTTTGTCCGGTGACCGAAGCTGAGACAATTCCAGCACAACTGTTTCTGGGAAACCAATTTGCGTCGCTGGGCGATGGACTTTCCAAGAAAGACTTCTTGTCCAGTATTTCTTTCGTATGGAATGGTTGTCCGAACAAGATAGGGCACATCGACGAAATATCTCCTTCCCGACGCGGTGTAAAAAACGTTCACGACGTTACCAATCGGCCGAAGTGAGCTTTTTTTTAATCGAATCGAATGCTCCTTCCCGTCACGAAACGAGCCCACTTCTACGCGGTCTCGCAAATCGAGGGCGCGAACGGATTTCCACTCGATTCGCGGCCGTCTAACCACCAAGCCACAATAGCAAATTCATAAAAGCTACCCACTATCTTCCCAAGCAACAATGTGAGTTTTATTGTACTCCTATGCCAGTGTTTAAGACTGATTTTGGTCTTGAATGCTATCATAAGAGTGCAATAAAACCCAAAATGTTACTTGGGTTACGTTCTGAAATACGGCTACTGCTAGCCACATGCATATAACGTGCGACGAATTCACCGGATGCAGTCCGGGGGATCTGATGCTATCCAAAGCGGCTCGGCGAAATTGCATCAAGTAGTCCAAAGGCGCTGATGAACGACGATTGTGAGCCACGTTTCCTATCGATAGTAGCACGTGCTGATGATGGTAGCAAAATGGTGTCGATGTAATTCCGTTCACTACCAAACAATGGCCACGCAGTACGAATATTATCAGAACAATAATCGAACTTCTCCTCCAATAGAGTAACACACACCTTTGTGCACTTTCAATTGCAGTTAATTTGTCGTAAAAATACACGCACTAACAGTTTTGCCGACGGCAGGAAGTATTTCGATTAGATTGAATTTCACCCGCGATCGAAATCACTAGAAGCGATTGCCACTATGCTTCACCAGAAAATCGTCGCAATATTGTTTGCGGTATTAGAAAATGTAGAAATACTATCGAATAGCACCCGTTTTGATACTATTCCCACGCGCGAGCCAAAGGAACGATTTTACACTGCATGAATGGTTTTTTCTTCTTCCCACACCAAGCTTTACCAGCTGTGGTAATACCTTCCAGCGCACGGCCACGTGTTTCGCACTGAACGATGATAGCAATGGCGATTCCACCACCAGATGACCAGCAAGCGTTTGATCAGAATTTGGAAATCAGCTGCTGCTACTACTACTACTACTAGTACTTAGTTTTTCGCATTTGTATCTTTAAAAAAGTTTCTTGGTTTTCGAAGTGCTTTTTTGTTATTCGTAAAAAAAAATTGCATGCAATTTAATTTTCGATTTGAAGCCAAAAATCAACAATGCCTAAGAAAAAGTAGTACAAAATATTATTTAAGGAGTTCATGTCGAAGAAACAAAATTTCTATCTCTTAATAAGGGAAATAAGTTATAGTGCTACAAACTAATGCAACCCCTTAATACAAGTTTTTCTATTTTTTTGGTTATTTCCATTTCTACGTAGTTTTAATGCTCCACAAAGTTTAACATGCTGTGAAAATGAATCTTTTTGCTGAAAGAAGTGTAGCTCCACCCTTTTGGGTTTTAGAGCTATTGCAGATTTCGTCTAATTTTCAAACAACTTTTAATGGGGCTTTAGTAATATGCGTAGTCAATGTCCGCCACTTTACGTACTGCAATGTAGTTGTCAATGTTTCACTTCATATGTATGTCACGGTGGATCACGGTGGAACATTTGAGGAAACGGCGAATGAAATTCTCAATTTCGCATGATTTCTTTGTTCCGAATCAAAATATACAAGAAAAAATGTTACCAAAAATAATCAACAGTCACGTGCATGTCTTGCGGTGCTTACTTGAG
Organism: Sabethes cyaneus; assembly: GCF_943734655.1. Lineage (NCBI taxonomy): Eukaryota > Metazoa > Arthropoda > Insecta > Diptera > Culicidae > Sabethes > Sabethes cyaneus. The sequence continues at coordinate 57,567,657 of NC_071354.1, forward strand.
ACACTCACACCCGTGCATTTTTGCTGCGTAGAAATGAAAATAACAAAAAAAAATTTTGAAAAACTAGTATTAAGGGGATAAATTAGTTTGTAGCACTATAACTTATTTAGTTTTTTCGACAAAAATCCCTAAATAACATTTTCTATTACTTTTTCTTAGGCATTGTTTATTTTTGACTTCAAATGAAAAAGTTAAATTGATTATTTATTGACCCACCCCCTTAATGTAATTTTTTTTTGGAATAACAAAAAAATACTTCAAAAACCAAGAAACTTTCCTTAAGACACAAATACGGAAAATTTAGCTATTTCCCCGCAAAAGCTGATGTCCGCCTTTTTTTTAATACGTCCCACTGTGCGAAGTGTAAGAACGATGAGTGAAACATCATCGCAAAAGCTGATGTTCATGTTTTTTGATTCCGTTCCACTGTGCGAATATGTACGAACGAGGAGGGAAACATGATCATACACGAGGGCGAGGTGGTTGTCAGGTGGAAGTAGTTCTTCGATAAGCATCTGAATGGTGATTATAACAAAAGCAGGCGAAACGGAAGTCAACCTGAGAGTTTCAAACGATAGTATCGTCGCAGATCCCGTTCACGAAGAGATCCGGTAAGAAAACCGACAGCTGTAGATTAATAGAGCCTTCGGAACGGACCAAGTTCGGCAAACTCTACAAAAATGCTTCAAAAAACACTAGAAATGGTACTTCTTTGTATAATTTCCAGGATTTAGGCGGAGGAGAAACTACCGGAGGTGTAATTATCGCACCATTACGCTGATCAACACCACCTACAACGATCACCCAGATCTTATCTCGCCCTCTATGTCGGATGTACTATTTTCGTGGATTCCAAGGCAGCATACGATATAGTCGAGTGCGAAGAACTATGGCAGATAATGCACGAGAACGGTTTTTCAGACAACCTGAAGCGACTGATCAGAAGCTACTCTGGTGTACTACGTCCGTGTTTTGATGGCACTCTCGATTTTTTTCAAATCACGTACAGAGATACGGAAAGGGGATGGACTGTCCTGGATGTCGCTAAACGGAGGCTAGGAGGCTTGGGCTAAAAATTAATGCCTCGAGAACCACATGTGTGGTAGGAAGAGACTTCATAGAAAAAATCGATCATCTTCCACGGACAGTGACTATTGAAGGCGATGAATTTTGAAATGGTTGGTAAGTTTATACGTTTGGAAGCTCTGGTAATCGCCGATAATAACACGAGTAAGAAGATTCAACGAAGCATTTAAACTGGAAGTCTACTTTTCCCTCCCGAAGAACCTTCGGTCAAGGAGCACAGAGTTGACGATGTACAAAACGCTAATCATCACGGTAGGCTGTACTCTTCAGGGATAGGGCGATAACTGGAATATATAGGGGTCTAATATGCCAGATTACCTAATACGGTCGAAGCTGTTGATCTGTTGATTGAGTTACAATCATTCAAAGCGTGATCAGTTTTTCCGATTTTAGATTTCCTTTTCACCCCCATAACAAAACTTAGCAGCTTTTAAAATTTCTTTCAATAACAAACAGTAAAAATCGTATTTTTCTACAAAACTAACCGTCTTTATTGCTTCTCTAGAGGTTTTCTTTCTTACGAGAATTCGATCATTTCCTATACAAATGTTTGTATCGTAGCTTACCTACTCCTCAATATCCCGCATATCGTTCTAATGGTGTGTTGAAATATCCTGTCACATGGATCGTATGTACAATGTAGACACTTTCAGTATTTCCAATAGTAGCAGTCCGACATGGTTGCAATGACGAACTAACTTATTAAAATAAGAATTAAAACTAAATTTACCACGCCGATCCAATGTGTTTTGGCTTTATTACGAAGCCTCACACTTTTTGCGACACTTGCCAAACACACATCCCTAAACATAGTAAAAGTAACTGATTTGCTAGTTTCACATTTTCAGTAGAAGTACTCGCTTGCATTAGTTGCACCGCCATTTTTTAACAATAAATATCTAATTCTTGAGGGTATGGGTAACTTAACGAATTATTGCCACTGGTTTCGCAAACCGCCTTACAGGAGATTTGCTGTTTTGTCCGCACTTCGTTCTATTAGTAAACTGGCGTCTACGATGAAACCTCGGATTTCATCGTTCTGACTAGATCGTTGTTGATGCTGGTGGTGTTGGTATTGGAGTCCTCCATTTGTCTCATTATCGTATGTTGGTTGGCTGGTGAGTGCGTCTACAGTTACAACAAAGTCTCGGTTCTATGGTAAACAGCGGTTCATCTGCGGCAAACAGCCGCATGTTTTAGGTGATGTGTGTTAGTGCTACTTTTCCTCAATTTAGCTTGGTTTAAAATCTGTACCTTTCGCTATACAAAATTCGACTAATCCTATATAAAATCTTAATCAGCACCTAAAAGATCATCACCATATCGCAATCACAACTAGTACAAAAAACAGTTGACAAACAAAAGAGAACGAATGGATACCACCACACAGGGGATCTCCAGTCGGTTCTCACTTTCATGCTCGTACATCACATCTAAAACTGTCCATCATTATTTATTTACAAGTACACTTTGCGTTTTGCTTCTTTTAACTCTCTCGGCTGAAGGGAGCAATGTGAACCAATTCCTAAGAAACTAGTCTTTTGAATCCAGCTCGATCGTGGCCGAGCTTAAGCTCTTCGTACAGCGATGGGTTGACCTCCGTTGCCATAGGAACCACCGAGCTGTCCAGCCCCAAACCGGTCGTGGCCGTACCGTTGGCCGAGTGCAACGATTCCTGCCGCCAGTCTGTGGTGGATTGTCCGGAAACGGCGGGAATCTGAATGCGTTAAGTTTATTTTATTGTTCGAAAAATAAATTCTTAAATTGACGTTTTACCTGAACATGTTCCACGTTCATCTCGCGGAGATAGCTCGGATTTTCGAAAGCAACTCCTCCGTTAGCCTGTTTCTGACCGATTTTCCGCTTTTTCATAATCACCAACGCTGCAATGGCGAGTACGATCGCCAAGATGCCTCCGATTATACCGCTGATCACGCCTGCATTCGAAGATTGCGATGCCGACGTGATATGGTGATCACCGAGAGTAAAACGTAGCGGTTCCGAAAGAACGGAAGCCCCGAAGTGGTTTCCGGCTTTAATCACCAACTCGTACATAACGTTAGGCTTGAGACCTTCTAGCTTGATGCTAGTTTCTTTAGCATCCAGGCGACTCGTTCCCAGACCACTGATTACGTTAGACAAATTGTCGGTCACCGGTTCCATGTCGTGCCAGAACAACCGATACCCTTCGACGGTGTGCGGATTCTTGCCTGGAGGATCCCATCTGGAATTGAAAAATAATGTTTCAAATCGTCATATAAAGAATGTTCTTCCGAAACAATTACTTGATCATCACTTCTTCGTCGTTCAGAATTTGAACTTGTAGATTCTGTGGAGGTCCGGGAAGGCGTTCGCGATTCTCCTGGAAACATCCGACGATGGTTCGGGTGTGCTGCAACGCACAAATGCCCGGTGGGTTGATCGGTTCTCCCCGACACCAATTCAGGCACCGTCGTGGAATGTCCTTCGAAGCGCAGCATCCTCGATGATCGGAACCATCGGCAGCACACTTCATCAGTTTATCGAAGTCTACCAGACATTCCGGCCGGTCGATTACACTTTCGATGTCGATGTAGAAGGAGCAAGCACTCATACAGGCGGACGACACGTTCTGCGCCACGCAGCACTCCGATATGTTAGCGGAGGCTGCGGTGTTACGAATTCGCACCGAAACCGCACGTGTTGATGAGCCCAGAGCATTTTCTGCGTGACAGAAGTAGTCTCCAACTTCCTGTGCTGTTAGTTTGCTGATCGTCAAGGTCATCGTATAAAGTGAGTTATCCTGTATGGAAATACATTAGCATAATACTTTAGCACGAATTCTTTTGGGAATTGAGGTAGACTTACATCTACATCGTTTCGCATTGACATGTCAAAATTACCGCCTTGGATAACTGGAACACGGCCGTCGTGGTCACGCCAAAACATTGTCTTTGGAATGGGTCGCGCTCGGACAGTACATTTAAGGTCAACAGATTCACCAACCGACGCTACGGTGATTCCAGATGCTTGGATCCGCGGGGCAACTAAGGATTAATAGGTTCTTATCAAACTGAAAACTTTTTCAAATAAGTTAGGAAAATACTTACAGCTTATATTGACCTTTTTGGAGGCTTGCATGGGAATGCCGTAGCCGTTGTCTGCGTAACATGATATGTGCTCCATATCGGTGGTTACGTTGTGTATCACGGTAATCATATGTCTGGAAGTGTCCTGTCTAACCAGATGGCCTCCGACGTACAGGGAAATTGTTGGTGCCGGATTTCCCAGTGCCAAACACAGTATTGTCATCGAACCACCTTCTGAGATTATATCCGATGGATGAACCGTTGGAGGCTGTTCAAGAGGAATTTGGCTTAATGAAAGGTAACAGTATTAGAAGCAATGGAAACTTACATCAACGAAGGCAGGTAGTGCCGGATCTGTCCAAGCGACCAGTGTTTCCGAAGGAAGACTGGTTCCTTTAGAACCCAGGGCTACTACGTACACGATATGCTGGGTGTTTGGTTGTAAGTTAGAAATCCTAACCCATAGCAGGCGGGTGTCGATTACGGTGAAGTTGTTGGCAACCTTGTGGATTACCCGGTAAGTAATGGTTTCATGGGGGTGAGAGAACTCCGGTGGTTGCCAGGCGACTGTGATCCAGGTTGCGCTGTGTGAGGAAACCGACAAAGAATGAGGTGGCGAAGGAGCACCGTACACTGTGCTGGCGGCGTCCGTACGTGACGTATTGATCAGCAGCATGGACGACGGAAGAGATGATCCGTGGAGACCTCTAGCTATTACGGTTATTCGGTACAGTCCTTTTGGTTCAAGATTCGCAAGTTCTATTTCAGTTTCCGTTGTATTCACCTCCTAACAAACGAAATGATTTAGGTATTTGGCAACGAAGAATCAATTGAGTACTTACATTATCCAATTTAATGATAGTCTCGTACATGGTCATGTTGTTCACCTTACCATACTGGACAAGATAATCCGTAGCTTGCGTATCGGTGTTATTCGGGTCGACCTCCGACGGAACCCAAGCCAGTGAAATGCTTGTATTCGACACCGAAGTAACATGCAGGTCTTCAACTGGGGCCGGAATATGCCCAATTCCCTCCTCAAAACATTGAATGATGTTTCCGGCGTACGGTAGACAGTCGGTTGGAGATTGTGTGATCACTCCCCGACACAGGGATTGACATTTCGGAGGTACCGCTCGACGGGCACAACAAGCTGAATGGTCCCGTCCTCCAGCACTACAGCGTACGATGGTTCCGATCTGACCACGGCAAGTGTTGCCAAGCTTTTGCAGGTCGGACATTTTTACGTCGTAACTGCACAATGGAGCACACTGCGGCAGCAATCCGGACGCGTGACAGCAGGAAGAAATGTTATACGTTGGAATGATCGGCTCCACTACATTCTGTGAAATAAAAATCTTTTAGTGATGTGCTCTGGGTGCCTCTATCTGAAAGATACCTCTCTCTTGGTCTGGAAGACCAGACGTGGCGAAGGACCACCCTTTCCATGCGCGTTGGTTGCTACTACGAATGCCTCATAATACTGGGCAGCTTCCAAGTCTTCCAGAATGACGGGAGGTTGGTCTTTCTCAACGACGCTATATTCTTCTCCACTTCCTAACCTTCGGTAGTGCAAGTGATATGACGTAACAGTATCCGGGAGGATTTTCGGCGGTTTCCATTCTAGTACGACAAAATGTGATGCTATCAAAGGTGTCTTTAGCTTAGATGGAGGACCCGACAGAACTCCGTATCCTTGCAGCAGGCAACTGCTATAGTCGGACATGTACTGCAGACACTTGAAGTAGTTGAAATTGATGGTTTTTACTGTTCCCGAGCAAAATGCCAGGCAGCTGTCAGGGATTCCACGTGATTTACAACATGACGTATGGTCAATTTTGTTGGCCAAACAACCGAACGTGATATTCGCCCAGGGAGCACAAACCATTAGATCGGGTACTTCGGTGAAATCCGCCTTTACTGGATCACACATTTTATCCAGACAGGTACGGTGAGTAACACCATTTTTTACGCAGCAACCCCGTACGTCTATTGTTGAACGAAAAGAGAAAAAAAAGAGAATTATTTCAAGTAAGCTTTCGAATTGAAATATTCTTTCGGGGTTGTAGGCACCGAGTACTGAGAAACAGCAAACGCCGCTATAGTAAGTAATGTAGAAGAAGAAAAGCGACAAAAAAAGCACACGGAAGAATTTCTCAACCATAATCCTCTCGAAATTACGGTGCAGCAAAACCTTTTGCTCGCCTTTGATGTTTCTGCCCCAGTTGCTCCGGATGAGACCATCAGCCAGCAGTAAAGTGTCTCGAGCAAGATGCTGTTCCCCGTCTACCCGGTTAAATCGTTTACTTGGTTGAAAGATGGTGCTGGATATCATCGCCCACCGCAGTCGACGGGGATTATATTGTTCGGGCACGGCGCGGGTATGATCAGAGCACTGCACTGTGTGGCACCTCGTAGGCGAGGAAGTTCAAGATGGCTCGATGAAAAACCCATTTCCAAAGTATTAAAGCCTGTCGGATGTGGCATTAGGAATGATGGAAGATTTGTTTTCTTTTTCGCAACCCACAATCATCTTGTGGGAACATTGTTTTAGTTGTTGCTACTGGTGGAGGGAATTTTAACCGGTGGGTTAGAAAATGTGTTTATTGAAATTACCGGGATTATGTAGCGAGTTATTATATAGGTATAATACTCTGCCAATTGTTTGCTTTCAACTTGAAACATTGAGTTGGAATTGTTGAGCAATACCGGTTGAACTGCACAACACAATACGAAAGAATAAAAACGGAGCAGAATTAAAATTAGTTTTTTAGTTAGTTTATTTCTAAAACTAAATAAAGTCTAGATAATAATAAGCTAGAGTTTTTCAATTTCCCTCAACAAGATTGCATTTACAATGGCAAACAATTTTTAGGCATAAAACTCACCTGGCAAAATGGGCACAACGGCCACACTCGTCTGCTTGCTGCCGCCTCCGTTCTCCAGCGTGAGTGCACGAATCCTTATGCTCGGCAAACTGGAGCCAAAATCGTTATGGGCACTGACGGTAATCGTGTACATGGTGAACGGATCCAGATTACTGACGATGGCCGAGCTTTGATCCGCCGACACTTGAATACTTAATAAACTATCTTTGGTAGCATTCGCCAGGAAATCCTGGTCGAAAGAGTGCAACTTCGTTGCGTTGATTTGGTAATACTTGACTGTTTTGGCCAGCCGCTCGGGTGCGGACCAGCTCACCTGCAGAGATCGTTCGGTCAGTGCTTCCACGGCAACCGACTGCGGTTCGGAGGGTAATCGCTGGATATTGTCCAGAATGCACTGCAGCCCGGGAAGCGTGTGCTGCACACACGAAACGCGCGATTTTAAAAGATCCGTAAAAGGAGTGTATTCACCCCGGCACATATCCTGGCACAAATCTGGAATTCCTTTTTCCACACAACACGGCACGTGATTTCTTCCATCGGCCATACATTTCACGATATTGGGGAAATCTTTTTCGCACTGCTCCGGCTCCACGCCGGTGTTCCCTTCCAGAATGTTATGCAACACGCAAAAACCCAGGCACGCTTCACTGACGTTGGTCGACTGGCAGCAACCGGTAAAATCGTGCAGGACACGGGGCGCCGCCGCCGCTATCTCGTCCGGCGATATTTCCGCGTCGTCATCCTCGTCGGAAAGCTCCTCGGCATTTGTCTTGTCGCCGGAAGTGTTTGATTCGGACGTGGATGATGATGATTCAGTCGTGCCCGCTTTCTTCGGTTTCTTAACTGCAAATGAGAGCCAGGAGGAAATGGAAATTAAACGTGAGATACCGATGGGAATTGCTATCGTTGGATTATAGTTTTGGAATGCTGTGACTTCTTCATTGTTATACTATATTAGCTGAGTACTCGATCTTGCTCGAATTTAAAAACTATCCATGGAGTAGAGTAGAGCTAAAAATTGAGAGGACATTTGCTTTTGGAAATCAAAATAATAAGCCAGATTGTAACAAAGTGCTTTCGTTGAATAATTTATTTATTTTCCAAAATAAGGCATTTTTACTAATTTGAATGTTTGAATGTTTTTTTTGTTTATAGGAGACTAAACCACCAAACGGGGATGAATGTTAGGCCAAACGGGTAGAATGTTTGCTATGATAGTGACAATATTTATAATTCCATTCCATTGCCAATACATTTGTTTTTTTTGTACTTCTATGGTGGACCATAGAGATTACAATTTGCATTATTTGTTACTCAAAGATTTAATATTTTTCACTCACAATTGAGTAAGTCAGAAGAAAAGGGGTGTTAGTGACAGAAAGTAAATTTCGAGAAAATCAGATCCAAAGTTAACATCGTTTAGGAAATTCGTCAGATTATATAATAGAAAACTAATGACGCACTATGGTTGTGTTAGCTTTACTTTATTAAATTCTATTGAAATCTTGGAAAACCACTTTGATTTTCAGGATTTATAAGATAGTTTTGAAAATGTTATTTGCACTTACACCCCTTTCCTTCTCAGTTATGCACTTGTATCCCTTTCATTCCAAGCGATTATAGGAAATTACTACTTGGAGTGAAAAGGGTGCAAGTGCAAATCCTGGAATCATATTACAATAGTCTTCATTGAAAGGTAGGTTAGCGGGCAGGCAGCAGTAGTTCAGGATTTTCTCGCTACGTGGCGCTAGTGCAGATGTAATATTCTTGTATAGGCTGTATCTTACGCTATTTAGAAAGTTGCAGTCTTCGGGAAGGGTGTTCAAATGACTGTCATCTCGGAAATGACACTGAAAATAGTTCAGAATATTCTCAACGTGCAGCGCTGGTGTACATGCGAACTCGTTTTATTTGCTATAGCTTATAATCCATGTAAACTAAGGTATTACTTTCTTAGGCCAAGATGTTTGAGTAATAGCAGCCTTGCAGATGGTATAGAAAATAGTGCAGAATTGCCTCACTACGTGGCGCTACCGTATATGTAATATTAGAGTAAACGCTGTATCTTACGCTACTGATTACCTAGAAAGTAGTGGTCTTCGAGAAGTTTATACAAGTGATTGTCACCTTCAAGATGGTATGAGAAATAGTTCAGAATTTTGTCATCGGCGGGGCTAGCGTATATGCTTATACGTTATATATCATGAAATGAGTAACTAAAAATATCACTTTCTTCGGGAAAACGGTTTTAGTAATAGCAGCCTTGCTGATAATAGGGAAGATAGTACAGAAGTGTCTCACTGCGTGGCGACAGCGTACATGTAATGTACTTGTGTGGGCTGTATCTTGCGCTACTCATAGCTCATGATCTTAGTAATCTAAGAAATCGCTTTTTCAGCAATGGAAACATCGTTAGACATTGATTTTCCTAGAATTCTAATTGTATGTAATCCCTGATTTGCCTGATTAAAAAAATCTCATTGTTTGTGTTTCGCTACCCCCCCACCTCATTCCCTTCTGGCCTGACATCTCAAAATTCAAAATCTTCATAAAATATTTGTAATGTGCCTAACTTCAGAACGGTTGAACCTTAGAAATAAGTTTATATGACGTAATTTGTTCAATTATTCTCGGCCATAGTGGCAGCCTGCTTAGAGAACTCTAATTTGTTCTATTTGTTATACATACACATACATTTTACAAAAATAAGTAAAATTTGTCAGAATAAAACAAAAAATCCAACAAAAAAAAGAGTGCCCATTAGTAGCTCTTCGCCAGATTTTAGAACATGTTTTAACCTATCATTAATAAAGATGAGACGAATCTGAGGGGACATGTTTTGAGATAATTCACGTTTTATGCTTTTTATTTCGATTTTGCAAAGTTTTTTTTTTCAGCGTATTGTTTTTCGAAAATACACTTAATTTCCTTCAACTTTTCCGTTGACGTCATTTTTAACAAATAAGTAGTTTTCAAGATATATTTTGAAAAAAAAAAACAAAAAAATCTTTTTTATAAATACGCCTTTTTGAGAAGTTACTCCAGACGAAAATAATTATTTCTGTCTGTCTGTCTCTATGTGCCTTATAGAATCGAAAACTACTGAACCGATCGGCGTGAAAATTTGCACGTAGGAGTTTGTGGGGTCCGAGAAGGTTCTTATGATGGTTAGAGACCCCTCCCCCCACTAAGAGGGGGGGGGGGGGTTGCTATACAAATCTATACCTATGAAAATGGATTTCTGTCTGTCTGTCCGTATGTACCTTATAGAATCGAAAAACAACTGAACCGATGGGCGTGAAAATTTGCATGTAGGAGTTTTTGGGGCCGGGAAAGGTTCTTATGATGGTTAGAGACCCCTCTCCCCACTACGAGGGGGGGGGGCTGTCATACAAATAATACACAAATTTCTGTCTGTCTGTCCGTATGGTCCTTATAGAATCGGAAACTACTGAACGGATCGGCGTGAAAATTTGCACGTAGGGGTTTTTGGTGCCGGAGAAGGTTCTTATGATGGTTAGAGACTCCTCCTCGCACTAAGAGAGTGGGCTCCCATACAAATGTATACCTCTAAGAATGGATTTCTGTCTGTCTGCCCGTATGTTCCTCATAGAATCGAAAACTACTGAACCGATCAGCGTGAAAAGTGGTACGTAGGAGTTTTTGGGGTCCGGGAAGGTTCTTATGATGGTTAGAGACCTCTCCTCCTACGAAGAGGGGGGGGGCTCCCATACAAATGAAATACAAGTTTCTGCATAACTCGAGAACTAATCAAGCAAATTATAATGAAAAAACGACCGTTTGTTTTTTGTTTTTGTTTGTTGTTAAATATTTTCGCACGGAACCCGTGACCGAAAGCCAACCAAAAAATTTAATCAAGCAAATGGAACAAAATTTAGCATGTGGGTTTTTTAAGAGACAAGAGTTTTTTTATCGTGAATTGAGACCCCACCCCTCTTTAGGAGAGGAATTTGGACCCCTCCCTCCTTCAAGAGAGGAGGCTCCCGTACAAATTAAATACAAATTTTCTCATAACTCTAAAACTAATCACTCAAATGGAACCAAATTTGGCAAGTGGGTGTTTAAGGAGGCAAATATTTTTTTATTGTGAATTGAGACCCCACCTCTCTTTAGGAGGGGAATTATTACCCCTCCCCCCTATAAGAGGGGACGCACCCATACAAAGGAAAAAGGAGAGCTAATCAATCAAATAGAACCAAATTTGGCAAGTAAGGGGTTTTGGAGGCAATAATTTTTTTCGTGATGATGGTTTTAGACCCCTTACCCCTGTGGCAGGGGGATAAGGACTCTCATACAAATAAAACAGAAATTTTTGCGTAACTTAAAAATCTGAGAGAGATTCGCGGATTTGAAAAATTCGTATGTCAAATGCAGCCAGTTGTTATTATTGGTCAGAAATGGAAAAGTATTGGTAACTCATACAAGTTTTCGGCAGGTAGTTCTTTAGGAAAACACAAATAAGAAATTAAATTGGTCTTATTTTTTTCGTTGTAAATTAGCTGCTAGCTAAAAAAACGTTTGATAATATTTTACACTAAGCATACTTTCGAATTTCTCACAAAAGTACTCATAACGTGTCATTTTACATGCAATAAACTATGCGCTTCCGACTTATCGCATGTTGCATACAGTATTTTTGCAAGAGCTGATGTCTCATAGACCAACTAGCACCAAAAAATGTCACTGCAAGACACGCACTTTTCACATTCAATGTAGAGTTCACGCACGCGCTTGAACAGTCAGCCCAAAAGTGAAAACAAACATAATAAGAAGAATAAGAACTGTCAAAGAACGAGAAACAGAAAACCGTCTTCGCGACTCTCTCTCAGTTAAAAACTAATCGAACTCGAGAAATTTTAGACTCTTTCATAAAACATTAATCAATAACAAGACCACCAAAAACTATTAATAGTAACGTTAGATAATTCAGCGCGAGACGGCCACAGGCCACGAGTGTTGTCGGCGACCTGCCGTCGGAAGCGCCGGTCACTGCGGGGCAGCCCTCCGTAGAGATCACCTCTATCTAGGTTTATTTATTTTTCTAGATCTACTGACCTCTATTACTTTCCTTCAGTTGGGTCACCCCCGCGAAATGGTACTTTCTACGAAAATATTTTCCATGAAATGGTACTTCTCGCGTAAGGTTTTTTTTTGCGAAATGGTATTCTGCGAAACTCTATATTCCGCGTTATGGTCAACCGAGAATAGGTGTTCCGCAAAATGGTATTCGGCGAAATGGTTTGTAATGATGGCGAATATTGCTATCCGCTTTATTTTATCAGGCTAAGCAATGGGGGGAGTTGTTTTCTACTTTACTGTGAGGAAAATTTGTATATCAAAACACCCATGAACTCCCCTGAAACTTGCAAAACTCAAGATTGTGACAAAGGTCATCCGAGATTCACGATTTATATACAACATAGTTTAATTTGTGGCAATACGAAGCTTGTCGGGTCAGCAAGTCTATACCTATAGAAATGGATTTCTGTCTGTCTGCCCGTATGTTCCTTATAGAATCGAAAACTACTGAACCGATCGGACTGAAAATTTGCATTTGGTGCCAGGGAAGGTTCTTATGATGGTTAGAGATCCCTCCCCCCACTAAGAGGGGGCGGGGGCTCCCACACAAATGAAACACAAATTTCTGCATAACTCGAGAACTATCAAGCAAATAGAACGAAATTTGGCATGTGGGTGTTTTCGATGACAAGAATTTATTCTATAGTAAATTGAGACCCCTCCCCTCTTTATAAGGGGAATTATAATTCTTCTCCCCTTTAAGAGGGGGGGGCTTCCATACAAATTTCCTCATAACTCGAGAACTAATCAAGCAAATGGAACCAAATTTGGCATGTGAAGGTATTCGAAGGCAAGAAAATTTTCTATGGTGAATTGGGACCCCTCCCCACTTTAAGAGTGGGGGCTCCTTTTTTTTCTCCTTTTTTTTCTATGGTGAATTGAGACCCCTCCTATCTTTAGGAGGGAAATAATGACCCCTCTCCCTTTTAAGAGGGGGGGCTTTCATACAACTGAAATACAAATTTCCCCATAATTCGAGAAGTAATCAAGCAAATAGAACCAAATTTGGCATGTGGGGATGGTTTGAGACCCCGCACCCCTGCGGTAGGGGGATAAGGACTCTCATACAAATAAAACAGAAATTTTTGCGTAACTCAAAAACTAATCAAATCGAGAAATTTTAGACTCTTGCATAGAACATTTATCAATAACAAGACCACCAAAAACTATCAATTAGGTTTGTTTATTTTCCTAGGTCTACTGACCACTATTACTTTCTCTCAGTTGGGTCCGAACGAGCGATAGCCAGTAAGGAGACGACAAACCCTGCGAAATGGTACTTTCCACGTGGTACATCCCGCGTAAGGTTTTTCGCGAAATGGTATTCCACGAGGCTCTATATTCCGCGTTATGGTCAACCGAGAAGTGGTATTCCGCAAAATGGTATTCGCTTTATTTTATCAGGCTAAGCAATTGGGGAGTTGTTTTCTACTCTACTGTGAGGAAAATTTGTATATTAAACCACCCATGAACTCCTCAGAAACTTGCAAAACTCGAGATTGTGACGAAGGTCATCCGAGATTCACGATTTATGTACAACGCAGTTTAATTTGTGGCAATACGAAGTTTGTCGGGTCAGCTAGTATATATATCTATACCTATAAAGAAGGATTTCTGTCTGTCTGTCTGTCTGTCTGTCTGTCTGTCTGTCTGTCTGTTTTGTGTTCCTTATAGAATCAAAAACTACTGAACCAATCGGCGTGAAAATTTGCATGTAGAGGTTTTTAGGGCCAGGAAAGGTTTTAGTGATGGTTAGAGACCCCTCCCCCCACTAAGAGGGGGGGCTCCCATCCAAATGAAACACAAATTTCTGCATAATTCGAGAACTAATTAAGCAAATAGAACCAAATTTGGCATGTGGGTGTTTTCGGTGACAAGAATTTATTCTAGGGTAATTTGAGACCCCTCCCCTCTTTATAAGGGGAATTATAACTCCTCTCTCCTTTAAGAGGGGGGGTTTCCATACCAATTTCCTCATAACTCGAGAACTAATCAAGCAAATGGAACCAAATTTGGCATGTGAAGGTTTTCGAGGGCAAGAAAATTTTCTATGTTGAATTAGGACCCCTCCTCACTTTAAGAGGGGGGGCTCCTGTACAAATGAAATACCAATTTCCTCATAACTCGAGAACTAATCAAGCAAATGGAACCAAATTTGGCATGTGTGTGTTTTTGAAGACAAAATTTTTTTCTATGATGAATTGGGACCCCTCCCCACTTTAAGAGGGGGGGGGCTCCTATACAAACGAAATACAAATTTCCTTATAACTCGAGAGCTAATCCAGCAAATGGAACCAAATTTGGCATGTAGGTGTTTTTGGAGGCAAGAATGTTTTCTATGATGAATAAGAACCTCTCCCCACTTTAGGAGGGGGGGCTCCTATACAAATGAAATACAAATTTCCTCATAACTCGAGAACTAATCAAGCAAATAGAACCAAATTTGGCATGTGGGTGTTTTCGGTGACAAGAATTTATTCTATGGTAAATTGAGACCCCTCCCTCTTTATAAGAGGAATTGTAACTCCTCTCTCCTTTAAGAGGGGGGGCTGCCATACAAATTTCCTCATAACTCGAGAACTAATCAAGCAAATGGAACCAACTTTGGCATGTGAAGGTTTTCGAGGGCAAGAAAATTTTCTACGGTGAATTAGGACCCCTCCCCACTCTAAGAGGGGGGGCTCCTGTACAAATGAAATACAAATTTCCTCCTAACTCGAGAACTAATCAAGCAAATAGAACAACATTTGGCATGTGGGTGTTTTTTTTGGTGACAAGAATTTATTCTATGGTGAATTGAGACCCCTCCCCTCTTTATAAGAGGAATTATAACTCCTCTCCCCTTTAAGAGGGGGGACTTCCATACAAATTTCCTCATAACTCGAGAACTAATCAAGCAAATGCAACCAAATTTGGCATGTGAAGGTTTTCGAGAGCAAGCAAATTTTCTATGGTGAATTAGGACCCCTCCCCACTTTAAGAGGAGGGGCTCCTGTACAAATGAAATACCAATTTCCTCATAACTCGAGAACTAATCAAGCGAATTGAACCAAATTTGGCATGTAGGTGTTTTTGGAGGCAAGAATTTTTTCTGTGATGAATTAGGACCTCTTCCCACATTAGGAGGGGGGGCTCCAATACAAATGAAATACAAATTTCCCCATAACTCGAGAACTAATCAAGCAAATGGAACCAACTTTGGCATGTGAAGGTTTTCGAGGGCAAGAAAATTTTCTACGGTGAATTAGGACCCCTGCCCACTCTAAGAGGGAGGGCTCCTGTACAAATGAAATACAAATTTCCTCCTAACTCGAGAACTAATCAAGCAAATAGAACAACATTTGGCATGTGGGTGTTTTTGGAGGCAACCATTTTTCCCATGATGAATTAGGACTTCTTACCTTTTTAGGAGGGGGGGGGGCTCCCATTCAAACGAAATACAAATTTGCTCATAACTTTAGAACTAATCAAGTAAATGGAACCAAATTTGGCATGTGAGAGTTTTAAATGGCAGAATTTTTTTTCTGTGGTGTATTACGACCCCTTTCCCTTTTAAGAGGGTGGGCTTCCATACAAATGAAATACAAATTTCCTTATAATTTGAGTACTAATCAAGCAAATGGAACCAAATTTAGCATGTAGGAGATTTTTGAGTCTTGAATTTATTTTATGATAGTTAGAGACCTCTCACCCCTGTGGTAGGGGGATATGGACTCTCATACAAATAAAACAGAAATTTTGGCGAAACTCAAAAACTAATCCAACTCGAGAAATTCGAGACTCTTCCATAAAACATTAATCAATAACAAGACCACAAAAACTATCTATAGTAACACTAGATCATTCAGGACGAGCCGGTCGCGAGTGTTGCCGGTGACCCGCCGTCGGAAGCGCCGCCCACTGGGGGACTTGCAAAACTCGAGAAGTGATAAAGATCATCCGAGATTCATGATTTATGTACAACACAGGTTAATTTGTGGCAATACGAAGTTTGTCGGGTCAGCTAGTATATAACTAAAGGCCACTGCATATTTTCAACAAAGAATTGTTAATAAATTTTTCGTAAAAATCTAGCATTTCCTGACATCGGCTAAGTAGAGCTGTACCACTTTGCGGCAGGGTTTTGTAAGCGAATTTAAACTGTTCTAAATCTTTTAATGTACGCTTCCAGTTAGGTGTCAATCCAACTATGTATTGCATCAGATGAAAGTCAAATTCGTGCAGGCGGACGGAAATTGTTGCTGTAGTTCACCTGTTATACTGAATGCATGCTAGGAGCTGGCCGGCCGGCGCAATGAAGACTCCCATGTTCAAGTAAAACTTTTACCGGTAAGCGTTGTGCACGAACAACTTGTCAACCTTACTGGGACATGCAGCTTCCCACATACCCGTATTCTTTGCGCGTACATGCGGGAATCCTGTCATAGTTCAGAAAACGAGTTTGGAGATTGAAAGCGGGATGGGCCCTGGGAAAGCGATATGGTGCGAGGCAAAAGTTTTTGTTTGCATCACTTGTGAGTACATCACGAAGTTGGGTCCTTTCCTACGCTGCTGTAGCCGCCCAACCACGACGGCAACGACGACGGCAACGACGACGACGACGACGACATCCCATTTCGACAATGCCAAGCCCTGGGGAAAAGTTCAGCTACGTTCGTAAATTTCGCCTCAGCGTGCTCGATGTCGCTCTTGTTGTCACTTGCAGCCGCAAGGATACGTACCCGGTAGTTGCCGATAGGGGCTTCTAAGTACACCTGTGAGAGAGTAAATACGTCGTTCGTTGCCGCCGCGATCGTCGGACGGCCGCCTCCCGCTAGTGGGAGGATGATAGGTGGGATGTATAAAGTAATAATTACCTCGCAGCGGATGGAAACTTCGCACCACAGGATCGCTATTCACTTCGCACACGTAAACATCGGTATCGTTTAGACGGGCGTCTTTAATTAGCAGTACCCATACGTCTCCACCGAGCGGGGTTCGGCCGTTGTGAGCTGGAAAAAAGAGAGGAAAACATGTATCCGATCAGTGCACACAGGAAAAGACAATGAGGAAAGTTCGTTTGAAATTAACTGCTTGTGGTATCACGGGTGTCACGTGGTTCTGCGGCTGGAGAACAGGATGCTGGTAGTTTTTGTCCAACTTGGCAGTGTATGCTTCGGTGGATACAAACGGAGTTAAGTTAATTTGGTAAACAATTTCTGAAATGGCTTGCATGCGGTTGGAAGGAGACATAATTGCTTACAGGTGATGTTATTTTAGTCGTTTGATGAATTTCTTATTTTATTTACCTGTTTTTCTACGTTTGTCAAAGAGAAATACTACTATTTTACCCAGTATTTGAGCATGTTTTTAAAGTTAGCAACATGGAATCAGTGTCCAGCACTGAGCAGATATCTGTGTGCATATAGTTTATTGCCATGCTAAATAATATTGATTTCATTTCATAGAATATCCGATACATAAGTTATACATGAAAATATGTGTCAAAGAAGATGCGTATGCGTATGCGCAGTTTTAAAATATACTTCCAAGGGGCACTCCAAGAAAATTAGACAAAATGACAAGAACAGCAATTTTTTAGCATACTTCTACCTATTTAGAAAAGTCTTATACAAAATGTATAAAACTAGCTCATTTGAAAATTGAATAATTTCCCAGACGTGACGTTTGTAACTTCCCCAAACCAGTGCCGTGTAACAGGTTGGTAAAACAAATTCACATTTTCTCGGATGTGCATGTACCTACCCCGAAATCGCTGCCGGCTGAGTTGGTTCGTTAAAACAGGACTCGAGTATGTAGGTGGGTACTGGGTACTACCAACCTGCATACCGTTTTCGTTTCGCTTTTGCCCTCACTAGTGGCTATTTTCAGCTGCTGGGAGTATTTTTGTACGAGCGGACGGTATTTTCTTGTTTCCTCTTCAAACGGACTGCAAATTTTCGACTGGAAAGAGCAAAAAGCTGCAACTGCAAGCAGCAAGGCAGTAATTAGCGTTCTTTTGTGCAGCATTTTCCTTTCTTTGAGTCGAACCGGCTTTTCGCCCGGGATAAACGAAGCTGTTGTGTATACTCTTTAATCATTGTTCAACCGTTTCTATTGCCAAGAAGTAGCAGAAGAAGAAAAAAACTACAATGGCTAGGGTCGTTTTGCTGGAGCTTCCTGTGCATTTTAATCGTTACACAACTCACAGCTTTCTGACGAGATGAGGAACGCAGCCCGCTGGTTTCCCTCGTTTCACCGGATAGTTCTTCCTCGCAGAAGGAGAAGAAGCAATATGGAAGCATATTTCCGCAAAAGTTTCACTCGCTTTTGCAAGTAAGCTGAGTTTGTGAATCTGGACTTTGGGAAGTCATTGCGAGTTGGACAAAAGTTAAAGTTGTATTCATCATCTTCATTTTCAGGGGATGCTGATTTTAAAAAAATAAATTCCAGGTTCAATAATGCCGGTTAACAAGATACAGACTGCATAATCAAAATTTCGTATCTCTAAGGTTTTTGCTTCAGAAAAATAATTTTCGATTATTAGGGGTTTCTGGAAGCAAGCGTTTGTCACTTGGGTTTTGCAAGCAATACAGGCGGGTGACTTAAACGTATTCAGAGTAGGGTACCTGAGGAAACGTTGACTTATTCTATAAATTACACAGCTGTTAATACGGTACAACAGAACAATTCGACTTCTTTTTATCATGGAGGAACACAAAAATTACCCTCTGATATGAATGTATAAATCAATTTTCATTCACTAGCAGTTTGCTTTTGCATTTTAGCCTAAAAAATTTAGCTTCATTTACACTACTAAAAATACGCAAGGCATATGCGCCAGGAACACTTCTATCACATTGAAATAGCTAGTTTTTGAGTGACAACCACTTGCTTCTGGTGCTAGTGTATATGGACGATTTAATGTACACTAGCGCCAGAAACAAGCTGTCGACACTGCAAAGTTTTCTTCAATGAGCCGGCATGTAGGCTAATACGTAGGGTAAAGTGGTGCAGAATGCACCGCTTAAGCAAAACATCATTTTGCAGAGCAACGGTGTGTTTGTTCCACGTTTTTCAACTTCTAAAAGACTTTGGGATCTTTTTTACACTATCTGCCTGTGAAATTTCCTAACAAAAACCGGAATTTTTTATTATTTTTGACGATTTTTAGCAAGAGTCAAAATCGTTATGTGAGGCAAAACGCCAAAACCCGTGACCAAAACGCACCAAGTTTGTCCAGCCAGGCATTAAACGCAACCAGCAAATTTTACATATAGTCACGTGTTGTATAAACTCCTGAAACTAGGCTTCAAAAATGACGGAAGCGTTTGTTATAGCGTTTGTTATAGCGTTCGTTTGCTGGGATGGGATGGATGCAATAATGGGTTCATATCTCAACATAATTGGCAATAAAATTTATTCATTTATTTTTCTCCAACTGATGTGTGATGAAATATTGTAAGTTAAAGAATGTACATTAGGTTTAAGGCAAATTCTAAGTCCTATACAGTACATAATATTGCTATATTTTTGATAAATAATCTGAAACAAAAGATGTACTGCATATTAAAAATATTTTACACTCAAGTACTTTTTTTACACGGTTTGTTTTTTCGATTATTAAGAACGGGACAACTTAGGGACCATTTATTTATTTCTCAATACATTTGGGAGCGGCCCGACATTCGTTACGTAGTTTGTAAATTGTCCCTAAGTTGTACGGTTCCTGAGTAATCGAAAAAAACAAACCGTGTAAAAAAAGACTTGAGTGTATAACTGGTCGATCCCACGGTGGTGCATTCTACCCCTGTTTTGCATTTTGAAGTTTTTTTGCAATTTATGTGAAAAACATGCCTAGTTAATGCCGTTTTTGTGAAGAATCATCGAGTATGACAGTATATCAATTATATAGACTGTATTTATCATGAAATTTGCATACCGACTAGTGGTAAAAGCTTAAGAGAAAACCGTGATTTCTTACATGTGGAATGAGGTCGCGGATAATCGCTTGATTTTATTTGATGTGGCTATGTTTGATGCTTTTACATGCTACACAATTATGAATTAGCTTGTTTTACACCAAAATAAAATGCGCATTCATGATTTTACAAAATAGTTTCCGCGTTTTTAAACAATTAATAGCATGGGCCATTCTACCCCCACGGTGCGTTCTGGACAGTCTTACCCTAAACCATCTGACTCTCTTTTGATCTGCTATTGAAGTACAGCAATCCACCGAATAGGTACATGGGTGGTGCTGTATGCTCAACGCAATTTCCCAAGTTTCTTCAACGCAGTGAGCGCCCGCGCAGTACCAAGCATTAAGTTATTCGGGGGATTGCTTTATCACTATTATGGTTTGTACCATACATGCGCCTTAGGCCGGCCAGAAATATAAACAACACTTACTTACTTATTTAACTGATCTAACGTCTTACGACAAGGCCTGCGCAGTATAATTTCCCCATCTATTTCGGTCCAGCTGGTCTCCAGTTCCGCGGGCTCCCAGTGCTAGCCAGATCTCGCTCCACCTGGTCGCTGTGCCCTTCTTCGTCTTGTTCCTACCGGATTCGATGCGAAAACCATTTTTGCAGGACAGTTGTCCGGCATTCTAGCAACATGCCCTGCTCAACGTATCCGTCCAGCTTTAATCACTTTCCGAAAACTGGGTTCGCCGTAGACACGCGCGAGCCTGAGGTTAATTCTTCGCCTCCATTCACCGTTCTCTTGCGCTCCGCCAAAGATGGTTCTTAGCACCCGCCGTTAAAAAACTCCGAGTGCTCGTAGGTCCTCTTGTAGCAGTGTCCACGTTCCATGCCCGTAGAGGACAACCGGTTTAATTAGCGTTTTGTACAGTGTCCACTTTGTACGGGGGCTCAGATTATTCGATCGCAAGTGTTTGTGGAGTCCGTAGTAGGCCCGACTTCCGCTGAATACGCCTTTTAATCTCACGGTTGGTATTGCTGTCCTCTGTTGCCAGTGAGCCAAGGTATACGAACTTGTCGACTACCTCAAACTCATCCCCGTCGATTACCACGGTACTGCCCAAGCGGGCCCTGTTGCGTTCGGTCCCGCCCGCCAGCATATACTTCGTTTTAGACGTATTTATCTTCAACTTAATCTTCTCTGCTTCGCGATTTAGTCTGGTGTACTGCACTTCCACCGCCTCAAATGTTCTGCCTACAGCATCCACGTCGTCAGCAAATCAGATAAATTGACTGGATTTATTGAAAATCGTGCCTCGCATTTCGATCGTCGCTCGTCATATAACACCTTCAAGCGCAATGTTGAATAGCAGGCAGGAAAGACCATCTCTTAGTCGTAGTCCCGTTCGAGATTCGAATGGGTCCGACAATCCACCCGAGATTCTCACACAGCACTGGATCCCATCCATCGTAGCCATGATAAGTCCAGTAAGCTTACCCGGAAAGTCGTTTTCGTCCAAAATTTTCCATAGCTCTTGTCAGTTTATACTATCACATGCTGCTTTGAAATCGCTGAACAGGTGATGCGTGGGAACTCGGAATTTGCGGCACTTCTAGAGGATCTGCCGCAGAGTGAAGATTTGGTCCGTTGTAGACCGACCCTCCATGATACCGGCCTGGTAACTTCCAACAAATCTATCGCCAATAGTCCAATAGTATAGGATAGTCGATGGAAGATGACTTCCTAACAAACATTTTTGTTGAATAATAGCTTATCAAGTGCTTGTTCACATGATATCAGGTGTATAATGGTTGAATAAACTGCTCTTCAAATAAAATGTTTGTTGGGTTGGGACAGCACTTTGTAGGCGGCATTCAGGATAGTGTTTGCTCGGTAGTTCGCACAATCAAGCTTAAGCCTTTCTTGTAGATAGGGCAGATAACCCCGTCTTTCCACTCCTCCGGTAGTCGTTCCGTATCCCAAATCTTGACAATCAGTTGATGCAGACAGCCGGCCAACCTGTCCGGGCCCATTTTAATACGTTCCGCTCCGATGCCATCCTTTCCCGCTGTTGTTGTTTGTTGTTCTTCAGCCGCTGGATGGCTTCTTTAACTTCCCTTATTGATGGGGGTGGCACATCTTCGTTGCTTGCTACACCAATGTGGTCACTTCTTCCGTTACCATGATCTTTTCATTTTAACCGTTAAATTTTATATCTACCATTCACTATTTTATTTATTTACAAGTCTTCGAATTAATCGTACAGACTGGTCCTACTACTTAATCTACGCTTAAAAATTGTTTTACTTATGTTAAAGTCATAGCACTCAGATACATTTTCGAAATTTCGGCAACACATATCAAATGGATTATTTTGGCCATATGTAGTACGGTACACTGGAAGCCTCAGGAAGTTAGTCCGCCGGGTAAACCTTGAGGGCACGTTGAAACGAACTCGGCTGAGCAATTCGGGGCAATCAATATTGTTATTCAGAAGATCAAATACGAAAAGCCGTTGTAGCAGTATCCTCCTACTTGTAAGCGTGGGAAGCGCGCATCTGTTTTCGTAAGGAGGTAGACGGATTGGATCACGCCAGGGCAGCAATCGTAGGGCGTATCGAATAAAGTGGCGTTGGATTCGTTCGATGCGATTGATTTGCAGAGCCTGGTAGGGAGCCCACACTAATACACCATATTCGAGTACGCTGCGAACAAGTGCACAATACAATGACTTTAAGCAGTAAGCATCTTCGAATTGCTTTGTGTTTCTTTTGATGAATCCTAAAACAGTAAAAGTTTTTGCGGTACAAGCTGCTATGTGTTGGGTGAAGGTCAATTTAGTGTCCAATAGAATGCCTAAATCTTTAACCGTATTCACCCGACTGATGTTTACTGTTGACATTTTATAATCGAAGAAAGTAACGTGTCTTTTTCTACAGAAAGATATGATATTGCATTTCTGCGCGTTCACCTTCATCCCGTTCAACAAGCACCAATCCATTAATGAATTGATGTCTGCCTGGATTGCACTGCAGTCAGCTGCCGACTCTACTACCCGGAAGAATTTAAGATCATCTGCAAACATGTATTTGGGAGATTGTATGGTAGAGCACAAATCGTTCACAAACATGATCTTTTCGATCACCGCACGCTCGTCAGACAGGATACCTCCATCTTTATCTCTGCACATTTCGTCCCGCGGCACAAGGCCTTTGCGAGATTCGTTGAGTTTCTAATAGAACTAGCGGTACAGCTGCTCGAGTTCTTCGAACTCCTTCTCCTCCTGGTGGCGCTTCATCTTCCGGAAGAGGCGGGTTTGCTGTCTCCGCTTCTGTTTGTATCGCCAATATCTGACATTCTTCGTAAAACCATTCGTTACATCGATTCGGTGCCATAGGGCCTAGGACGTTCTCCACTACGCTGTTAATGGTTGTTTTCACGGCATTCCAACAATCCTCAAGAGGGGCTTCATCCAGCTCACCCTCTTCCGGCAGCGCGATTTCGAGAGATAACGCGTAGTTTTCGGCAACATCCGGTAGCTTCAGCCGCGCTAGATTACACCGTGGTGGGCGTCGGTATCGTATGTTATTCACAACCGATAGTTTTTGACGCATCATTACCATCACTAGGTGTGTGATCCGTATCAATATTGGAGCCCGGATAGGTTCTGACGTGGATAATGTCTGAAAAGTGCCGACCATCTATCAGAACTTGGTCGATTTGTGATTCCATCTGGTTGGGTGATCTCCAGGTGTACCGATGGAAGAAGATATTACGTATGGCCATGTTCTTGGAGCCGGCGAAGACGACAAGTTTTAGTTTCAACGTATCTCCTGAATATTGTTCAGACTACCGTTTAATGGGCCGAAATTGCCCACACGTACCCGTACGTTACTTACAAAAAATAAATATCACAACAGCAAATTGTGTAACTGACACTACTTAGAAATGAAATATTGCACTTACTATACTGTAGTTGCTCGTGAGTTGCACGTAGTTTTCAATAAAACTGTTACCTTCACAGCAATTTAGTAATAAAAAATTAATTTATAGTCAACAATCAGGATGAAAAGCCAAAAGCAATATGTACATCACATGGCGACCGTGTCAGAAAAACTCATAGTAACATTATAGACCAAAAAATCTTAATTTAATTTCAATTATTCAGGTATTATCAGCAGCGTTTTGGACAAACGTCTCAAAGCTTGCAATTAAAACGATGTTAATTGAATATGAACCAGATATTATGAGGAAGCACAGTATATATCCAAAGAAAATATGTTTAACCATATTACCAATGTTTTTAACGCCGTTAAACATCGTGGTACTAGAGAAATTGAATTAGGGAGAATTTTTGCAACAACGTGACTTCAAACAAAAATACATTTCATGCAGTAAGTATAGTCAAGTTAATTCAAAAATGTTTCCTCTCATAATGCAGCACATAATAATGCAACGTTATTATGAATTCCGTAGAGCACCTTTAACCCGAAGGACAGGATCTCCATTGCTCGTTACGACTCATTAGAAATTATGCTAAATTTAAATCGGAACCTGCTGTGAATGTATGCCATCGTTTAGCTCGCCATTTTTCCGCGACAAAACAGTGAAAGTAATTTAATACCTTTTAATTAAAAATCCCGTTTGCTCGGGGAATGCGACTTCGAGCGCCATGGCTGCTGCTGGTATGGAGAACACGCGCTTGTGTACTCTGGTATTCGCTAAGAAATAGAAAGCATCCATGAGCACCTTTAATTGTTTGCTAAGTAATTTAGATGAACCTTTTTCGGATGGGTGAAGCATATTTACCCCGCCGCAGCTTGTTCAATCCAGAGCACACCAAAGAAAGGCGGGAAAGGTAATGAGTGAATATCATTACTCTTGGCATATTTTGTGCTGCTTCTAGGTACCAACGTAGTCGTCGTCGTCGTCGTCCTCGTCGTTAACCGGACTGGTGAATATGGAGCAGAGCTTCCAGGGTAAACATACTCCTACGTACGCGGTGGCTTCATTTGGCAGGAATTCCACCGTAAACTTTAATGATGTGCCAAAAATTTCCCGAAAACAAAGACAAAGCGTCGTCGTATCAACGTATTGTTGAAAGAGGTTTAAGAGGCTCAGGCTTTGTCACGCTAAGGAGTTCTGTCTTTTAATTAAAATTGCGAACGAGTTATTGGTAATTCTGAGAGTATCCTTTGAAGGTTTGAGAGGATTTTTGATAGCACGTCGAGTACTTCTATACTATACGACTATACGGGATTAAGAAAAAATAATCCCGGTAAATGTGTACGGCTGGGAGTTCAGTTTCGTTCAATTTTGCATTGCTTTTTCAAAGATCATTGAATAAATTTGTGAATAAATGCCAACAGGAAATGAAGTCTGTTTATTAAGCTTTTTGTTTGTTTGTTTGTTTGTTTGTTAAGCTGTCTATTTGCAAGTATTGTATTAATAATGAAAACCCGAATTTATTCTCGTAATGTGATGCAAACTAATAGATTTGAGCTGTTTAAATTTACATTGCATAAAATTTATTGCTAATCCATTAGCTTGCCTTGGCTTTATAACAAAATCTTTGAGTACCAGCATATGTGGCGCTCCTCGCAATTGTGTGAAAGATTCGCGCCTTTGCATAGCACCAAGTAGTTTGTTTCGTAATTACACTACAAATATAGTAATATTCCGATTTTGTCAGTGCCATGTTAAATTTTGAGCTCACAAAATGGAGAAACTGACAAAAGCGGAAATTTTTTTTCGAAATTTTTTTCAAATTCAAGACTTAAGAGCTTGCAATATCGAAGACTTCTACTAAAAATTAAATTTTAACTGTCAATTGGTCAACCGAAAGCTCAATGAACCGGGCACTGCACACTGGTCCAGAATCTTTTTTGGTGCGCATTAGCTTTGAATGGGAAAACTTCGTTTAAGGCTTATGGAACCTTTGGAAGAGTTTCTTAAAACTAAAAGTTCCCTCGTCCAGTTGAATTCAAATTTTGATTAATCTCACTGAAAGTGCAATAAAAAATTTATTTTTCTTTAGTTTTAATATAACACATTAATGTGTTCTGCAAAGTTTTACAGCATATTATTACAAGAAATTTTGCTGAAGGCAGTAACCTTCTCTCTCTTCACCAAAGATAGAAAAATCTTATTTCTCATTAACGACAAATCGTTAAAATCAGTTTTTCTATTTTAGCTATCTTTGTAGTTGTTGTATGACTTTATCCGGTTTTACAAAGTTGTACAAATAGTAAATATATACAACATTGCTGAACATAGTACACCTCTATCTTTGGTTGTTTAGGAACTATAGAACTTTTACTATGAAAATACCCTAATTTTGACCCCGAATTACTCTCAAGAAGGCATCATTTTATTCAAAAACTTTCCCCAGAGAATCAGAATAGTTTCAAGCAGGCTGAAAAGTTTTATAAATCATGTTTATAAGCACAAAAGTTAAAGCTGATGAAATCCGGGGTAGACAAAATCAGGGGTAGACAAAATCGGGAGCTGACAAAATCGGAACATTACTGTATTGTTTTTAGACACTAAATATTTTGAATTTTTCCAAGAAACGTTGATTTTCTTTCTAAAAATTCTAAAAATGTATTCTAAAAAATTTTTCTTTGGAAAATTAATTACTAAACTGAACTCTTATTTGTTGCATCGAAATGCAGTCAAACTTTATCGCTGAATTTTGCCATATAAAACTGATTTTTTGATGATAATCAGTAAACGCAGCGGTTCGTACCAAGTATTAAAGCAATTGTGATGAAAAACATTGTCATCGAGAAAAGTGTCATCCCCAAACCGGTCAGTCGGTAATTTGCATATATATTCCACAGATAATGTACCCCATTGACGGGGTCCGGATCCAACAAACGTTAAAGCGTCGTTGCTTCATCATGGCTCGCTCGTTTGCCACCGAGTTAATGAAAAATGATTATTGCTTTGGGGGTTGGAATTGTCGTCGCGCTCGATGAACGACAAAAATGCTTTCAATGTTGACTTTTTCGTTTATCCGAATTCGTTTTTGTTTTCAGACCGACGACTATTTTTGCAGCGAAGCTATATCGTGAAACTATACGACACCTTTGCCGCAATCGCGAACCTTGCCCGTGAACGGATATAATTTCATCTAAATCTAGAATATACATATTTTGTCGCATCTAGCGAAGGTTGCGTTATGTACTTACAGTCATCGTGGAGAATACTAATGCGTTTGTCGCTCGTGACGCGGTTCATGCCCGCCGACAGGATCTCGTTGGGACCTTTCCGCCAGAGTACGGTGTCATTGTTGTACGGTGTCATTACAACGCAAGTTAGCAGGGCATCGTCGCCCTCGTGAACCATTGACGGACCACCGGTGCCTAGAAGAAAAAAAAATGAAGAAAAAATGTAGACTGCTGTAGAAAGCTACCCGTCATTAAAACAGGCGCGGAACCGGGGGTGGGGCAATGCGGAGAGTAACATTTTCTAAATGGTCATGATACGTTAGCTCATTGCGTCTAAGATTACACTGTTTTCGTAAATTACACACTTTGCTTTAATAATCGTTCGGTTGGTGGACGTTAGGGAAAGTTGGAATCAAGATAGAATTGCTTTTGGGAAATAATGTTTGCAGATAGATTGTTATTGAGGCGATAAGCGCCGTGACAGACGCAATGCTTTGAATATGTTTAACAATTTTATTTAGATTGCTATCGACTGTAACGTATTATTTAGATATAGATTACTCAGCTCATCAGTCATTGATTGTACCGAAAAATTTATATCTAAATATAAAAATTTTAGATTGAAAACTATTTGTAGTTGACGTCATTGAAGTAGATAAGGAATATTTAAGGATCGAGATGTCTTCCATGTGGGAACCCTGAAAGAGCAGTGAACGATCCTGAGAGACGGACGTTTACATTCACGTTTAGGTGGCGATCGGATAGGTATGAGCGGAACTACTGCAATTATTCAGTTTGGCAATGACAATTCGATGGTGCAATTTGTCGAAAGCTGCGGAAAGATCAATGTAAATAACATCTGTTTGCGACCGCTCATCAAAGCTGTTTACGACGTGAAAACACACGACAAGCTGAAACAGTTTTGATATCAAACACGACAAAGCTCAAACAGTTTTGATATCGAATTTAGAGTACAGATTCCTCCTCGATAGTTATTTACGTTTTTCCTGTTTTCTTTTTTGTGCACAAAAAACATGTATGCCGATTTCCATGCTGAAGGAAAGATACCTGAGTTGACGGATAAACTGAAAAGATGACTCATTGGAGCGGACTGTTAAACGGATTGAGAAAGTTTCAACATCGCGGCGGCCGATATAACCATAACTTTGTCTTGAGTGAGGTGGTTCAACGAATCGTCAAGGAGAGGAGCACACTTGATGGCTGAGGATATTTCTGTAATCGTCAAGCTTTTATCAGTAAACACACTGGAAAATTTCATCGAGAGTAGTTCACAAATCTGCTCTAAGTCGCTCACCATTTTATCACTCAGGGTAGACCATCATCTTGCCGTTGCTTGTTGACATATTTGCGAAAAAATTTCGGGTTCCGTTTCAATCTTCGCTCGACATTTCTCAGGTAGCTTCGAAAGCAAGAACGACTAAGGCGTTTTTATTTCGTTGATCGTTATTTCGTGTTGATCGATGGATAGTGGTGGATAGTATGGAACGGGGCTCCCAGAATTACAGACCAGGCAAGTGCAGTACTTCCGATGACACAGTCCTCGGTTCCAGCTCAGAGCCTGAATCGCAGCAGAAATTCAATCCGTGGCTGATTTACTACCAGAACGTGCGTGGACTTTGAATCAAAATCGACGAATTTTTTATTGCTGTAACAGAATCGAACTTCGATATACTCGTTTTAACGGAACTTCATCCACTCGACAAAACGCTTGTGCAACTATGGGTAAAAGTCCTAAAGGTCAGTCATTCTCTGAGCACCCAGGAGTAAGGACGACATCAGGAGCATTAGTCTATCGAATCAAATGGAAGTGTGTATGCTCAGCTAGCGTCGCTACTATTCGGTGATTACAACCAATCCGGCTTAGTTTGGAATGTTCCTGTAAACGGTTGCCCTAGCATCGACTACGAACGTCCTAACTACGGCAGTTGCACAGGTTGACTGGCGATCCTTTTTATTTTCTCCTGATGTTGACATCGCTGTTGATCAATTTACATTCGAACCTTGAACAGCTTGATCACCGCTTACGTTCCCATTCTTCGCAGAAATCAGAAGAAGTTCTGGTCATTTGTCAACTCTAAGAGAAACGAAGTTGGCCTGCCTGAAGATCTGTTTCTGGGCGATCGTAAAGCCAACGCTGCGTGCGATAAATGCAGCTTCAACACACTTTATCCAAGCTTTTAATCGTTTTCCTTCCTCCTTGGAACAAATTGTTACTGCTGTCAGAAACGCTCCTGACGAAGTCGTCAACCTCAACGTTTGTTATAGTCAAGACTGCTATTGGAAAACTAAAATATTCGTTTGTAGCCGCACCTGACGGTATTCCACGTTACATCCTGAAAAAGTGATCTACTGTTCTCGCTAGATTTCTTTCTCTATTGTTCAATGCTCCAATCCAGCAGTGTCAGTTCCCTACCCTATGAAAAGATTCAGTTGTGTTCCCTGTACACAAGAAGGGTGATAAGAGCAATCGAGGGATTACATCGTTATGCTCCAGCTCGAAAGTGCTCGGGATAATCGTGGATGACGCTTTGTTTGCTGTCAGAGTACTGCATTTCTTCAGGTCATCATGGGGTTTTCCCCCAAATTGTTCAATTCTTACAAATCTCGTTGATTTCGTTCTCGTTGTTGCAACAAGAATGAAGGAGTGGAAATTGACGCAGTGTACACGGACCTGAAAGCAGCGTTTGATCGGATAGATCACGGTATCCTCCTTGCAATGCTTGAGAGGTTGGGAGTTTCCGCACCGTTCTGCATGTGGCTATTATGAAGAATATTGTAGTTCAACACTGAAATCATTGTTTTATGCGAGGCCATATTGCCATACTCTAGTATTCTGTTTTTGCTCGCAAAGAAAAATTTATCATGGCAAAGTGTTTTGCAGAAAGAAAGTTATTAACAATCGGTTTTCCAGTCACAGGAAGGAACGAAATTGATTTTGCGGGAAATTGAGATTGAACTAACTGAATATATTTATTTTGTTAAAACGACTAGTTTTTGAAAATTGCATAATTTCGATGGCGCGTTGATTTTAACCACTTATCATATCAATATGCACGATAAAATTTAATATGCACGTGTTGCATACCAGTGTAAACTGCTAATATTTATTAATTACTAGCTGACCCGACAAACTTCGTATTGCCACAAATTAACCTGTGTTGTACATAAATCATGAATCTCGGATGATCTTTGTCACAATCTCGAGTTTTGCAAGTTTCTGAGGAGTTCAACCTTAGATGATTCATTTTGGCAGTTACGTAACTATGAAAGCATCCCAGGTAACCAATAAGCATCGCCAATGCTATTCTAATGTAGGCCAATAAGCATTTAAGTCGCCTTAAATGCTATATTGGCAAAATATACAGCTACTTTACTGATAACCTTCTTATAGTGCTGACAATGCTAATTTGCAGCTAATTGCCGACACGAAGAATTTGAATAGGATTTTGGATGCCAATTTACAACACCTTTGCAGTCAAAAAGCTAATATACAACAATGTGCAGTATAAAATGCCAGATATGCTGATTTGCTGTTTATGTTAATGCTTATTAGTTACCAGGAATGAGTAGTTTAATATACAAATTTGCAATTTTTCCTCACAGTAAAGAACAAAACAACTCCCCTGTCCCCTAATTGCATAGCCAGAAAGCAGATAGTAATATTCGTCATGATTGTACAACATTTCGCTGAATATCATTTTGCGAAAAACCTTAAGCGGAATGTACCATTTCACGGGAGCATTTGTATGACCATTTGTATGACCATTTGTATGGGAGCCCCCCTCCTAAACAGGGAAGGGGTCTTAATTCAACATAGAAAAAATTTCTGCCCCCTAAAAGCCCGCAGGCCAAATTTGGTTCCATTTGCTTGATTAGTACTCAAATTATAAGGAAATTTGCATTTCATTTGTATGGGAGCCCCCCTCTTAAAAAGGGAAGGAGTCGTAATTCACCATAGAAAAAAATTCTGCCATCTAAAACTCCCACATGCCAAATATGGTTCCATTTGCTTGATTAGTTCTCGAATTATGAGGAAATTTGTATTTCATTTGTGTAGAAGCCCCCCCTCTTAAAGTGGGAAGGGGTCCTAATTCACCATAGAAAATATTCTTGCCCTCGAAAACTTTCACATGTTAAATTTTGTTCCATTTGCTTGGTTAGTTCTCGAGTTATGAAGAAAGTTGTATTTCATTTGTATGGAAGCCCCCCTCCTAAAGTGGGGAGGGGTCCCAATGCATCATAGAAAAAAATTTTGTCTCCAAAAACACCCACATGCCAAATTTGGTTCCATTTGTTTGATTAGTTCTCGTGTTATGAGGAAATTTGTATTTCATTGTACCAGGAGCCCCCCTCTTAAAGTTGGGAGGGATCCTAATTCACCATAGAAAATATTCTTGCCCTCGACAACCTTCACATGCCAAATTTGGTTCCATTTGCTTGATTAATTCTCGAGTTATGAGGCAAATTTGAGTTTCATTTGTATGGGAGCCCCCCCTCTTAGTGGGGAGAGGGGTCTCTAACCATCATAAGAACCTTCCCTGGCAGCAAAAACCCCTACATGCAAATTTTCACTCCGATCGGTTCAGTAGTTTTCGATTCTATAAGGAACATACAGGCGGACATAAATCCATTTTTATAGGTTTAGATTCTATAGGATATTTTATTATGGTCGCTGCGAACCAAATCGATCAGGATGATCTGACAGCAAAACTTTAACTTTTTTGCTCACGGATGTATTTTCAAGTTATCGAAGTTGGTGGACGGATTTAGCTTTTCACCAGAGCAAACTGTATGCTTTATAGCTTTGTAGCATAAAGCCTTATTAAATTATGGTGGTGGCTGTCAGGCAGCGAAAGTTTAATCGGTTTTATTGTAGTTTTCAGCAGAGCGTGATACGACTACTTGAGCTTATAAACTGATTCTTATAGAGGTTATGAAAACCTTCTGAGGAGTGGGCCACTTGGTCAGAATAAGGCAGTTTTATATCGGTCATCAGAAAGTTCTGGTGGAATTCATAGTTTTATGAGCGGTTTTATGGAATTGGTCATGATATGAAAACCACTAGTGGATCGTAATAAACCTTAAAATTTTTACTTGGGCGCCATTCTGAGTCAACTGAATATGTATGCTTCCGAATGCCACCTTAGAACTTGGAAACAAATTTTTACAAATTTTTACAAATAAATAAATAAATACTATTATTACACGAACAGCCTAATAATAATAACTTCAAATGAATAAATTTTGATTTTACAGTCACTTTGCCTCGACTGGACTGCTTGACGTATACAATTAATTAATTATAAAAAACTGAGTTAGCAAAAAAGCATTTACAAACCGCTCTTACTTTTACAGCTGGAACATCCTATTATATCCAATTTTTTAAGCCATTCCTACTTTTGTCCAAATTATCAATTGATTGACCTGCTGATGGCCTTCGTCTGAGTGGGTTAAAAATATCTATAAACAAGTCACATCGCACCAAAATCCGTCCATTGACCTGCGATGTTTTTCCCAATCAACCAGCATCGGGGAAGACCATTCTCGAAACCGCTCGTCACGGAAGAAGAATGTAGCCATAGCCGATGACATCTTCTGAGTGGTTGCACACCTTCATCATCAGCATCATCATCTCCCGGTGCTAGGTAGGTACCTACCTTGCTAACAGAAGTGACAGACACAATCAGCGGAACAACAAAGACCATCCTGTCACACTTGGGAGCAAATACTTGACTTTGGCGAGGCAACAAACGACGATGCGTTGCCACCAAACAAGTGCCATACGGGGGTGTAAAATAAAATCCTTCGCTTTTCTAATCCTTGACGTTGCTTGGTTCAAAAAAAAAAAATATAGAAATTTTCCAAAGTGCGAGCACCAGAAAAGAGCGTGGTTAAGAAACAAATATCTAGACTCGAGTGGGTACGAATACGATGGATCTCTAACATGCTTTCTTCGGTGCTTGCTCAACACGGCGGATGACACTGATCCTGTTACATTCACACGGAACAGGTACCTGCAGGTACGTGAACACACATATAGGTGATAAGTAACATCTTATTTTTTCCGGTGTCAGGGATTGGTATCTTCCTGAGCTGATGACAATGCCGTGTCTACAGTGTAGTAGAGTGGGAAACAAAAAAAAAATACGGGCCAAGAAGCGAACTGAAGCTGTTTCATTTGACGTTCAACACGGATGTCAGGAAATTGTGATAGAATCATTCAGTCTTGATTGGATGGGGCTGCTGTTGTAAGTATAGTTCATTGTTAGGGGGAAGATGGTTATTTCTCTGGCAGTAGTTTTTTTTTGCTCGTCCCTTGCTTCTCCAGCCAGCTGCTTCAGGTTCGTTAGCCACATTTTAAAGTACTGGAACTTGCAGTTTCTACGGATACCAGTTGCCTTTTCGAATTATATATTACAATGTCTTAATAAGTAACGCGAAAAGTGACTTAGGATGATTTTAAATCAACATTGAATCGAGCTGTTTTCACTTTCATTGATTGAAATTTTCTATTACAATTTATCCCTTTGGGATTTATTTAATTTAGTTAACTCAATTGAGTTAGGCAATGTTTGTTTACTTACATAGGCAAAGAATTAAATGCTACTGGATGTGAATAGGTACAGAACATTAGAAATTATAATCAGATTTCTATCGACAGGGACTAACAGTACCTCACAAAAGAAAGCAATGGTAACGAACGCCATTGCTGGACTGTAAAACGGTAATCTCAAAAGTTTGACCCTAAAGTTTAATCTTCGAACGATTGCTTTAGTTTGAAAGTAAATTTTATAGCATTGCGGAGCAATTTTATTCGCATTCGATTTCCATTGATCGAATATTTTACGAGCAAAAACCGTTCTCACAGAACAAATAAATAAAGCAAATCTTAAATCTCGGCCAACAACGAAGTTCCCCATCACGATACCCAGCATCCGGCCAACAAATGCGTAAGCACAGGCTAAAGTGAAATATATGTGTGTCGAAATTGCTTCGCAAAATCTCATCTTGCAACATGTTCCATACCGAGTGACAATTGTTGCTTCGTGGTAGGTACATTGCTGCTGAGGAGGCAAGCAAGTGAGAAAGCGGCTTTAATTTGCCTTCTGCCATCGTATAACAATGGCGAAAGTGCTCAGAGCTTCGAGCAGCGGCAGGAAGCGCAAAAGAAAAGCATCGTTATCGTGGTATAGAGTGGAACGAGGGAAATCTACTGCTTGCTACCACGAGCTTTGGTTGAAAAGGGCCGGAAGCACGAAGAAAAACCGTCGTCTCGCCACATCTTTATGGTGGAAGTGCGTAAAATGGATCTTCCCGTTTGCCTCCGCGCCACTTTGAGGGGTGCAGGAGAATGATAAATGGGTACATGTGTATATCCATTTTACGCGCGTTTGTGGCCATGATTTATGTATGAAGGCACTGCGACTTTTCCCCGTTCCCCGTATCTGGTTTCCGGTTCCCGGTTGGGTTAGGCCGTATCCGCTTCAGTCTATGGGCATGCGACGATAACGACTGGCTGTATACTTTGCTTAGCTTTGGCGGTAAATTTAGATTACAGCATACAAGGGCGAAGTTTATGGAGAGATGATTTATTTCGTGCAAGACTCGATGAAAACTACGTTTTGAAGAGATTTCGGCAATAAATTTGGAACGCGTTTGTTTGTTGGCTGATGTCTAGTTTGGCTTATCATTCGTTGGCTAAATCTGAGCTTAAATTTGAAAAAAGTCTGATAATCATTGTATGATTCTCTTGTTGAGGTTAGTTTGAACACAAGAAAATAATGGAAAATTTAATTACAACTTTCGCAATATAACGTGGTAGCTGTATGTACCGAAGAGGTAAACATAAAGCGTCCAGCTTTTCTGTGAAAACAATAACAGCACGAAACAGTCTCGTATCACGCAATATAATAATTTAACCTAGAACACCTAACTAGTGCCACACGAACTGCCCGAAAACTTTCCCAATATCGCTTCCACCGATGGCTCCGCAGACGGGGATAAACTACGACGCATTCCTTTCATGTACTAGCTGCTGCTGCTGCTGCTATGTATTACGCAGGGGTGACCCGAAAGGTGGACCTGCTTAATTCCGACCGTTTGGTTATGCCTGCTAAATATTCAGTGAGATGGCGTGCGCTAGTGGGAAGTGAGCACACGCCGGAGGAGGTCTTCAACGAGGAACATCAAAAGTTTATTTTTACTGTCTGAAAGTTGAGACACAATAAATGACATTCCAGTGTTGGGAAAAAGGTCCGGCGAAAAGAAAATGTCCTAGCCCGGGGGCCGGTGGAGTAGAAACAGCGAAACAAACGACAACCCGGCGCGCCTGTGCTGCAGGACTGTCTGGTCGCTGGTGTTTCTAACGTCGCGTGCTTCATTTTCATTCGAAGGCGGTGGTTGTGTAATTATGTGAATCGTTTCAGTAGACTCGAAATTCCTCTATCACAAGCTGAATGAGTTACTTTGACGGAATTTTCGCAGCATGAAGTACGGGCCAAATTGCAAGTCACATGGTTTGTTATCAATGTTTATGGACGAATGGGGTCAAATGGCTTTAAGCAACAGAACCTTTTGATATTTGATAGGCGGATTTGCATATATAACATCGAAGGATTATCTCTGAATTAAGAACTTATCAAGTTTGGCCGATAAAATGTCATCAGTATGTGTCACAGGCATAAAGTCTGTTCTATTTGGAATTTGACCGTACAAAATTTTCAGTTTCCCCTTAGGAAATAACACAGATATTTTTTCTTGTTTATTTGTCTTGTTTGAGTTATGGCCGGAAAGCTAATTTTTCCAATAAAAATACCTGTCTAAACAAAATGATAGATTTTCAATTGTAGACAACCATAGTTTTCCTCCTCATAGAAAGGCAAGAGCAATTTAATTTTTTTTAATGAAAATTCCAGCTGAATAGAAAGTATTTTTTTGCCCAATTTTCTAGGAATAATAAACAATTACATTTCGTTATTGAATTTCTGAAACTCAACCTTAGTAAATCTCTCTCACCCTTTCTTCGCCTCGAATCGCGCCGTCATGAGTTAGGAAAAACTTTTCCCACTTTTCCATCGACAGTAACATCTCGGAAGGCGTCCATCCTTCGCATAAACGGAGATTGAGTGCGTATCCGACCAATTTCAAGCGCTTCCTTCGTTGCTCCTACAACTTATTATTCCGTTTCCGCCCCCACCATGCTGCCGGCTGCTCAACGGAACGCTTTACCATCGCCACGAATGGGCGATGCTAAATAGTATTATCAGCCCTCCTTATTCAATTTAACCGTTCTGGGAAGAAGCCTAAATCAAAAAGGGAAATCCAAACAGGCGAGCTTCTGCTGAGAGGTCAGGCATGAAGTCATCTCTGGAGCAGTAGCGCCGGCAAAAGTGTTATTTTGCATAATTCTAATTACCCGTAAGATGAGCGCCCTGAGGCCGAGGCTGATGGAAGATGAGATGATCTTTCCTAGCGGCTTCGGTGGCGAACGAAAGAAGGTAGGTAACACAAAAGATCAACCATCCCGTGCCGAGCGGATAGAAAAGGTGTCTGCACCACAAGCTCGCCAGGATTCTTTAGTTTTTTTATCAAGAAAAGGAAATTAAAACTTGTTCACTCAGTTTTAATTGAACTTCCTTTTAGGTAATAAATTAAAATAGCTCTCATTTTCGCAGAATACCAATCACTCACCCGACAAGCTTTGTTTTGCCGCAGGCTAAAGCTGGCTATTTCCTACTAACTGAGTCTCTAAATAGGTATTATAGGATAAGGAAAATTATACCGCACAAAGCGAACCAAATGACATTTTCAAGATTGGATCCCCAATGAGCTGTCTTAATGGGGTGACAGGTAATTTTATCAGGTTGACTTGGAAACTCTGAATGCAGGATTATCATTTTTTGCTCTGTTTGGACAGTAATCGTGAATGACTAAAAAGAATTCAATTACTATAATGACAATACATTGAAAAATCGCGGAAAAAAGGGCTTACTGGGTGATGAATGAAGGTAATCTATTTATAAATGTTTTTAACCATTGAAATCACCATTTAATTTTACCATCCTTGTTGGGCACCTTGGACCACTGCTATTGTTAAGTTCTTCCATTTAACGCGCATTTCAATTGTTATTAACATTCTACTTTGAATTTTATTGGGAATTATTTGAAAACACTCAATCTTTTGTACTCAGAAATTTCCCACCCATTAAACGGAAGGCTTTCATGCAATATACCAGCCGCCTTTATGGATTTCAAAATAACATCTACTATCGATTTCCGACTTCTATCTTCGTCGCCCTGTCAGAAAACGATCGTTTTGTCGTCTCATTAGAAAGCCGGTTCGAATAAAACTTCTCGTTCGGTGGCTGACTATAATAAACGGGAGAAGAGGCACAATTTGTGTCTAAAAATAGCTCAATCCACCAGTGTTGGTGGAGTTTGAAATACGTCATGGGCTTATAAGGTGGTTTAGAGTTTCCTTTTTATAATGACCGCAATTGCTTCAATGAGCTTCCCTTGTCTAATTTGTCGCTCTCTCCCCTTCACCTCTTGTTCCACTCTGTTTAGATACTATACGCACCTTAATTTTATTACATTTTTCTATCGTTCTCTCCGTCTATTGGAAAGACTACTGTTATAAAAAAACAAAGACTGCTAACTGCTATCCCAGTTCCGAAAATATCCATATTCTAGGGCTTTTCATTTAATCTCTTAATCCGTCTGCTGCATTGCAACAAATTTAGATTTTCCAGTTCAAACAGCTATCCCTTCATATAAGCTACGGAAGTGGTGACCTTTCGAATGCAAATAATTCATTTGCCGTTTTTTAGGATTACCGAAAGCTATCTTTTAGTTTTTTCGCTATCTTTTAGGTTTAAGTTTGAATGAGCGATAGCGAGTAAGGACGCATACACCCTCGACGATCAACGTTCGAATCTGCCGGAGCCCCCAAGTATTTTTACATCACCGGTGTTTTGTTCGCATCCTATCAATATACAATCTCATTTAGTATAGAACTACGAAGTTTGTCACTACCAGTATCATACAGCACATTAACACCAGTATCATACAGCGTTTTGTTCTACCAGTATCATACAGCACATAAACTCAAACTAACTTTGAATCCCCAGCAAGATCGAACACCTAACGAGTTATTGTATACTATACTGCCGCTACTCGCATAACAGTCCCATTTTGCATGGAGTTTCCTATGGGAATGGGACTGTTATGCGAGTAGTGACAGTATAGCACGCGTTCATCTACATGCGTCTAACTGTGAGTAAATCGGAGGTAAGGTATGCTGCTGCTTCGTCGTAATTGCCTATCTCCGTCCTATCCAGCACAAATTAATAAAAATATCAGCGATTTTTATGACACACAATGCAAAATTAGTTATTACCTAATATTTCAGTTTGTTGGCTATCATAGGCGATTAATCAAAGTGAGCTTAGATTTATTTAAATGCCATTTTTCATTAAAGAATTCCTTGCAGGCTAATTTCCTACGTTTTTTCATGCCACGACGAAAAAAATGTCGGCTAATCGTTTCAATTTCCGTCATTCATAAGACGAAAATAACTCACGAAATGCATTGTCGTTATTCGGCAGTCGGGAAAACTTCCATGACCTGCAGAAATTTTGCAGAATAACATTTGTCATGCCGTCCTTCACAAAGACATGCGCGCTAGCTTCATAAACATTATTGTGATTTTTAGTTCGGACGATGCAAAATTTTGATGGACGGATTTTAAAACGGTTCGACGAATTTAAGATATAAAGTCAGTTGCATATTCATTAAATCCTCTGAAGAAATGATGAAAATTAGAGTGGCTTTCCTAACTACGACGGGAATTAGAAATAAACCCTAACTAACCTAATTTTTTATAAAATTTGATTTGCAACTACGTTGTTACCTCCTGCCTTGTACATTTTTTTCAAAATGACATCTCTGACTTTGGCGGCTGTTCTTCCCAAGTAATTAAACCATCATAAGACTGTAATAAAACCCAAATTGTTACTTGGGTTGTTATCAACTTGCAGATAACGTATTTATTAGTTTTTCTTCGGATGATCCCAACATAATAGTCTATCTAGTAGAAGCTATTTTTTTTCCATGTGTGGACTCATTACTGCGACCAGTATAGTTGATCTATTGTAATATCGCCCGGGTGTTTGCTGTATGACCTGCACTGCATTTCTTTTGCTATAATCGCTATTGAGTGAGCGATATGCTTATTAAATTTTATGCGTGCTTGCGTGTATTGGGGTTTACCCTTCCTTCAAAGCTTAATCTACTTTACCCACTTATTCCTCGCTGCCAGCACTATCCCATATTATAGCCGTCCCTGGCGAGGACTCATTCGTACCTCTGACCAGTACACTTAACTATAGGAGGGACATTTGCACTGTCAAGAGGCTTCAGAGGGTAAATATAGAATTCAGCACGAAGGAAGGGTAAATGGAGGGGCCTGAGAATAAACCCATGCTAAAGTCACTTGACATCGAATGGCTTGATTCTACTAAGATTCGAACCCACGACCACTCGCTTGTCAAAGCAGACTCGGTAACCTTGCGGCTACGGAGCCCCCCAGTAGTAGAAGCTAAGAGCAATCATACAAAAATAATTACCGTCGGTGGAGTAGCAAAATTAGATACGAGACTGTCTAATATAAGGGTGCGGCGGTAGTTTAATTGCAAAAACACTTGGGTACCAACCGAGAGAGCGTGGAGGGAGTTCCACCTGCCATTGACCGATCCAATATATTTTTGATCTCCATATCAAAATTTCCCAGTTTCATCCAGTTTATCATTCTTCCCATCAGAATGTCCTTTAAAAAAGTTTACGTTGGACTTCGACAGAATCAAAGACAAGAAATATAGAAAAAACAATTCATTTCCGTTTTCCATTTTCTTTGTGCCTTATAACCATTACAAATATTTTAAAAAGTTTTTGTCCCTCCGGTGTTGGGCCACTAAAGGCGGGGGTGGGAGGGTGAATAAAAAACAAAGAGAATTTTTTAATTGAGCAAAAAAAATATGGAGTTTAGGCATTTTAACTGTTAATATTGTTTAGACTGCAGGGCAGTCTAAACAGACTAAATGATATTACCCCTTGAAAAAGACACCAACAAAGTGTCGAAACGTCCGTCGGGAAAACATCAAACTTCAGGCTTGATAAATTTCTGCTTTTAGTATATTCGTTGTTAATTTCCATGCACAAATCTACGAAAAAAAGACAAAAACGAAAGAAAATTTTTTGGCCGATTTTCGGAAATTCCGCTGTTTGAATTTCCATTTCTATTTCATGCTAGAAGCGTTAACTCAACTCGTACACTCGTTTTTCAAGTTTTCCAGGCTGTAGAGCCCAAAGACAATTGATTTTATAAAAAAAAATTTAACTCATATCCTACAAATTTTTTTTGTCCCCGATTTTTCAAGCCAATTTCCAAGGGGGGGGGGGGGGGGGGAGTGACAAAAACTTTTGAAATAATTTGCAATGGCCTAACTTATAACTAGCTATAAAATAATAATAAAACTGTTAATAAAGCAAATATATTGTGGTTGCTTATATTAACACAATTAAACTAGTTGGTTGCACGGCGTCTTTTATACACTTACTATACGTGTGGCGTAGCAATACAGTATAGCGCACCAATCAAAATTGCTCTTATTACGGTTGCTTGTCAAACCGCAATA
The DNA here is from genome assembly GCF_943734655.1 of Sabethes cyaneus. Lineage (NCBI taxonomy): Eukaryota > Metazoa > Arthropoda > Insecta > Diptera > Culicidae > Sabethes > Sabethes cyaneus. Next base: position 57,608,594 of record NC_071354.1, read on the forward strand.
AATCTGTTAGCTTTACAGAGCTATTGAAACGGTATCACCTTGATCAAAAAGATTTATTTCTGCTATTGTGAAGAATATTTGAGTTCAACACCAAAATCATTTTTTATGCGAGGCTATGTTGCCATTTTCTAATATTTTGTTCTAGCTCGCAAATGATGGATTATGGATCAAAACAAAGTGTTTTGCAGAAAGAAAGTTATTATAAATCGGTTTTCCTGTCATAGGAAGCAATTAAAATGTTTGAAATTGAGATTGGCTGACTGAATATATTTATTTTCTTAAAATAACCAGCTTTCGAAAATTGCAAAATTTCGAATGGCCGCACCTATCATATCAATAAGCACGTTAAAATTTGATGCGCATATGCTGCAAACTAACGGAGACGGCTGAATTTTTTTATTATGGTCGCTATAAACGATAAACCAAATCGATCAGGATAATCTGACAGTAAAACTTTAAGTTTTCTGTTCAGGAATGTAAATATTTTCAATTTAACAAAACTTGCGGGCTGATTTAGCTTTTTACCAGAGCCAGCAGTATGCTTTATAACCGGCGGAAAGCATAATTAGTTTTATTGCTACTTTCTGCCAAATATGATAAGGTGACAATAAGGTGATCAATTCAATTCAATCAATTCATGAAATAATAAAAATGAATTTCAAGAAATTTAAAATCTTTGCTATACAGTGATAACAGAGGTAAAAAGGAAAATTTCTGAGTTTATTCGTCATCGATCCTTGAATTTTGAAGATGATCTTCGATTGCTACGGTCGGGTACGCTTCCGTAGTCGCTGATGTGTCGTCAATTAGTGTTTCGCGCATATCCACGTCATTTTCATCCATCCACTCAAATTCGTCCGATCCGGTTGGAAGAATCAAGACTTCCTGCTGACGTCTTGCAACAACACGCCTCGGAAGAACTTTTCTGACCGGTTTTATCATTTTGTGCGATCACCCAACATTACCTGTGATGCAAAATATAGTCCGCAAGTGGCACAAACTCTGTCCTTCAGGGAGCTTTTGAACGAGGGATAGTATAGGTTATATGGAAGAACCTTAAAACTTGTATCTTAAACTGAAAGCTGAATTATAATTCCCCGAGTAAATTTTTCATTCGAAAATTTTTTCACCTGACGTCACATAACTTCATGCACCCTCCCCCCTACGTCACAAGTCGTCACAATTCTAAGCGTGACGTAGTTTTTGGATGGCCCCTAAGACTGCTTAAACTTATAACCTGATTCTTAAAGAGGTTATGAAGACCTTCTGAAGAATCTACCCCTTCGTCGGAAGGCAATTTTATAGCGGTCATCAGGAAGTTCTGGTGGAGCTTATAGTTTTATTAGCGGTTTTATGAAATCGGCCTTGAAAACCACTAGAGGAACGTAATAAAACATAAAATTGTTACTTGGGAAGCCAGTCGTCGTATGCTCGAATCTCGGTTGGCAGCCACGTAGCCAGAGGTGGGGGCCAGGAGCCCTATCTTGGCTTCTAATGCATTATATGCATATCTTTCTGCTTATAAATATAATACATCACAATACATTTAACGTATTGTAGTTCTAAACGCAAAAATATGCATATAAAACAGTTAAAATCAAAAGTGGGCCCCCGGGCCCCCCCTTCTGGCTACGTGGCTGTCGGTTGGACGGAGCTTGCTAGTTAGAGTCGATACTGCACTGTCTCTAGCAGCTGGCTGCGAGTGCGAAGTCTGTCGATAAAGAAGGATCAAGTCTTAGAAAGACATTTAAGTCCAAAGCTTTGCTTTGCTTTCCACTGTTAACGGGTGATAACTAAAATTTTGGATTTTTTTTAGGCCTCTATACTCAGCAACAAACGAGCTCAGAGAAAAATGAGAGTATGTATGTGTTAGCTCTCTCTCTCTCCTATTTTGGTCAATATTTTTTGTTTTGTTTATGCTTGCCTTGTTTTGCTTAAAATGACGTCGAAACAAGAAGCATTTCGGGAGCGCGTTATACACTTCTACGAACTGCCACAGAAATCTCGGCAAAAAGTATACGGTACAACATTTAAACAGCGAAGATGTTGCGGTTTCGACTGTTTACCATGTCCTAAGATCCCCGACAACTATTTGTAAGCAAGGTAGTGAAAGACCAGCCAAAATTATGGACGCAGAAGGACATCGTTCTCTTTCTCGTTTCTTCAACAACAAGCCCTCTGGTTTGGCTATCAATAGATGTGCACCAGACGTATTTTTGAAGAAAATTTTGATCCCGTTTCTACGCAAACATCATGCAGATGGACAATACGTGTTTTGGCCGGATAGGGCATCATCGCATAACGCCATAAAAACACAATCGTTCCTGAATACCCATTTGTACCCAAAAACCACGACCCGACAAATCTGTCTGAGTGCTCTTAATCGAAGATTTTTTCGGGATTTTGAGTTCCTTGGTATACGAAAATAACTAGAGAGCCACGAATTGTAAACAGTTGATTGGTAGAATCAAGAGATGCATTCGCAAAGTTGACATGACGGCCGTACAACACTCCTGTTCGGACATTAAACGGAAGCTTCGCTGAATAGCCGATTACGGACCGTTTCCAAATGTACACTATTTTTTTCAATAATAGATAATGTATTTTTAATTTCGGTAAATCAGATCTTCTTCATGTATCTTTGTTTTTTTTGACAGCTTGAGAAAAAATTTCCAAAATTCTTTTTCTTTTTTGTCAATCGCTAATTTTTTAATGACGGTTGAGAAAAAGAGGGACAACACCAAGAGAGTAAATGCATAAAAATGGCACAAAAAAGGGGAAAAAAAGAAACATTACGGGAAGCAAAACGGGACCATAAATAAGCAAAATGTGGAAAAGAAGAAAATGAGAATGTAAAAGGGGGAAAACAAGGCAGAAAAAGAGGAGACTAAACAGAAAAAGACTAAAAACAGAAGAAAAAGAAAAAAAATGAAAGGAAAGAAAGAAAAAATCATAAAGAAACTGAAGAAAACGAGAAAGAAAATGAGGGTAAACTTGGCAGAAAAATAGGAAAATGAAACAAAAAAGAAGAAAAAACGGTATAGAACGAGAGGAAATGAAAAGGGAGAAAATACCGGACCAGGTGGATGAAGAACCAAGAATAGAAAACGGGGGAAAACGGGACAGAAATGGAAAAAGTTGAGAAAAAATGGCAACGGAAGACAAAAGAGATAACAAAACAGAAGGGATAAAACGAAAAAACAGCAAGTGCAAGAAAAGGAGGAAAGCAGGACATAATTATGAAAGGACGGGACTGACAAAGACGAAAGTCGGAACCGGAAAAAAAGAAAAATGTGTAATGTGTAATAGAAAATGACAAAAAACGAGCCTGAAATATCCTCCAAAATGGAAGAAAAAAGACGAAAAGGTAGAACATAGGAAAATCCGGACTCAGGAAAAGGGCGAAAAACGAGACACGAAAAGAAGAGAAATCAGAGAACATAGAAAGAGAAAACAGCATGCAGGAAAAACTGGGTAGAAAATAAGGGAAAAGGGAACAAAGAAGAGAATAAGGAATTGAAAACAGCAGAAATCAAAATGGAAAAGAAGAATTGCGAAAGAGGAAAAACAAAACCGACAGAGGAAACGAGGAAAACAGGAAAAGGAGGGATGTAAAGGAAGGAAGAAGGAACAAAAAACGAATAATTGGGACAGAAAAACGAGAAAAGAAAAACTGAAAAAATGAACTGAAGAACAAAGTGAAACGAAAGAGAAAAATACAAAAAACGAGAGATAAAAAAGGAAAGCCAGAGAGGAAAGGGAAAAAAGGCGGCCAACCCAGGATAAACATGACAGAAAAGACGGAAAACGATAAGAAAAGGAGATGAAAAGAGTTAGAAAGAGAGGAAACTGGAAACGAACGAAGAACGACAGAACAATAATATTGCAAGCAATGGACAAAAAAAGGAAAATGAGAGAAAAAACAGAACAGAAATTCAATTCGCGTCTAATTAAACGTGTAATGCTAGGCATTGCTAAGCTCAATTTCATGTTCAATTGCGTGCCGTTTTTAAGCCCAGTTCTAATTTCAGGTTCAATTGTACGTCAAATATAGACTCTGATTCCAAGTTTAGTTTCAAATACAAATTGAATTTCAGTTTCAAGTCTAATTTAAAAAGTAAGGCTAATTTCAAGACAAATTTAAATTTTATTTATTTCCAATTTTAATTCAATTTCGAGCTAAATTTAAGTCAAATTTCAAGTTAAATTTCAAACCCAATTCTAATTTAAAGTCCAATTTCCAGTTCAATGGAAAATAAAGTCACAGTCCAACAGTCAAAAGCGCCATCCTTGCGTGAGTTTTATCATCCATCAAAATACAATCGTTATATGTACTTGGTCTGAAATTGTCCGCACTGTCCTTTGCTGACAGATGACGCGAAAGATATGTTTACCCTATTCCTATCAAAATATCTAGGTGCTAAATTATCTATTTCAATGCACACAGAGGAAAGGTATTCTAGCCCTAAGGTGAACAACGTCAACAATGACTAGGCATTCAACAAACGGAGCTGCGCATCAGCTTTTCGGAAGCAAAGTCAGCCGACGACAGCATATTACGCTTCAGTTCCAACCTGTTTTGATGTTATCCTCGAATATCGATGTGGAGATGGTATTTACTAGTCTATTTATAGCATAAACAAATAAACAATCCTCCGAATTGTTGTACTTCTTTGAAGTGTAAATAAGGTCATCACGCACATATCTGTAAATCTGTACGTTCTCTGTCTTATGCGTGAGTCACAACCAACGGTAGGTCAATTGTGCATTCGAGTGGCTGCCTTACCTTGCATCTCGTGCATGAACTTATAAAGTTTACTTGTTCGGATGAGCATAACAAGCTAATGTATGATACAGCTGCTTGCTGCGGTACTGGGCGCGTGTATAAAACCACGACAATAAACCACGGATTCTCTAGTTGAGATTGATTACCATCCATTAGGTAAAATAATAATAATTAATTCCATACTCACCGACAGGGTCGACCGCAACGGCCACATTATGGCGGCCGGCATCGAGTAACAGTATCGCTGCGATGAGCAGCAGTAATCCCGGTGTTGCTCCTAGCGGTAACTGTTGCTTGCTGGGAACTCGTATATCACGGAAGAATCTCCACATGACGATTCTATGGCTCTAAGCTGACGCGGGCGTGGTGGTGGGCAGGCTGGAGGTTTTTCGTCGATCGATGAGAAAAGATGATGCCGGTCGAACAGTCATTCAATGGGTAATCTGAAAGCATTTTATAGATAGTATTCATTAGCATGCGTGTATTTAGCGTAACGAAATGAGATTTTTAACTTGAGCTATTAATAAAGCAATGAAAAAACATTTAAAGGGTGTCCGTAAGATAATAAGCGACGAACCCGGTTTTGCGTGATGGAAAACAAAAAAACACTTAGAAACAGTTACAATTACTAGAAACATCGTGGCTGAGTTACATGTCACCATTATTTATGAATCATAAACAAGGAAGAAAATACAAAACAAACATGTTTCCAGGAGTTTGTAACCGCGTCTCTTTGAATATTGAAATTCTACCGTCATCCATGTAGTGATCCACGATTGGATTGTTTCGTTCTCAGTTAAATAGACCGCGGAATTACACGCTGATAGTATCAAGCGCGCCGGTTGAATAGCAATAATGGAACGAACCGCCAACATCGTTCGATTCGATAACAAAAACAGCAAACAGAACTAAGGTAGACGATTCCCGTCGCACCCCCAACTCGGGCTCGGTCGGTTATCCGTCAGAATGAATGTGTCGTAACTACTAAACAGATTCTTGACGGGTCGTGACTTGATTTCAGCGCGCAGTTCGAGTTCTCAAGTGCGGGTATTTTCGAACGATGTCGCACCGTAAATATAATGACGCCGCTTTAAATCTGACAAGCCGTTGTTTACCTTTCCTTTGTGTTTATCCCATAAATGTGGGTAACCGTACTGGAAGGTTAGCATTGAAACTAAATAAAGGTGGCTTAAAATTATATGTTGTATACAGAAAAACATCGGTTCGTTTAATTTGTTTCGTTAACTCTATGGCCATTTTTTGTAACATTTGCATTGGTTACTATAATTGGCTTAAAATGCACGTGTTTTCGTTGGAAAAAACACTCGCAAAAAATAGTCCAAAGGTTCAAGGTTTCAATCGGGTTTCTTAAGCTCTCAGCTGGGTAGCTGTTGACCGAGTTAATCAAAGAATCGCATCAGAATAAACATTCATGAAAAACATTTCGACAAGTTGTTGTCAAGTCGTGATCAATTTGGTTGTACATATTAGCACACATTGCTTGATCTCCGGCATCAAGCATCTGGTCTATATTTCAAGTGAATGAATTGGCTAAAAATGAAAGGGAACATGATGTTTGCAATTCTTAGCAGAATCTGATGGAATATTGAAATTGTGTCGTCATGCGTGTGAGTTCTGCGGTGAATAGCAGTTGGATTGTTTCACGGAATTATATGCTAATAAATATAAAACCCGCGAGAAACACGCCAGCGGTGGTACGATTGAATTCCGAAGGAACGAACGAACTGCCATCGTTGAATGAATAACACAAGGAACAGTACAGCGCACTTGACAATTTCCGCCTTGTGTTGTTAGAATCCTAGCTTTATAGTCAAAACAATTGTGCCGTACTGAGTAGAATCTTGACGGGCCGTAACGTGATTTTTACTCGCAGCATTATTACGTGAGCAGCTGAATTTGTACGACTATTGATACCACGTTTGAATGATAAGTATGCTTTTGATGTAAGCCTAATTTCTTTGTTCGCTTGTTAATCTTTGTGTCGTGAAATAACGAGATTATTGGGATACTGGGGTACGACAGCTTGCCTCACTGCTGAATGTACAAACTTCAAATGTTTGCAGCATGTCGCACATTTCAATTCAAGTTTCGGCTTTAGTACCACAAGCTTGAAGATGCTTCGAAAGAATGTCGGAGGAACACTTTCTTTCATATAGAAACGCGTATAATCAAGTGTTCTAATAAAGCTTCCCAGAAGAACGTTCCTTATGTTTATGCTAGTAAGGAATCAAATTCTATAGATATGTGTCGGAGTGTGCACAAAATTTGATGGTACATTTGATTGCATTGCATAACTTAAGTCTACATGCCTGCTTTAATATGCATGAGATTTTTAAATAAAATAAAGATTGAACGCGAAAAAATCCGGACATACGGAAATTAACTAAGTACGTATTAACTAAGATTCTTGTATTATGCTCTAATATTTCACTGAAATACGTTAGGAGTATACAGAATCGCAATAAGCGTTTGTTGCCAGGGTAAGTCAAGAGATTAGATAAGAGGTAAAGCATAGATAGCTAACAACCACTCGTTCGGTAACTTCCTTGTATTTGCCGGCGCACTAACAATTATGCCTAAAACAAAAAACTGGATAAATTAAAAATTCCTTTGGATAGAACGGACAACCATGGGGTTGAAACGATGGCTAAATGGACTGAACCCTCCGATATAATGCGTTTTTTGACATTACTTTTACTCAAAGTGTACGGCCTGGCGTCGCGGGTTTGGGAATTGAACTTTAGGGCTGGCCGGTAAGCTATCTAGGAATGTATGTTTTCAACAAACTACCCGCCCTGCTGCGGTGTGCGATAATACACGTTTATCATAATTACCCTAATGATCGGCTTTTCCCTTTCCCAACAGGTACCCGAGGCGGGACCCAGCGGCGAAATAATTCAATCACCTAGGGGCAATTGTTTCTTCGTAATCTTCGTTTTCTCTTTTAGTTACAACGGGAACCGGGTCCTACCTGGACCATGACCACAATTTTACGTGCGAAAAGTCACGTACGCACTCTCAGCTCAATTGTAAATGCACAGATCACAGACACAACAGCGTAGTTATGCTATATATTCATGTAATTTTTAATTGACAGTGTGTGAAAAACCTTAACCTTAAAATATAACTTTTCTGTCTCACACAGCTTTTCAAACAATATCATTTTTTCAAAATTCGGGAATTTCGAACGAACGTCTATCCTCTGTGGCATATAGGTTACTTGATCGTTATCGTAAGAAAAAGCAGCCGATCGAGTTTGGGACATCTGTTTGACAGGTACAGAAGTATTTGCGACGCGTGCGTTCTCGAACTGTCCATCGGTGAAAAGACTTGATGTATGTAAACAAAAGTGATATGACAAATCGGGTTCTTTCGAGTGTGTTGCATTAACATATTGCGTAATTCATACCTAATGGATTTTATGTGTTGTTGACATGTCAAGGTAATAATCTTTGGTTTCTAGGATAGTTGTCACCGGGGTAGAGTCACCATCATGATCATTCTTATTTAAGTCGCTGGCACAGTTCATGTGCGTCTGTTAACAATCTGCTTTCCTTTCAAGTACACTCTAGGTATCATAGTTTCAAGTGTGACTTCAAGTGTAACTCGAATTTTGAAATTGAACAAAAAAGTTTCTCAACAGCATCGAAACTATCATCAAAAGTGTAATATACAAGTGTAACCGCCTTGTTAGTTAAATCTGGCGTTGTAGCTCTTGTTGATAACAAAAACAACAAATCTAATCAACCTTGTAAAGGGCTTGGTTGTGGTATGGCAGGATAGTCAATACAATGACGTTCATTGAATTCGTCTGGGCGGCTGTAATTTTTATTACGTGAGTTATCTAGAAAAGCTTCTGCTTTGTGGTGGTAAAAAGTGGATAAAAATTACTAAAATAGACGGTTATCAGAAGCTTATTTTGTATAATTGGTTTGGATTATTATAAAGCAAAACGAGGATTATGTGCTACATTCCGTTTTCAAAATTTAACCCGCTGTTTTTATTAGACAGTCTGAGTTTTCAGTCTGCTATGGAAATCAGAAAAGTTTTTAGATTCTGTCCGACGTTTCGACTTTTTATGTAAGTCTTTTTCAAGTATTGAATATTATTCGTTCTTCGATCTAAAGATACACGATAAAGAACTGAGAATATTCAATCTTCGAAAAAGCCATAAATACAAAGTCGAAACGTCGGAAAGAATTTAAAAACGATAACTTACCCGAGGGGTAAGACACTTCATAATATTATCATATAGAGTTGGGCGGGGCATAAGTGCGATGTTTGAAGTTGTCACCAATTTTCGTGACATATAAAGAAGGACAACAACATAATATGTTTTATAGTGATGCAGTAACTCAATGTCTTCACATTCAACTATAAATCATCTGCGGTAATAGTGTTTTGCAAAATAAATTCTTCTTTCTTCTGATCAAGTGCAGATTCGCACTTTTACCCCACTACCGGGGCAAAAGAGCGAATACCGCGGGGCAAAAGTTCGAAGCTAGAATCCATGAAATTAGCCCAGCAGTAGCTAACAAACCCATATTATCTTCAATCTGCGTTATGTTTCGGTAAGGAATATTCTCAATTTGCACCTTTTCTATTTTGCGCTGGTGTATTGCAGCCTCCGTTAGATCGAAACTTTTCCAAACGTTTGTTTTTTGTTTCATCAGCGAAAACACATTGTTTTTTTCGACCAGCATCTGTAGAGCACACAGTTTTCTGCAGATCTTTCATTTCTAGTATCTGTGATATAGTGCCTAAAGCTGTATATAAATAGCTATACATTTTTGCCTCGTCCATGAATCGCACTTTTGCCCCGTCCGTGAATCGAACTTTTACCCCGCTACGCGCTTGACGGGGTTAGATTAAATTACGGAAAAATATTTTGTAAATTATAATATAATATATTTTATAAATTATTTTCACCGTATTTTCAAAACAGATATGTGAGTGATGTAAAACTCTGCTACAAATTTTCAACAAGTAATATCCTCCTGTTGATTTCGTATTTGCCGTATAAAGAAAAATTACTTCAAAACCGCCCTAAAATAACATTTGCACATAACTCAGCAACTATGCTTCGTAAGCAACCAAAGTTTACGTTAGATTCAAGCTGTCAAAGTAGTCACCCATCCATGCCAATGTAGAAAATTTACTCGGGATCTGCACCGATAAATCATTGAATCGCACTTTTACCCGCATCGCACTTTTACCCCTCCTTACTCTACTAATATATTAGGCAAATGTATTGATATTATTTTATCTTGCCATTTCCATATTTGCATAACCGACGTTATATTAAAGACCTATAAATGTATATCTTTGTAGGGCTTTAGGTTATATTAGGGTAGGAACGATATAAATATATTAAGGCTGAAAAAATATTCCCATAGGGAAAAGTATTATATTTTCAACAGTGCCTTGCCCCTCGATCTTAACTTCTACAGAATTGTCACTACGCTTTTTTTTGTTAGTCAAGTAACACTCTTTTAGTGCCTGAAATTAAATAAGAAGAAAGCTATTCCAATTAAATTCTACTATCTATTGATAGCAGTTTCGTATTCTACTGAGACGCTCCAAAAGCTCAGTGTTAGTAATAAAAATTTCACGACAGCGTTTTCGTTGTTCCTGGGTTGTGGCCAAAAACATCGGTTTGCATTTGCATTTAAAGAAATCATGTCTGAGGAACTTTTTTCGACATATTTTCGACTTTGCTATTAAAACGAATGTTTCTCGTCTACTTTCGTTTCGAATCTTAATTTTAATAAAAATTAAATTCTATCTAATAGATAGATTTTACGCCAATTGGATCAGGCAGCACCCGATCAGAATTTAACAAAACTTTTACAGTAAATTAAATTAAGATGAGAATTCGCGAACAAAAATAGCACGCACTAATCTTTTTCAGAGAACAACAAAATTGTAACAAACAAATGTTTTATATCGGAACACACAAAAAGAAAACAATCCGGAAGAACTGCTCATCGGAGGTGCTGGAAAATGTCAGACAGTGACTACAGGACGAGGAATCTAAGCGGCGCATTGCAGCATGCTTACGTAAACACCTTGAAATGGTAATCAATAGAGGATTTTTGTGTATTGAATTTTGAATGATAATCTTTTTTCTTCGCTCAGGGATTCGGCACCTAACGATATGGATGGTTGGTTCTGCTTGTTTGGATTTTTCTTCGTAGCAGTCAGATGTTCTACCAAATCAATAGAGCGCGCTGGAAAGGGCTTTCTGACTTTCAGTGATCTGCGCTGGGTCGCCTTCGAATTTTCTGAAGCAAACATTATTACACATAAATTCAACAAAACAACGGCAGTGGCTGGAATGGACAGGGCGATAAGTTTCATGAAAAGACACCGTTTATCCTTGCGAACAGCGGTCGGTTGAACTACTAGCGGTTACATGAACGGTGAGTTGTTTTACGAGTGTATTAAACATATCCAAAAAAACTTCAAAACATCGACCAAAGGTCCAGTTCTGCTGATTCTGGACAATCATGGCTCTTAGCTGAATTTGGAAGCAGTGCTTTTACCGAGAAAATTGGATTCACATGCTTTCAAATTCCTCCCCATGGCAGCCACAAACTACAAGCATTTGATCGCTGCTTATCGGATGCCTGCAGCAATTGATTGACCATCCAGGGCAATACACAATCCCAAATAGCACGGCTATTTGGTTCTGCTTGCGGCAAATATGCCATAATTGATAAAGCGATGGACACCCTCGAGGTTTGTGGAATTGTGCCAATGAACTCTTGAATATCCACTGATGAGGGCTTTGACTTAGTTCAACTTTGACTTGGCTATAACAGATATTTTACAATGTCTGGTACCTGTGGACATCGGTGGCGTTTTAAATAATTACAAACACGCTTGTTGAGCAGAATTCAATCCAATTCCAATCCAGAATCCAATTGGAATCCAATCTTCCAGAAGAAGCAAAAGCCTTCAGCGAACTTAGTTTCCAAAAGGAACTAAACGGACAATGAATAAAAAGCTTTCAAAGGGCTGTAATAGTCCGAACGTATCTAAAAGGAACCTCTAACAACAACTTTATCTTGTCTCTGTTAAATTTCTTGGTTAATTTTATTGATGTGAAGCTTCTTTTAATCGATAAAATTTAAAATAGAGAATAAACGATATTTTTTTATATCAAGACACTCGAAACTGACGCTGGCTTATGTCTGTACCGAAAACCAAGACTCTGACAGGACGTCATAAAAGAGGTTTATCGGTAACTAAAACAGGCCCCTGACAGGACGTCATGCTTTCGTAGAAATGGGTTGTATTCGATTGCTAAACTGGTTGACTAGACTGGCCGATTAGACTGCTCGATTTGATTGGTCGACTGGACTGCTCAACTGAACTGCTCAACTTAACTACTCGATTCGACTACTTGACACATTTGTTCGACTTATTACTCGATCCGACTGCTCGACTTGCTACTCGATCCAACTGCTCGACTTAATAGAACGATTGAATTGCTCGACTGAACTGTTCGATTCGACTGCTCGACTCAACTCTTCGATTCAACTGCTTGATTCCACTGTTCGACTAGACTTCACGACTCAACTGCTCAATTCGACTTGTCCACTCGACGCAACTGCTCAACTAAACTACTGGACCCAACTGCTTGATTCAACTACTCGATTGGACTATTCAGATCGGCTGCTCGACTCAACTGCCCAACCCGATTGCTCGATTGAACTGCTTGACTAGACTACTCGATTTAACTGCTCGACCTGACAGCTCAAGTCAACTGGCGACTGAACAGCTTGATTCAACAGCTCGACATAGCCACTTGACCCGACTGCTCAACTCAACTGCTTGACTAAACTGTTCGTTGATTCAACATCTCGACTTAACTACTCGACTTGACGAGACTGCTCGACTCAACTACACGATTAAGCTATTCGACTGGACTGCTCGATTCAACTACTCGGCTTTACTGCTCGATTCAACTGCTCGACTCAACTGTTCCACTTAACTGCTCGATTGAACCGCTTAACCCGGTTGCTCGACTATACTGCTTGACTAAGCTGTAAGCGTTTCGAGTGCACGACTCAACTGCTCGATTTAACTGCGCGACTGGACTACTTCATTCAAGTGCTCGACTCAACTGGTTGACAAGACTGCTTGACTGAACAGCTTGATTCAACTGCTCAACTAGCCTGTTCGACTCAACTGCTTGACTTTTATTTGATTCGACTTAGCTGCTCGATTCAACTGCTCGACTAGATTACTCGACCCGACTGCTCGACTAGACTTCACGGCTCAACTGCTCAATTCGACTTGTCTACTCGACTCAACTGCTCGACTGGACCACTCGACTCAGCTGCTCGATTAAACTGTTCGACTGTACCGCTCGATTCAACTGCTCGACTTGACTGTTCGACTCGATTGCTCGACTCGCCTGCTCAATTCGATTGCTTGTCGCGATATCATTTGGTCGGTGTTAAATCAAACCGGACCAAGTCGCAAAATTAAAAAAAAAATGAGTTAATGACAGCAAACGATCGAGCAAACGATTCTAAGCAACATTTTACTCTAATCAGACTACATAAATGTTGCAAACAGCCAGAGTTATAAGATGACAAACTTTGAATGCGTTTTTCTCGAAGTCAGAGTTTTGTCACTCGGTTCTGTCTGACTTAACACCGATCATATGAAAAAGAGCCATTTTACCCACCTATAGAATCAGCACAGTGGAGATAATGCTTTTATTCATATAAATAAAATCCAATGCGAGTATAAAAACTATTTGTTTCTGTTTCCGGCTGACTCTTATGTACAACATCTTAGAGCTATATTATGCAATACAAGAAGTCAAAAAACTAATACAAAGATTAAACATCTTCGCAAACACTGGCCAATAAATGCCGTTTTCTGAATTCTGAACAGACATTTATGTTTTCCGGCTCGTAAGGTTCGGGCTCAAATAGTAAGTTATAATTATCCTGTAAAATAATGTTTTTTTTCTCTTCATTTTCGAGATTTTCTGTGGTGGGCTGGTTCATCTTGTTTAATTTTTGCTGAAAAATTTTGTTTTTGATTCTAGACCTTACTTACATCCGAGAAAAACACAGGTTTCAGCACTTATTAAAAAAAAGTATTTTTATCAATATATATGAACAATATGAACACTTTTTATTCTACAGATTCTTGAATTGGGGAAAAGTTTTTTTTTCACAATTTTTTTCACGATGGTGGAAAATTCTAAAGTTTCTAATTCTTAAAACTTATTATACTTTAGTGACAAAAAATCTACGACGTTATTTTTAGTTATTTTAGAATTAACAAAGAAAGAGCGAAAACATATTTCTGTAAAGCTAATACGATTTTATGTATAACTAGCTGACCCGACAAACTTCGTATTTCCACAAATTAAACTGTGTTGTACATAAATCGTGAATCTCGGATGACCTTTGTCACAATCTCAAGTTTTTGGGGAGTATTGATAGTTTTTAGTGGTCTTGTTATTGACTAATGTTTTATGAAAGAGTCTAAAATTTCTCGAGTTCGATTAGTTTTTGAGTTACTCAAAAATGTCTGTTTTATTTGTATGAGAGTCCTTATCCCCCTATAACAGGGGTGAGGGGTCTCAAACCATCATAAAAAAATTCCTGCCTCCAAAACCCCCCACATGCCAAATTTGGTTCCATTTGTTTGATTAGTTCTCTAGTTATGAGGATATTTGTATTTCATTTGTATGAGAGCCCCCCCTCCTAAAAAGGTAAGGGGTCCTAATTCATCATAGAAAAAATGTATGCCTCAAAAACACCCACATGTCAAATATGGTTCCATTTGATTAATTAGTTCTCGAGTTATGAGGAAATTTGTATTTCATATGTATAGGAGCCTCCCCTCTTAAAGGGGAGAGGGGTCATTATTTCCCTTCTAAAGAGGAGAGGGGTCTCAATTCACCATAGAAAAATTTCTTGTCTCCAAAAACACCCACATGTCAAATTTTGTTCTATTTGCTTGATTAATTCTCGAGTTATGCAGAAATTTGTGTTTCATTTGTATGGGAGCCCTCCTTCTTAGTGGCGGGAGAAGTCTCTAACCATCATAAGAACCTTCCCTGGCCCCAAAACCCCCTACATGCAAATTTTCACGTCGATCGGTTAAGTAGTTTTCAATTCTATAAGGAACATACGGACAGACAGAAATCCATTTTTATAGGTATAGATTCACACTTATTTTGCGAGGTGAGTGACGTGACATGGCAAATTTTAATTCGCTAGCATTTGCGTACCTATCGTTCTCTATTACCGGAGTCGAGTCGAATGACATGAGAGTTTCCAGAGGAATCTTTCGTGGCCTATGACTCGATACGAATGGCACTGCAGTAAATGTGAATTGCAGTGCATTAAAATTTGGGCCGTCACGTCACTCGCCTCGCAGAAGTGGCGCCTGTGGCCAGCGATGTCAACCTTCCAGACATTTGAGCATGCATAAATTTGGGACCCATCAATTATTTCAGTTCCTGTGAATTCTGGTTTCACTAATGTTGCTTAAGCTTAAAGTACTCCACTAACTATTTTTGTTACACAAAAAATTAGACTGAGAAAATAAAATACTGCATGGAGAAAATGATAGGGTCCTACATTTATGCATGCACTAATGTCTGTAAGATTGGCATCGCTGCCTGTGGCACTAAATCTATAATCGATAACAAAAATAATTCGGAAGTACAACGAACTGGATATGCGTACGTGACTTTTCGCAGCTGTGGCATGGTAGATTGACAGGTAATATTTGCACTTCATTTGTACGCAAAAGAGAATGGACAAACTTGAACTTGACCGGCAGCTTAAGTGTAAGAAGTGGATTAGGGTAATGAATTAATTTAAATACAGTTGGATTTCGAATTTGGCAACAAATACGTGTCGCCTATGTTGCTAAACTCGAAACCGTGCCAAAATCGAGACCCTTTCTTGATATGAAAAAACTTTTTCAGCACCTTCAGCACCTTTTCAGCATAAATTCAGCATAAAATTTATAAAAATTAAAAAGTTAGGAAACAATTAAGTCGATCCCGTCTAGACATAGGGTATATGTTGCTGCTTCGTCGTAATTGCCTATTCCCGTCCTATCCAACACAATGCAAAACTAGTTATACCCTAACATTTTAGTTTGTTGTCTATCATACGTGACCAAACAAAGTGAGCTGAGATCTATTCAAATGCTTTTATCATTAAGAAGTCCTACCAGCCAAATTTTTTCGTGCGACGAAAAAGAAAATGTCGACAAATCGTTTTAATTTCCGTCATTCATAAATGAAAATAACTCACGGAAAACTTGCCTGACCTGCAGAAATTTTGCAGAATAACATTTGTCATGCCGTCCTACATAAATACATGCGCGTTAGCTTCGTAAACATTGTCGTGACTTTTAGTTTGGGCGATGAAAAATTTTGATGGACGGATTTCAAAACGGTACGACGAATTTAAGAAACAAAGTCAGTTGCGTAATTTCAATAATATGCTTTAATAATCGCTTTTCAGTGATTTCAAAGTTCACGGATCGGAAGGTAAGTGTGTTTTAGTCAAATCAGCACAAAAACGTTTGGAGTATTCATTAAATCCATCCAACAAATGATGAAAATTAGAATGGCATTACTTACTACCACGGGAATTAGAAATAAACACTAAGTACCTTTAAACGGTTGCCAAATTTCGTAGCGCATTGAGCTGGATGTGCGTACGTGACTTTTCGCAACTGCGCTATGGCAGATTGATAGGTAGAAGTTGCTCAAAAGAGAAGGAAAAACTTTGAACTTTACCTGACCTGAAGGCTAAACGTACGACGAGGATCAGGGCAATAAATCAGTTTAAATAATTTGTGGAAATACTATTAGACAACACCAGTTCAAGTTATTAATTAACACTAAATAGAAGCTCTTCAAGTTATTTGTAGTGATTATTTGAAGGCTATTGCTTACTAATTCCTGTTTTCATTTTGAAAACAATTTTTTGAGAAACCGCCGATATTATTATATAGACAGTCTCATCAGACGTCCCAGATTTCATGGATTAGTCGCGGATTTGTATGCCTTGTCACGAATGACTAAGTGTCCCTCAAGTACTCCACAATGATTTTTATCAGGCCAGTTAAATTTAGAGGCGCCAGAGAAATGCTCCCGGCCACACAGAATTTTCCTGAAAATCGCCGAGGGTTTTTCAAGGAAATCAAGAAAACAGTCGTCTATACTTAAGTAGCTTTAAACGGTAGCAAAATTCCATAGCACGTTGAACTGGACGTGCGTACGTGACTTCTCGCAGCTATGGTATGGTAGATTGACAGGTAGAAGTTGTTCAAAATGGAAAGGAAAACTTTGAGCTTAACCTGACCGGAAGATTAGGCGTACGACGAGGATTAGGATAATAAATTAGTTTAAATAATTTGTGGGAAAATTATTAGGCAACACTAGATGAAGTTATTACTAGAAAATTTTGAAGTTATTTTTATTAATAACTTAAAGTTTTTTTTTTCCAATCGATGCATATTTTTCATTATAAACACATTTTTTTGAGAAGCCATCAGGCTGACCAGACGTTCCGAATTTTACGGGACAGCATCGGATTTGGACGACTTGTCCCAAATGACTAGTTATCCCACAAAGTATCGCGGTTTGATTGATTTTTATAATGCCAATTAAAAGCTAAAGGTGTCAGTGAAATGCTACCGGTCATATTGAATTTGTCTGTAAATCTACATCGACATATAAGAATCTTTAAATGGTAGCAAAATTCCGGACCACATTGAACTGGATGTGCGTACGTGACTTTTCGCAGCTGTGGTATGGTAGATTGACAGGTAGAAGTTGCTCAAAGAGAAGGAAAAATTACGAACTTGACCTCACCTGAAGGTTAAGCGTACGACGAGGATTAGGGGTAGGGCAATAAATTAGTTTAAATAATTTGTGGGAAAATTGTTAGACAACGCCAGCCGAAGTTATTAGTTAACAGCAAATAGTAGCTTTTCTAGTTAGTTTTTGTGATTACTTGAAGGCTTTTGCTTACCAATGCATATTTTTCATTTTAAAAACAGTTTTTTTTAGAAGCAACCGATATTATTTTAGATGATCCATAAACAGGCCGACCAGAAGTCTCGGATTTCGTAGGACAGCCTCGGATTTGGATGCCACTTAGTCATTCAGGACAGGCCATCCAAATCCGGAACGTCTGGCTAGCCTATTTATGTTATGATCCATAATAACGGTGGCTTCTCAAAAAAATGTTTTATAATAAAAAATTTGCCTCTGTTAAAAAAGCTTCAAGCATGTAATCACTGAAAATAACTTGAGCCTCTGTTTAGTGTTAACTAGTAACTTGTACTGGTGTTGTCTAATAATTTTCGCACAAATTATTTAAACTAATTTATTGTCATAACCCTCGTCGTATGGTTAACCTTCAGGTCAGGGCAAGTTCGTAGTTTTTCCTTCCCTTTTGAGCTGCTTCTACCTATCAATCTGCCATAGCACAGTTGCGAAAAGTCACGTACGCACATCCAGTTCAATGTGGTCCGGCATTTAACTGCCGTTTATAGATACTTATGTCTAGACGAGTTCGACCCGACTGTTTTCTAACTTTTTAGTTTTTTAAAAACTTTCCATTGGTAAATATTGTTGTTGACTAGATTTATGCTGAAAGGTGCGTCTTTGTCCTGGGAATTTAAACATCTTTTGATAATTTTAATTACGGACAAAGCCGTTATTACAGTTCCACCAAGTTGACTTGTGCTTAGTTTAGTGTAGACCAAAATGAAACCAAAAGATAATAACCTTTTAATTTTAGTACACAAAATGTTACGAGGATTTTTTTCACAATATAAAAAAATAAGAAAACAGTCATCTAGATATTAATATCTATAAACGGTAGAAAAATATCTAACCACATTGAGCTGGATGTGCGTACGTGACTTTCCGCAGCTGTGGTATGATAGATTGGCAGGTAGAATATGCCCAAAAGAGATGGAAAATTCTTAAGCTTATCTTGACCTGACGGTTAAGCGTGCGACGAGGATTAGTGTGATAAATTATTTTAATAAATTTGTGGGGAAATCCACAGATTCATTATAAAACATTGAGAGAAGCCCCCGGTATTATTATATTATGAAATACTTTTTTTCTTATTTATGATCCAGGGATCTATAGATGATTCACTGCAAGATGTTACTTTCAGAGGTGTTCTCGAAGATTAGCTGCCTTGAAATGTTTATTTTTCCAAATACGTAGAAAGTTTTAAAATACGGGTTGAAGTTACCATAAAACGTGTACATTTTTTTACATTTTTAAATAGGACTTAAAATTGTTTCAGGTTACTGGGCTATTTTGTATTGGTATCATCTTCAGTCAGAGTTTAACAAAGGAGAAGTCAAATTACTTAAACTGTAATAACGATATAAATGTACTTGAAGAATTAAATGGCGCATCTTTTGGGATAAATTTAGCCAACAACAATATTTACTTATCCAAAATTTACAAATACTACAATTAGAAAACAGTCTGGCTGAATTCGTCTGGACATAAATACCTATAATCGGTAGAAAAATTCGGGAGCACTTCGCATTTGATGTGCGTACGTGACATTTCACAGCTCTGGTATGGTAGATTGGCAGGTAGAACTTGCCGCTCGTACCAAAAACAGGAGGTGGAGAAGGAGGAACTTTGAATTTGAGCGAAAGTTTATGCACAAGGCGAGCATTAGGCAGATAAATTAATTTAAATAATTGAATGATAAAAATCAGACAACAGCACAACACAACACAAGGTTTTTAGGTACATATATTACTGAAACATGCCAAATAGTTAGGCAGAACTTATCTAGAAGTACCTAAGCATAATCGGTAAAAATTCTGGAGCTCACAGCTGAAGCTGGACCTGCGTACGTGACTTTTCGCAGCTGAGTTATGTCAGGTAATGCTTACCCTTTATCGTGCCCTTGCCAAAAGCGAAGAAGGAACATTGAGTGTAGGGCGAAGCTATAGCTGTAACAATTAAAGAAACTGACTAAAGAAGTGACAGGTAACTCATTTTCCGTTCGTCGAAACCAAGTGCGCATGAATCTCGATGAAACCTTCTGAATCTTTTGCTCGAAAACTTGTGGAGTATCAGTCGATGTACGCGGCAGAAAATAATGACTGCAAGCGAACGGCAACAAATACCATCGTTTCATCACGAAATCGATCCGTGCTGCCTAACGAAAACACCAGGCAATCAAATTTGTATCGTACGGTTCATAAAATCGC
This sequence comes from Sabethes cyaneus, assembly GCF_943734655.1. Taxonomy (NCBI): domain Eukaryota; kingdom Metazoa; phylum Arthropoda; class Insecta; order Diptera; family Culicidae; genus Sabethes; species Sabethes cyaneus. The sequence continues at coordinate 57,628,665 of NC_071354.1, forward strand.
CTAAATGTTGAACTCGAAAAAATATTGTTCGAACTTTTCCTAGCAACTTTGAACAGAGTCACGCACAACAATCATCGTTGAGCAAATCAGGTTTAATGATGACAGGAGGCCGCGAGTGACTGAGCTCCAATGTCTTTTCTTTAGTCAGTTTCTTTAGTAACAATAGCTAATTTCTTGTAAAATTAACACGATGAACGACATCGAATGGGTGAGAAAGTAGTTCAAATCTCTCTCAATGGCGAATATTATCTGTTTTTAAGCAAAGTGCATTGTGTTTTAGTATATATTTTTGACAACCAAACAGAGCAGAAGTTTGTTTTCTGAAATTTTAGTAACAGCTTTTTACTTATATTTAAATCTAGTTAAGGCAATCGTAACTACGGAAATGACATGCTAATCGTTCTAGCATCAAGCGACGAACGTTGCATTAAGCGACTTTCAAGGGCTGACCTCGTCTAGACAGTTGGCTCGTTACGCGGCAAATCGTGAACTTAGATGATTCCATTGTCAAACTTTGCGACAGTGTGCATAGTAGGGCACCGGATCAGGTGCAACTTTTCAATGCTGTCATCGAGTTTCTATCACTAGAGTTATGGGAAGGGTAAATTTTTAGTCAGATCTTACTGTGCGGTGGATGCTGTTAGTAAGCGCTCGCTGAGGGAAGCAGACAGAATAATTTATTATTCAATTTAAACAGCCGAGAGATTACTACCAGTTCTGACTGGGTACTAGGAGAAAAACCGGTCACTAATGAATAAACAATATTCATAATACATATCTGAGATCGAGTCTGCGCCGCCAGTATTCCCCAGCGAGCGTTGGCCGTCGGCTGAGAAAATCTAGCAATCTGAAAGCATTCGGTGGCATCGAGAAATACAGTTTCGGATTCGGAGTGAACTGCTGTGCGAGAAGTGAACCCACGCAGCGGCCAGTCGATAACAATGACACTTTGAATAAGTAATTGTTTTACATATAAGTCGCCGTGCACAGGAGATCGGTTGTCCATGATGCCACAAAGTGGAGAAATGTCGTCATTCAATCCAATCTACTTATCGTTGCGAATGCAAAAGGCTTAAAACAAATTATTACAAAAGAATGCTGATATAATAGGATAGACATGGTAGTGTTGCAGAAAAAACTGATATTAATTATGGTTTGGCTTATTTCGACAAGGTCATTGCTAGAATTATTTCGTCGCATTTTGTATTGGCCAACTGTAAAACAAGAAATAACACCCCACAATGAGCTGCTTCCAACTTCAAGATGAAATTATATTGATTTAAATCAATAGTTTTCGTACAGAAAGTCTATCAGAATTACCATTAATTTTTTTTCGATTGCAATTCTTCGGTTTTAAATAAATCCGTACAGAGTTTCTATTTGGGTCAAGGTTCAAAACAAGTTCAAAGCAGTAAGGAAACGAAATTTCGGTGTATTATTACGCAGCTGAACAAATATTTAAGTTCTTCAGTAAATGTTAAGCAAATATTTCATACGACGCAAATCGCAGAAAATCACCTCTTGCTTATATTTTGCTTTCCGCAGCGATAAACAGGCAAACATTGTCGTGCTGAAGCCGGATCAGCCGGGCGAGGAGGTGGCAAATACAGGCTGGCTGTTTGGCTGGATTTATACATGAACCGTATCAACTGAGTATATACTGTTTGTATGTACAATTTAAAACGTTTCTATTAAATGTTGGTTCTTCGCAGTAGTTTGACGATTCGAGTGCTTATTCAATCAATTCTCCAGTGGAATGATATGGAAAATCCTTGCAAATTGCTTTCGCTACCAGTCTATCCGAGATGCTGAACTGAGCTGTGCTGCGAGACCTTCCTACTTGACATTCATCCCTCGTCCCCGTTCGTCCATCCGGAGCATGCGGTCAGCTCGTGGCAAGCATTACGCTTCGGAGGCTCGTCTGTAGGAGGAGAAAATTTCTCGTCCGATCCAGCAGCTGACCGGGAGATGCTGCTGCGGCGATCGACCGATGATCTTGTTTACGAAAGGAAGGCCAAAAGAGAGAGCTCGCTAACTGCGCTGAATGTTCGATGCACGATGATGATAGGAAACTTGCTTGACTACCTACGGTATTTACAATAGGCGAGGCGAGATGCTGGTGTGTACGTGCGAAGCTATACACATACCTAACCGGCCGGTTTTTATATATATAGAGTGACTTCGGACCCGAATGAGACAGTTCAACAGCAATCGTGAAACCATTTAGATCGTTCGATCGTGATCGCGAGAGAATACGCCAACAGAGTGAGACTTAACAGTCAATGATTTCCTAAAAGTTCAAGGATAAAAGAAGATAGGAAAAGTTAAGAGACGTTACCGCCAGAAACAATAATGGTTTCGAAAATATTTAATACCTTCCATAAAGCCCGATTCAGTGGCATCCGGATAGTGCCGGCAAATGCGCCGTCCTTGTATCAGGAGTGCGTGAAAGTGTTTGTAGCTGAGGTTAACCGCAACAATCAGAATGGAAAGCGTATTTCAGAGCTGCAATTTTTGCCGACGGCAGCGCTTGTTAATATCTTCGAGGAGATGTGCAAATATCCGGCGCTAAGAGATGTGCTTCGGGAGGCGCTGTCGGATCCGGTGTTATTCATGAGAATTTTCACCGGCCACAACACCAACCAGTTGATCGTGGACCAATGTCTGCGGGAAGCAGGTTTAAGCGGAGAGCCGGTACTTCCTGTGCTGGCAAAAAATTATTGTGATATGGTGCAGAAGGAGCCTTTGGGGAAAGACACGCCCGATTTCATGAGGCGTCTTCTGGGCGCACTGAAACTGGGCAAATATTTGCTTGAAGCTGGCTGGGCCCGATCCAGCGTAAACGTGTTAACTATTGCGGAAGGCATGATCTCATTAATTGTCGACAACCGCTTTCATAGAGAGCTTGAACTGGATTGCACCCAACTCTTGTTAAGATCCAAGGGTGGCTGCATGACTGCGCAGGCCAATGAAACTTGCAATAAACTACTTTCGTTGGTTGAGAATATAACCGATGATGATCTTCTAGTCAAGGCGTACCTCGAGGTGGCCAACCATCACTATCGCGCTGAACAATTTGAAACATGCCACGAATGGGCTCTGAAAACAATGGACATGATCACCGATTCTACGGCCGCTGAGCACATCATAGAGGTACTTCAGCTGGAAGCTTTATATTGCTTTTCCAAGCAGCGCTACGATCTGGGAAGCATGCTGATCAGTCAGGCCATTCAGCGAGCTCGAACGCATTTTGGAAACCAGCACCGCTTGTACGCAGATGTCCTTCATACTTACGGACAGTGTCTGATGAAAATGAATGCAGTATCGGAAGCCGTTTCAACATTCATGGAGCTGCTGGATGTTACCATCAAGCTGTACGGTCGACTTACTCCGCACGTGCCAATCATCCAGGGTTATTTGGCATATGGATTCTATTTGCGATCTCAAACCACCGGGAGATTCGATATGGCCTTGGATCAGATTGATCAAGCTACCAAGCTGGCCAAACGACTTATGCCATCGAACAAACAAGTGATTGCCCATTTCGCCAAAATACGTGTGCTGATTGTTAAAGGTTTCGATAGTGTGGCTGCCGCTACCAAAGAACGGAAACCGATGAAGGTGGAAAGCTATCAGAGGTTCCACTTTTCGGAAATTCGTGAGAAATACTTCGAACTGAACGGGTCTTTCTAAATCATGTGCCATGATATGTTAATTTAGTTTAGATTGATTACGTTTGTTTCTTTCTTATTATTGCTTACGTTAAGCACTGTCGTATGATAAATCAAATGATTAACGCAAATATGTACAAATAAAAACCTATTGATTTCAATCTTTGTGTTGTGCATTATATTTAATTAATTTCACAATCTACGTTATCCACGTTATCCACGGGTGATTGGTTTAGGTGTAGAGTTGTTTTGGCTTGTTTGATGAGTTAAACATGCACTCCTCCCACTCCTGGATGGTATTCTTCATTCCGCCAGCAACATAAAATGAGCAAAACAACAAGTTCGAAATATATCGAACGAAATAAAAATCCTTTTGAAATACAGAATATTATTGGACAACTGAAATAAATAGAAACTACTTGTGCTTCCCCACCCTTGTTTGACAAATACCCAATTAGAGAACTTATTAGAAGCAAAAGTGAGCTGTATTAGCACTTTAGTGAAAGCAAAAAAGGCATTGTTTGTGAAATGGTGCTTCCTACGGGTGACATTTCAGAGAACTATTTTAGCAAATCTTTTTATAGACAAGTCGAATTTTATTTACAAGAGCGATTATTACGCAATAAACCTCACTGTTCAACCTTACCAATCACGTATCGGGGGTTATTTTTTATCCCATTTTAACACTCGAGTACTCGCGTTGTTGTGTTTTGCACAATAATTTTATATGAATTGCACAAAAGAAAAAATTATTGCAGCTCTAACGTATCTCAGCTGGGAGAGGCTGTTATAGAGTCAATAGGAGCTCCGTAATTGTCCTGTATTCTAACAGCTGGCTGCGAAGTCTGTTAAATATGAGTTAAATATGAGAACTGAAGGTCAAGTTTCGATAACGGAATGTAGCTCTCAGGCTTTGCTTTTTCAGCTATAATGAAATTGATATAACCTTTAATTTTCTCTTTTGTGTCCATACAGATGCCATACAGATGACACCAAACAACGATTTGCTTCCTCCTCCCTTGAGCTACTCCCAGCTAAATAAATAAGGCATCCCAAACTGTAAAGGGATTTCAAGTAAAAATTCATCCAATATTTTGGAGTTGAAAATAGTAAAATTATGTTACTTTACAATGTATTGGCTACACACTACTAGGTAGATACTATGCTTACTCTGAGATAATTGTTCCAGCCGTAGTTTACTGCGAACACGGGTCATTACCCTTTACAACCGTTATTGTTAGGTACTTGTTTGACAGCCAAATTTCATTTCGCTTGAAAGGAAGACAAACCTTTACTTTTCTAGCCGGTCTATTTTTCCTTGTTTCTTTTGTCTCACGCTGGCATCTTGTTTACAAATCTCCTTGGAGATTTCTACAAAGTTATTCAATATGGTAAACTGCACATTTTCTCTAAAGACTATTTTTTCGCTAGCATGCATACTTAACCTTTCGTTACTTCGCCAACTTCGATTTATAGGCATGCTAAAACCTAATAGAATTCACTCGAATACTAATGCCACTTGGTGAAAAACTTATGAAACTTTTCCATCGTTTGAAAGATTTTGGTCTGCGGATCAACTTTGCCGAAAAGAATAATTTTCTTCATTACTGGAATCCCGAGATATACCGAGATAAAGTTAACGGTTCACAGTCGTTGTACAAAATACAACAGCGCGAGCAACGGAGGGTTAAAAACCCAATTTATTCCACCTAATGGTGAAAGGAACCTTTGTTATACGGTCTTCATCTACGTTAACGTTGCGTAGTGTGTTTGTTTACATTTTTTTTTTTGGAAATTGAATTGAATAAGTTTACAAAATTTGAACAAAATAGGAGCACTTATAAATTTTGATAGATCCTTTTTTCATGAAATTGCTGAGTAAGTATCAGTAAGTTGTTACTAATTTGAGTAAGTGCAAGTAAAAGTAAGTTGTAAGTGGTAATATTATTCTTTAACATATACATTGCGTAGTAAATGTCTAATTTGTAGGTTTTTGAACTATGCAAAATTTCCTGTAATGCCATTCTAATTGATTCAGTTTTCTTGAATAAATTTCATCAATTTTTATTAACCTTCGGTTACGCACGCTGTAGTGTTTTGTACAACACGTATAGGATGGCATTGTTATAAAGTTACAAATCCTTTAACTAACGTATTCCAAGTAACAATTCTAAAGCCACTTGGTTTTACTTGAATTTTATAAAGGTTTTATTGCGGTATTAACCCCTCTAAGGTCTACATCATTTTTAGCACCGCAAAATTCACTAAAATGGCCATAACTTTTTTATCTTTCATTATTTTGAGGTAGGACTACGTCTTTGTTTACTATACTGAGACTGGGTAGCACTTTGTGAAAACGAAAATAAAAGTGTAACGTTTGAATGAAAGATTTCAAATGCTAATAACTACTAAACTACTAAACGAAACTGAACAATTTATATGTCGTTGGATAGATAAACCAGCAATTTTTTAGGGGGGTAAGAGAGCAAGCTTAAGCTGGGAGTAAAAGCCCCCCTTTTACTATACAAATATACATATATACAAATGAAACACAAATTTCCTCAAAACTCGAGAACTAATCAAGCAAATGGAACCAAATTTGGCATGTGGGGGTTTCAGAAGGCAGGATTATTTTTCTACGGTGTACTGAGACCTCTTGTCCTTCTAAGAGGGGGGGGCTCCCGTACAAATGGAATTCAAATTTCCTCATAACTCTAGAACTATGCAAGCAAAACGAACCAAAATTGGCTTGTAGGGGTTTTTGGTTGTAAGATGTTTTTCTACGGTGTACTGAGACCCCCTCTTTTTCTAAGAAGGGGCGCTCCAATACAAATGAAATACAAATTTCTTCATAACTCGAGAACTAATCAAGCAAATGGCACCAAATTTGGCGTGTGGGGTTTTTTGGAGGCATGAATTCATTTTGAATTTGTTTATTTTATGCTTTGAGACCCCTCACCCCTGTGGTAGGAGGATAATTCATTACCATATCAACCTTTATGATGCACACAAGTGATTTTTAAAAGAAATCTCTATGTCTCAAAGGTTGCAGGCGTTGTACTTATGAACCCCCGTCCACGTATTTTCAAAGCCATCATTGCATTCAATGAAAAATTGAATCTGAATATTTCGCTCTTCTCTTTTAAACATTCACTTTAACAATGGCACTCACAGATTCTTATAAACATACATATGCCAGAAATGCAGTATACATTATTCTTTGATCTGATGATGATATAGTCCTACGTCACCCTTTCGTACAACCCTTAGGGCTGTATACCTTGTAGTTTTTTCACCAAATTTGGGAATTTTGCCAAAAATATTTTCTATTTTTATAATATCTATAGATAATGGCTATATGTCATATGGTCCCGGAGTTATTCCGGAGTTCCTTGGGGAACCGAGACATGGCTTTTTTAGATAAAGTTACCAAATATTTAAAATTTGTTTGAAATCTGTTGATTTTTGTAAACATATCATCGACTATGGACATATCAGTTACTTTGCTGCAGTTATGAGCCATGGTGCGCGCTATCCGGATCCGGGGAGACGCTATAAATCCGGAACCGGTTCCCATAAAGGGACATTTCAGCATCAGTAAAGTATGTCGTGTCGCATATTAAAAAACATCAGCACTCGACAAAATAGCGATTGGCGATCCTGTCATGTCTCTCAGAGGCCATATGGCCGATTCCAGGTCCCGGACAAGTTCCTCCGAAATCCGTTCCGTGCTTGAATCAGAAAAGAAACCCTCCCCGGGCCCGGAACCGATCATACGGCCTCTGAGAGACATGAGATGATCACCAATCGATATTTTGTCGAATGCTGATGTTTTGACGTAGGACTACGTCTTACGGCAAGTTTTGAGATAGGGTGTCATTCAGAAAAATCGAAAAATGCGAGCGTCACGAAAAATGAAAGGTTTTGAGCGCTAATAGCTCAGCAGTTTTCCGATCGATTTTCAATATTCTTACACCAATCGATCGGAAAATCTTCTAAGAATTGACCCAAATGAAGAAAAGTATGGATTCTTGATGTTGAACTATTGAAAAATTGAAAATAATGAACCTATGTTTTACCAAAATTCTCACTTCGTGATTGGTTGGAAGATTCTTTACGATGATCTAAACCTATACCAGTTTGATATCTGTGCTTGGGAAGTAAGCCAAAACAAGTGACAGTTTCCTCATTTCAACAAGATTTCTTAACACCGCGGTTCAACCTAGACCATTTTGATGTCCTTGCATGGGAAGTACGCCAAAAAGAGGGACAAAGCCCCCTCGTGCCAACAGATTTCTTACGAACGCGATTAAACTTAGTCCAATTTGATGTCTGTGTTAGGGAAGTGTGCCAGAAAAAATGACACAAGCACGTCGTCCCAACAGATAGCAAATTCTTTACTGCGAGACGATTAAACCTCGGCGAATTTGATATCTGTGTTGGAAAAATGTGCTGCAGCTGTAGTGTTCGGTTAGAATACGACTCTGTATGAATACGCATGCCTACCGTTAGACATTAGTCATTAGAAGTGTAGTGAAAAGATGTGCTGTTGATAAAATAGGATTGAATTGGTAAAATCCCTTCAACGTGGAGAACCATGGGTAATAAAAACAATCTTTAATTTCAGTAAGGTAGCAGGAAAGCAATAGTTTGTGTTCTTGGTTTTGTTAAATTGTCTTCGAATGCACAATATTTTGAGAATTGAACAGGCATGGTTCGATCACTTTGACTCAACTTGGGTTCATTTGAGAGTACCGCCTCAGCCGAGCAAAATTTGACAAAGTGATATATCGGATATTTATAAAACTAGTTATTATCTACAATTTTGTTGAACAAAGTTTTGCTGTATCTTTTGTAGTTACAGCGCTACAGTTCATTTAGTTACTAAAGAGGTACTAGCATTGTAGAACAGTAACTACAAGAGATACAGCAAAACTTTCTTCAGCAAAATTGTAGATAATAACTAGTTCTACAAACATCCAATATATCATTTTAACAAATATTGCTCGGCTGAGACGGTACTGTCAAATGAATCCAAATTGAGTCAAAGTGATCGAATCATCCTTGGAATTGAACGTATGCAATGTTACTACTTTGATAAATGTTACATACAACGCATGTAACAATTTTTGCTTATTAAACGTTTCACCGACAGCTTTTATTCAGCACATGCTGTATAGCTGCTTTTAAAGTATATCTAAACACCTCTGTTCAATGCTTATACAGTTGGTTTTGGTGCTGCTAATGACACTGAAGCTACGTTTATTCCACAGCAGTTCAACATTTAGACAAGCAAAAAGAATAAAATATGCAGGAAGTACTTTTATTTTCTTTTGTGGGTTGCGCTATTTTCATGTTCACTTTTGTATTCGTATTTTTATAATTTAATGAGAGACTTAGTAGGAAATCGTTAGTTGACTCAACATTTATGAAGCCTGCCATTATACTTTTTTCATTCATCCGGATTCGAACTTACATCCTGACGGTCGGAAGCCACCGACGAACACATCTGAGATAATCTGACATATGACAGGCGCCGAGTTTTTAGCCGATCTGGATTTACCTGTTTAAGTTTGTCAAGCGTGGAACAAAAATGGGCTAAAATACATTTAAGCGCTGAAGAGTAGTTTCTTAAATCATGTTTGGCATCTGCTGTATAAGATTGCTTTAGAAGTATTTATTCTGCACATGTTAAACATTAATTAAACAATTTGTGCTGATGTATTTCGCTTGTACCACCAGCAATAACAGCAAAATAACACACTCACAACGCAAAGGTTTTTTTTCTCTTGAATATTGACGACGGTGAGCGGTGCTACTGAGTGAAATTCACTGCAAACTGAAAATCCAGAACTTTCGGCGAGCTGCGAACATTGTGTGCAATTGTTGAGTTAGTTAGCAGAGATGTGATTAGTTAGCAGCAGCAGTGATTAGTTAACAGCAGAAGTGGTTCGTGCTAGTACCGCAGAGGAATAGTACTTGTGTCACCCCGTCATTAGTTTACGCAGATAGTACTGCTTCCTGAGCTTATCGCTACTTTAAGTTGCTCGCTGTCTGTGAACGTATATTTGTCATCGGGTCGGATTTAGTTTTTTTCATCCAAAAAACAAAAAGCAGCAGTGGATGGCACGAGAAGTAGTGTGTTTTCGCGCACCGGCAGCGGGAGCTGGTTACACGGTTACGGCGCTACCAGCAGTGGTGGTATCGCCACTATGCCACCCGATCATAACAATTCTGGCGGCTTTAGCCCGACAGAATTCATCTGGCTGAGCAAATCTATTGTAGTAAGTCGCAAAGTGTCAAGCAGAGCTGGTTGCCTTGGACGAGGGATAACGACACGCCGAGGGAGAAGATACATACCGTCCAGACAACAACAGTCTCGGTTAAAGAATCTGACTAAAGAAGTGACAAGTAACTCATTTTCAGTTCATCGAAACCAAGTGCGCATGAATCTCGATGAAACCTTCTGAATCTTTTGCTCGAAAACTTGCGGAGTATCAGTCGATCAACGCGGGAGAAAATATTGACTGCAAGCAAACGGCAACAAATATCATCGTAGCATCACGAAATCGATCCGTGCTGCCTAACGAACACACCAGGCAATCAAATTTGTATCGTTTCACTTTTATTCCGCACTTGTTCTCAGTAATGCTGCTGATACGTTTGCGCCACGTTTATTCCATCCTTATTCCACTACTATTCCACACGTGCTTTCTGTAATACTGCTGATACGTTTGCGCAATGCTTATTCCACTTTTACTCCACAATTGCTCTTAGCTGATACGGTAGCTTTTAAGCCAGCCGGTATTCCACACCTGCTCTTAGCTGTGCTGCTGATACGTTTGCACAATGCCTATTCGACTCTCGTTCCACACTTACATAACAACATGTAGATGTTGATTAGAAGCTAGGAAAAATATGGGATATGACGTTTAAACAACACGTACTTCAGCAAATTCGCTTATTCAGCACCGGATGCTACCACACAACTCTTATTCCACACCTGCTCTTTCAAGTGCTGCCGTTTTGCTCCTTGGGTATGTTGCATATAGCATGTATACATGAAGAATCGAATGATTACAAGCATGAATACATGCTACTATCACTACAAAGAGACTTACGTAGTTCTGCGGCACCTACATATGCAGTCGTGTCTTGTACACAACCCCTCTGATTTTTACATTATCTATCTCTCGCATGAAGCAAATTTACAGAAGATAGAAAAGTATAAAAATAAATCAAATTGCCATAAATATTTGCGTTTTATTAATTTTTGATAAGGTTTCTTTAGAAGCTGCCGTGTGGTCTATGCTGCGTACTCAAAGCAGCTTTAAAGTTCGGTTAATGACCTACAAGTAAAGCTGATTAGCATGCAATAGATCTATAGACATAAAGCTTGTTAGTCTTCCTTAGACACTATTATCCGAACTGTTGGTTACTTTCAAGTTGCAATTTTCAAGCTGCACGTTGAGCTTTCATGTTGCTACAAATATTAACGGTACTTTATTGAAAATGAAGTTCGGTTTACAAATGTAATGTCTTGTTGTTCAGTAAGAAAGTGCTGCGGAACTAGGTTTGAACTAAATATGAAATAACTTCCAAGTTCGTTCCTTAAGTGAAATTCGAACTTTTGGTTGCTTGAGCAGCACATTTCAGTCCATGGCTATACAAGTCGTGAGTGCAATGCCGGGATGATTCCGATCAGTATCACCCTGGAGGAGGATAGGAAGTGTTATATGAGAAGAGAAATTAGCGGAGTTTGGAAGCTAGTTCAAGTGAAGTCCTTGGCCAAATAGCAATAGGGATGTGATGCGGTATTGAACGGTAGATGGACGCACAGTATCAGCATTTTAGCACAGATAATGGTGCAGTTGCAATGAAAGTGGAAGGACAATCAGCGAACAAGCAACGTCTACTATATGTACAGGAAGTGGAAGTGGAGCGTTGTGCACGACTGAGCGGTATTGAACTTGATAAGGAGCCCGCGAGGGTGTGGAGGAAATGGAAATCAGGACGGTCGCCATTCCTGCATCGTTACACCCTCTTTACAGATGTACCGGAAGTAAAGCAGCCGGCGTCTCAAAAAACTTGCGATGGTGGCCGTAAATTGATGGAAGTCATCTCTTGATAGGTCACGTATCGACATCTCTGGATAGACTGCCATCTCTGGATTGGTAGATGTATCGACAGGAAACATGATTTTGACCCATCCAACGTTGCACGAATCAGCGTAACTAGTTTCGTCGGAAACCCATGTTCTAGCATTATTTCGTTTTACTGAATCGTACACAGCTTTAAAGTCCACAAACAGCTGATGAGTCTGTAAGTAGCACTCCCGGAACTTGTCTAGTAATTGACGCAGGGTAAACAAGTCTCTCGTGGAGCGACCCTTACGAAAACCACTCGCCGACGAAGGACTCCGCTAACGGACTCAGTCTACAGAACAGGACGTGGGAGAATGCTTTATAGGCAATAGGCAGAAATAAGCAATGTAATACCTCGATAGTTTTTACACTCCGAGTCGATTCAGTATTACTATTACCAAAGCAAAGCAAGGTGCTAGGTAGCCTAGATGCTGCATTCCGATTTGAAACTTAAACTTCTGTTTTAATACGACAGACTTCGCAGCCAGCTGCAAGAGTACAGGACAAGTGCGATAGTCGACATTCGAACATACGACGGCTGGCTTATTAGACCAGTATCGTGCCACGAAGCCAACTGGTCGGTCATGCACTCAGTACGGGATCAAATATTCAAAATCAGTAGCAGTAATGAATTTTGTATAGGTCAACTCTTTAAGCATAAGCATAAGCATAAACATAGGACCCAAGTAACACACAAAACAAGTTAGAATATAATATTCGTGGAAAGTAGTAGCTTAAGAGTACTATAAACGTACTTTGAAAACATATGCCGTTATTATTAAGGTTTTGAGATGTTTTGTGATAACATGAATTTATTTGACAGCTCATATCAAATGAATAATGTTTATTTTGTCAACATGTCAACACGAAGTTTTTATTATGTCTCCATTACTAAATTTAAACTACTGGAAGAACAAGTTGTAGCTTATCCTATAATAACGTTTTAAATTGGTATGAAATAACCTGATACATACTTCTTTCAATACTTGTTTCATTAGACTTCAATTTTTTGCGCTTTTCAGGTAATAGAGAAGTTCTGATATATCTAATATTATACTGTTCTATAACAAGCTGTGTTGCTTGGGGATACTGCCCGTGTGCTGCTACTCCGTTATTGACCGGGACCGATGAAAATTGCAAAATGATGGCTGGAAAAAGCATGCTGCATGCTGATCAATACCGATGCCGGCCACGTTCGAATGCGGGTCCTGGTGGGATGGGAAGGAATGTAAGTCCAATACTTGTTGCTACTAAAGACCAGGGAATCCTCTGCATCTTCACAAGCATTACGGGAAAGAACCTGTTGTTAGTAGAAGGGAGAGCTAGATAAAGATCCAATTTAATTGAAATGTAATTTGTCGAAAACTATGCGCGGTTTCGGTGGGCAATAATGCAACAAACGAGGCACAAAAACAAACGATGCCAAATTGCCATATGAAACGATGCTCGTTATGTAAACATCATTTATTTGAAACTAATCTGGATATTCGAAAATGTTCTTGTAGTCAGTAAAATTACGAAAATTAAGATCGCAAATACAGCTTTTTTGTAAATTTAATCAAATTAATAAATTTAATATAATGTAATGGTACTATCATAAACAACCGTGATTTGTTAATTTATATCGAAAAATACTATGCACATGCACGATTCACGGTGGCTTGAAATCCGCCTGAAAATTAAAAACCAGGCACAATAAAACGAGCCAATATAGTTCCTAAGTTGATAAGCATTTCCTCTTACCAACGCTAATATGCAGAGATATAGCGCCCTACACGTTTATTTTGTATAGGTCAACTCTTTCCAGTTAAACTCATGCTTTAGTTCTGATTCGCAGTAAGAAATGCCCTACCCATTCCACTGAAAATTTACTGCTGCTATTCATGTACATTAAAAGTCTCATATGCGGCTTATATTTGAGAGATCGCGTGAGGGAATAAATCGTTGAATAAATTAAATAACTCAACTAAAACACATGTTTTAATCACACGTCTCTTTAATTTTATGTGTATAGTATACATTAGTAAATAAAAGTGTAGCTTTTACTTTTCCTATCATATTTATTGGTAGGCCAAGGTTGTCACTCTCTGTTGCATTGTAAGAAATGCGAAATCACACATGAATTTGGTTCACTTTAGGTAGGAAGCAGACAATTTCACAAAGCAACAGGTGTTAGCGTGAAGTCCAAAAAAGAGCGCGGAATATCGCTGACCAAGTCCGCCTTGGTCACTATCAGGAAGGACTTTCGGTAACCGGGACGAATAAAGGAAATACGTGCGGCTTCTTTCAAATCAATATTCTGTACTCCTAAAAATATTTGTTCACCGGGGTTTACTTTTAAAATTGATCGCATAATACATGACAATAGGCAGAAAGCCAGAAGATATTCAAAGGAGTTATATAGTGGAGTTTTGAGTTTATAAAGTGAGATAACTCCTTTGTTGGTCGACACCGTCCGTGTCGTTTGCCTTTGTGACGAGTAATAGTAATGGGTCCCATTTTCGCGCCAACAACAGGAATAAATCATTTGTTCATAATGGTTTAAATTTCGTATGCGTGACATCGCAATGAGTGTTTTGCTGTTATGTTTTTACCGACACTGATTCCAATAGGATTTAATTGTACAAGTAACGAAATCACTAGATATCCACATTAGGATAGATACATTCAAAACTAACCACAAATAGAGATAAATGAATCCCAAAGCCACAAAATGATGTTTTTATGGCTGTTTATTTCGTTATAACATTAGCAAGCAATTGAAGGGATTACACCGTACCGTACGCAAGTTCCACGTGGACCACTTCGTTCGTTCGTTGATTGCCATTTGTCCGCTTTCAAGTTTTCGCGTGGATTCACATATTGCATCACAAACCGCGTCCACTTCGGGACAATATGATTTGGCATTTATGTAAATTGGAACTAATATTTAACGTCCAATCAATCAGCTCCGCCGGGTATAGGTGCCGTGGTGCCGCAGTGGAAGGTGGTTCATCCCCGTTCTCGTTCTCGGTACGTGCTCGTCAATTATCGGTCAGATTGATTTGGCGTTTCCAGCAGAACTAGGTACTAAGACCGGGCAGTGAATGTCGAAATTGAATAACAATTGCCTATTTGAACTATTGAACAGTGGTTTGGCCGAGTGGTCGGTTGGCCGGGTTAGGCTATCCGTTACGGCCTCACTGCGCGTAATCGGTTTTATGGGTTGCAACTAAAGTGTGCTTGGGCTATACAAATTCCTCCGAGACCCTGCCAAATGCGGCACGGTGTAGAGACAAAATACCAGGTCAAACCATTCTCCAGTGCGGCAGCACTACGAGGGATCGTGTTGCGCATAATCGATTCAATTGTTTGCGGATGAAATAATTGTCAATGCAAATTACCGATATGCAGTTCCAGTTCTCGATGAAGTGGAGTGACAGAAAGTATGATGTTTCGGTTCGTTCATTGAGCAATTCGCAGAAAGGTAATGGAACTAGGATCGCTGTACACAGTTTAATTTGAGTGGGCATAATTGCCAGTAGCCTGTGGGTTTCTGCCACAAAATATTTTAGCACGGCAAGAAGGATTCCTTTCAAAACTTCAAAACTCGACATCGGCATCAGTTTCGACAATTTATGTGTTGTTAGCGTCATCTGCACTCACGAGCGCGGTTAAATTACATTTAGTTAAGTTGGGTGACACTAGTGGTTACTAAACTTCCTGCGGTTTTCAATTGAATTACAGGGTTACCTCTTGACTAGATCTACGTTCTTTTTATAATCAAAGCAGGGCTTTTTTATCAAGCACCACCCAATAAGACGATAGTATAATTTATAAGCAATTATCAGCTAAAATCCCACAGTAAAGTTCCCCGCGATAGTAAACAGCAGCAGAAATGGCAACTCACTATAACAGTCAAATCCGCTCAACCGCACCCGCGGCAAGTCAGTTTTTCAGATTTTTGCAAAAAAAAATCTGGAGCCAAGCCGCCATTATTTTTGTTGATAACCATGACTGTCTGATTATATGTTTTGTTGAATTAATTGAGCGTAATTCGTTGGAAAATCCAAACATTTACCGCTATAAAAACGCTGCTGCTCCAGCCGGAAGCAGTGTGGGATGATTTATTATCGAAATTCTATCACAGACTTGTTCAGTATTGCTAACACGTGTCGTGAGGCTGAGTTCTAAAGTCGCAAAAACAAACTTTAAAATGATTTCAGAACACTTCAAAATTGCATCAGATATCTCCCTGCGGTTGTTTGTTAATTCTGCTTTCCAGCGTCGAGATCCGTTCCCGTCGTCGGTCCCGTTACGTCACAATTCAGCAATACATAGGTACTGGTGTGGATGATGAGAACCACAACGTGTCGGCGTTTTAATTTAATCGGAAAAGTTACAATTTATTATTCTCGCTACGCTGCCACGTAACCCACACCAAGCAAACAGCTTCATCGTAAAGCTACATTTGAGCTGTAAAATGAATTGTCTACTCTCATCCATTGCTTCTCATGCGACGGGAAAGAAAAGCTGAATCAAAGTTGGTAATTAATCCGTTTCATTATTCAAACTATCAGGTTCTTGGGATATCCCTGCCGATGCACACGTACCCGTACCTACATACTGCCGTCACTCTAGCTCGCGTAATTAATCGCAGGGGTTCAATTAATTGAAAAAGCTTGAAGCTGTGCAGTGCTTTTACACCCGCAGTGGGTTGTTTGACTTTGCAGTGGGGTTGAACGGGCTTGCGGGCTAATGAGCTTTGAAAGTTGACACGGCATCACACGGCACGTTTTCTTTGCCTACAAGTAGGCGTATCGACACCAGGAGCTTTTCTGTCAATGAAATACTGTTACAGTTGCAAAAGGATCACGCTATTATAGTGTCGGTTTCTACTCATTTAAGTAGGAAGATTTCATACTACTTTACTGATATCTTACAAATGTAGGTATCATAATTTTTAGTGTACCTAGCCTAGCCTAAGTATCTTGGATGTGATACAATATTTGCCTTCCTGCGATAAATAATTAAGTACCGTTAAATCTCACTGTACCTCAAAATATTCTTGCGTACGAAATACTTCCTTTACAGTTTGCTTTCCAAAGCAACTTTTATTGAAACGTTACAGTAGCATTACAAGATTCAAGGAAATATAAAATTTTCTCCGTTAAATGAGAAAATGTTTACCGATTGATTTTCTACCCAGTGAGCCGTTGTTGTTCGTAACCAATTAGTGGACTGTAAATTAAAACTTCGATGGCAATATTAGCAATACTTCAATGAGCGGTTTCCCATTTGCAAGCGTTCGAACAAATTGGCCATTCTAGTAGGTACCAACAATGAACCAGCATGATGGTGCTTCATAATGAACAGATAAAGTAGCACCGATAACACTCGCTTCAAAGCGATGTGCTGCCCGCAAGAAGAGGGCGCCCCTTTGAAGGAGAATTTATGTAGTGCAATCTTCGATGAACGGGTGGTGGTTTACGGGACATTTAAGATGAATAGGAAAAGATAAAGAGCAATTTGTAGCACAATCTGCTTCGATAGCGTCCGACCGGCGGATTGAGACGAAACGATGAGCTGAAGCTTTGTTTGAGCAGTGAATTTCCGAGTTTGTTTAGTGATATTTTATTGCGCTGTTTATTGATGCATAAAATTTTAACTAGAATGATTAGTGTCGATCACGAACAATATAGGTAGGCAATATTTGTTTATATCTTTAAAAAAACTTCGTGATTATATTCGAAGCTGCAACCAGGCTGTATGCCTACTTTTCGCTTCGATTTTGCTCTTTTGATTACTGCATCTCAGCCAAGCAAAATTTGAAAAAGTGATGTATGGGTCGTTTGTAGAATTTGTTATTATCTACAATATTGCTGAAGTAAGCGTTACTGTGCATTTTGTATTTATGGCGCTATAAGGCTGCTACCCTCTTGGTAGCAAAAAGAGCGCTCTTTTTGCTACCAACGGCATTGTTGCGCTACAGCGCCGTAAATACTAAAGATAAAAGTTCACTTTCTTCAGCAATATTATAGATAATTACTAGCTCTACAAATGCCCCATACATCACTTTTTCAAATTCTGCTTGGCTGAGGAGCAGTAATCAAAAGAGCAAGATCAAAGCGAAAAGTGTATGCCAAGCCTGGTTGTAAATTTAGATTTTAAAATATTCTGGGGCGCAGCCAAAAATTTTTCTTAAGGGATGGGGGGGGAGGGGTTACAAAAAAAATCAATACTGCCTAACCTTAAAGAGTTTATTCAGGAAATGGGGAATTATTTTTAATCAAAAGCCATTTTGTTTTATAGTGAGGGTTCTTCATTTGACAAAAAAAAAACGAATTGAAATAAAAGAAGGTAAATGTTGAAATTGAGCCTCCCAGTTGGCGTCGTGGTACGTTGTACATTCAAATCTCGGCTAGGAGAGACTATTAGAGTCAATAGGATCGAATCCCTTCGAGACACAACAAGGGTCGAGACAAGTTGACAGCTTTTCAACATCGCCCTTGAAAAGATGATCCGGCGAGCAAAATCGAAACTATTGACTCAATTTTCAGTGAAGGTAGCAAACTTCTTGGTTATGCAGATGACTTTGATATTGTAGGCCGAAACTTCGTAAGGCGGAGGCTAATATGATTGGGCTAAAAGTAAATGCGTCGCAGATAAACTTTTCGCGGACGGTAGTCGTTGACGGTAACGAAACAGAAGTGGAAGATGAGTTTGTGTATTTGGGATCGCTGGTGGCTGCGGATAACTCAAATAAGGGGCCGTATACTAATTACGTAAGGCATAATGGGGGGGGGGGGGGTATCGGTGACGGTTCCGCGAAATCTTACAAAATCTTATTTGGGGGGGAGGGGGTTTAATTATTTCTTTTGTAAGATTTTCACATACGAAAAAATTCATATTTTTAATAGCAACTCATGTTACTTGTTACAATTTTTTTTAAATTGATGAGTTAAGTTGTGAAGTGTCGAAATCCTCCATGCTGCAAGGAAATGCGTGGCAGCCTGCTGAGTATTTTAACTTTGCCCACTCAGGGAAACAGCAGTTGGCCTACTTGTTCCAGAGCCATCTGATGTCATCGGTTTATGCTATTATTTCAACATATTTCGTTGCAATTGCCTATCCCAATCCCGCAAGACAGCCGCAATCCCTTATGATATCACGAGAAACATTTTTGTTTGCAAGTAACTTATTCAACTAATGTACATTGAAGTCGCTTTTTACGTGGTTTTTTTACGCGACTATTTTTGCGCGAATTTCGGAATTTACGCAGTTTTTTACGCGAATTTCGGAATTTATGCGGTTTTTTTACGCGATTTTACGCGGTTTTTTACGCGAATTTCCGAATTTACGCGTTTTTTACACGATTTTCGGAATTTACGCGGTTTTTTACGCGATGTTCGGAATTTACGCGGATGTGCTCAAAACGTTTATTTTTTCGCGTAGTGTTTAAATCCACAAAGTTTTTTTTACGCGAAATTTTGGTTTTTTTACGCGAATTTTAGAATTTACGCGGTTTTTTTACGCGAATTTCAAAAATGAGGAAAAAGCTCTTACGTAATTATTGCACGGCCCTTAAGGAGATCTTGCGATGCATTCAAGCAGTAAATCGAGTCTATTTTGTCCTTCGCAAAACGCTACCGTCCGCTAGCAAACGATAGCCACCGTACGATGCGGACAAAGAACACAGCCCTTATAAGACCGGTAGTTTTTTATGGATTTGATGCAGCTCACGGAGGTCATGTCCGCCTTTGCGGACGATATTTGACGGAGCAAAAGCTGGAAGCGGAGAGCGGTGGAGGTACACTAGAATCTCTTTTTACGTCGTTTCATTTGACGTGATTTCCTTTTCGGTCAACTTTTTTACGTTCGAAATTTGAATTGACGTCGTCTCGTTCTTTTTATGACCCATTTTTATACGTCCCCCCATAGTGTACGTAAAACGAGACTTGAGTGTATATGAATCACGAGCAGCAGGCACTACTTGGGAAGATTACCATCGGACACCTGGTGAAGCTCGGTAAGCTACGGTAGACCGGACAGTCATAAGGAAAAGGGTTCTATTTAACAACCCCACGGGCACCCAGAACAGATCAACGTGCGAGATGGCTCATCTTGGTCTTTCGATTTGCGACATCTGAAACGCCTAGGAAAAAGGGGACGAGAAACCTAAGATTGAGTTGAATGCAGCCGACTAGTTGAAACACCACAAGCCACTCAAGATCTACTGACGACGACAACGAGGATCGTACAACTAGTCCCGTAAATTTTCCTGTGTTCTAAGCCGTTAGTAGCAGAATCCTCAAGCTTCAAAGTATGATGATGTATTTCTTGGCCAAATCATGTATTTCTTGGCAAACTATGTAAGTTTCTGCATCATTGCTTCCTCCGGAACATCAAATTTGTGCTTGGCGGTGTGAAGTACAGTAGCCCCGGAAGCTGCTGGAAGTCTGCCTTGACGTAAGTCTGTCGGAGTTTGTGCAAAACAAATTCGCGACATTGCTTTTCGAGTGACGCCATTTTTTCCAATTTTCGAAAAATTGATCGTGATAAAAATAGAGTGTAAGCAATACACTTTAAACTACTTCTACTCAAATTTTCAAGAGAAAATACCAAATGGGTAATTTTCTACAGCGTTTCTTCCGTGGTGCAATTTGATGTGGGACACCCTTTAAATAAAAGCTCAGCTCATGGGAATATCACCCAATTGGAATTTATGTAATTTTTGATCGCACTACGTCTGTGTTGGTTTGTAAGAATCTTCAACAAACATACCTTCTTTCTTTGAATTGCTAATGTTTCGAAACGGAAAAAGGTTTAATATAGAAACACCTCTCATCAATCTATACCTATAAAGAAGGATTTCTGTCTGTCTGTCTGTCTGTCCGTCTGTCTGTCTGTCTGTCTGTCTGTCTGTCTGTCTGCCTGTCTGTCTGTCTGTCTGTCTGTCTGTCCCATGTTCCTTATAGAATCGAAAACTACTGAACCAATCGGCGTGAAAATTTGCATGTAGAGGTTTTTGGGGCCAGGAAAGATTTTAGTGATGGTTAGAGACCCCTCCCCCCACTAAGAGGGGGGGCTCCCATACAAATGAAACACAATTTTCTGCAAAACTCGAGAACTAATCAAGTAAATAGAACCAAATTTGGCATGTGGGTGTTTTCGGCAACAAGAATTTATTCTAGGGTAATTTGAGACCCCTCCCCTCTTTATAAGGGGAATTATAACTCCTCTCCCCTTTAAGAGGGGGGGCTTCCATACAAATTTCCTCATAACTCGAGAACTAATCAAGCAAATGGAACCAAATTTGGCATGTGTGTGTTTTTGGAGACCAAAATTTTTTCTATGATGAATTGGGACCCCTCCCCACTTTAGGAGGGGGGGCTCCTATACAAGCGAAATACAAATTTCCTCATAACTCGAGAACTAATCAAGCAAATGGAACCAAATTTGGCATGTGAAGGTTTTCGAAGGCAAGAATATTTTCTATGATGAATTGGGACCCCTCCCCACTTTAGGAGGGGGGGCTCATATACAAGCGAAATACAAATTTCCTCATAACTCGAGAACTAATCAAGCAAATGGAACCAAATTTGGCATGTGAAGGTTTTCGAAGGCAAGAATATTTTCTATGATGAATTAGGACCCCTCCCCACTTTAGGAGGGGGGGGCTCATATACAAGCGAAATACAAATTTCCTCATAACTCGAGAACTAATCAAGCAAATGGAACCAAATTTGGCATGTGAAGGTTTTCGAAGGCAAGAATATTTTTTATGATGAATTAGGACCCCTCCCCACTTTAAGAGGGGGGCTCCTGTACAAATGAAATACAAATTTTCTCATAACTCGAGAACTAATCAAGCAAATGGAACAAACTTTGGCATGTAGGTGTTTTTGGAGGCAAGATTTTTTTCTATGATGAATTAGGACCTCTCCTCACTTTAGTAGGGGGGGGGGGCTCCTATACAAATGAAAAACAAATTTCCTCATAACTCGAGAACTAATCAAGCAATTGGAACCAAATTTGACATGTAAGTGGTTTTGGACGCAAGATTTTTTTCTATGGTGAATTGAGACCCCTCTCTTCTTTAGAAAGCGAGTTATGGCCCATCTCCCCTTTAAGAGGGTGGGCTTCCATACAAATGAAATGCAAATTTCCTCTTATGTCGAGAACTAATCAAGCAAATGGAACCAAATTTGGCATGTGGGAGATTTTGGAGTCTTGAATTTATTTTACGATAGTTAGAGACCTCTCACCCATGTGGTAGGGAAATATTGACTCTCATACAAATAAAACAGAATTTTTTGCGAAACTCAAAAACTAATCGAACTCGAGAAATTCGAGACTCTTCCATAAAACATTAGTTAATACAAGACCACAAAAACTATCTATAGTAACACTAGATCATTCAGGACGAGACGGTCGCGAGTGTTGCCGGTGACCCGCCATCGGAAGCGCCGCCCACTGGGGGCTTGCAAAACTTGAGATTGTGACAAAGATCATCCGAGATTCATGATTTATGTACAACACAGATTAATTTGTGGCAATACGAAGTTTGTCGGGTCAGCTAGTATAAAATACAGAAAAATGATTTTTTCCGGTAATATGATGAAATTGTTTAAGAGCAATTCCAGCTCAACTAGCAAAACGATTTGACTCGACTATTTTTGATTGGAATGAAATTTTCCTAACGTGTTGGATACCAAACAAGAACTCATTTTCCACTAAAAACTTTAATTTTGTCATTAAGTGTAACTTTTTAAAAGGGCGTATTTAGAAATGTGATTACTTTTTTTCAAAACTTCGTATCTTGAAAACTACTTATTTGATCCCAATGGCGTCTAATTCTTATAGTTTCACTACTAGCCTCATCAGAGGTTGATTTTACATTGAAGTGGTAAATCTTAGAGGATAAAAAAGTATTGAAGCATAAATTGGGATTATCGATATTTAATATTTAATACAGAATCAACAGAATAAAACAGAACTTTTTGTTGCCGCTGTTTTTTAAGGAATAAAAAGTGACTTTTCTTATGTAAAAAATCACGAGCAATCATTTAGTGATGTCCTCAACGGACGGAAGTGATGAAAAGTAGCCCATTTTGCTCCATTTACCGATATATCCTATTATTTTTAAAGAATCATGTACAAACTCTCCCTAATCTGAGAGTCTTTGGTAAGGAAACTAGAAGGATTTGGGGAAAAAGGTATATGAACAATTTTATTTTAATACAACATAATCTAGAAGTCTGATTTGCTCCTGATTTGTCTGATAACTCAAGGATTTTGTATTACAGTCAAAATACCAATCCGATACTATTACCAGAGATTTTCAAGAAGGTATGCCTGTTGCGCAGGTTGAAAAACTCAGAACTTCGAACGATGATCAAGATTTTCCCTAAAACATCGTCTAAGGGAACGATTCACCTAGTTTGACCCTACAACTTGTACTGAAATCTGAGAATGCATTGATAGGAAAAGGAACAACTTCGAAAGTACTCCAATTTTGTTCAAATTTGGTTTATTTGATACTCGTCGAAAAATTCTAGGCCCATATTTTTTATTTAACGCTTGAGATGCCTCTTTCTGAGTTAGGGTGGTTGCAAAGTCTGAAGTCACATATCTTAGAGAAAAGAACTAAGTTTTATTGAGATTCTTGCCATCCCACAACACGCTCCTTTTGAACCACTTACAAAGTTTAGATCGTTTAAAAAATGGCGATAGTGGCGCTCCCAGTCCAGCGGTTGGGTATGCAAGTTTTTTTTACAAAATCCATTAGCGTTATCTTAGGAACAAGCAAAACTGCTGGATTTGTCTGTAAATTGGTGGAACCGGCTGTCCAAGACCGTGACTGAAGAAGCGTGCGCCGGCTAATGAGCGATATCAAGAAGAGTAAAGTGAGAGAATTCCTTCGAAAATAACGAAGAATGTTTTGTGTTAGTTTTTTCATCTAATAAAATGTTATTATCTTTGATTCATCCTTAGAACGTGTTTCGATCGAAAGACAGGTTAAAACCACATTTCTGGAAAACGAATTCCAATTAAATCTGGAAAAGAATGAAGCTTCGCCAGAACCGGCTGTAAACCCAAACTTATTAACATAAACGTGTTAACTTGAAAATGAAAATAGTCAGTTCAATAGTGACAAAGAAAGTAACAAACAACAAAACAAATTTTCGTTTAACTTTTCTAATGAACTTTTCGAGACTCTACTGCACTGTACAATAAATGTTCGTACTAAATTTCGTACTAAATTTCGTTTTCATTAATTTGCTTTAGCTATCCAAACTTTTGCCCTCTGGACGTTCCTGTTTCATTCACTTGATGGAATGTGTGAAAATGTGGGCTGCAGAATTCAGCCGGAGCCCATCAAAAACGTCACTATCAGAAAAGTATTCTAATGACGTACTACTCGGCGCGACACACGATCTGTGACTTCATGAACTACTAAAACGGAACAACTACTGCTTCCTTTCTTGTTTTCGAAAAAAAAGAAGAAAAAATGAAACCATTCTTGTCTCCACCATTTATCATCTGCATGCCAGCCAGCATACTCGAGAGTGGCACTCTTTCATGCAAATCTTTCCAGCATAAATTGAAACAGACCTCGGGATAGTTACCTCTATATTGGATCATGTCAAAGAAAAATAAGTTTTTCTGGAATCATTTAGTTCTAACTACGCTGCCTGCAATGAGTACCAGGTAGAATTAAAACACAATAAACAATATTTTACACAACAGCAACCAATGTAGGGTTACCGGCCCTATTTCTGACGGATAGTTAGTTGCGCACAAATCTCGCATCCTTATTGGATGTCACGTCTGCAAACGTAGCCCGAAACCATCCAACCGACGGACGTTTCGCTGTTCGCAAGCGTCGTTCGGCGTCCGCCTTACGGTTCCGTAAAAGATGAACTGCCACTGGCATGTAGAACTAGAAACACCGGTGAACAATGGAGCAATTATGCTGCCTGAAACAGTTCAGTTGAAATGATATACGAAACGACAGAAATAAAGGATTAATTTCGGTCTAGTTCGTCCCGGAGCTTTGTTCCAAATCATGATAAAATGCTTAATTGAATTTAATTGGGCTAAATGTTACGGAAACTTTTTTTTACTTACACATTTTTTTATTTCGAATAAACTATTGAAATTGACGCACGCCATACATCCGTCTACCAATCCAGGAAAACCCAATTACGGTTGAATACAAAAAACCGAAAAATAAGGGATGGCCACGGAGTAAAACATTTATCCTTCCCGCCTCGTCTTGTGCGCAGTGATTTCCATAAATTTATAATGGCATTGTTGAACAAACATTCTGTCATTTCCTTCAGTTTCAGAAGCAACTCGAGCCAAACATCTAACCGAATGGCCACATGGGTATGCTCGCTTTTCAATATTGTGTCGAGCTTGATGTCCCCCGATAATATTGAATGGGATGAATGAACGTAGCAAAAACAAAATGTGGCATAGAACCAAGTGTCACCAGAACGACGGCAGACATACTCATAACAACGTATCCATGGACACCGCTGCTGTCACACGAACAGATAAGCACAGATCTGCAGCATAGTTGAACGTGTCCCCTGTAGCGTTTCCTTAATTTTTCTTTCACTTCCTGAAAAATCCAGCGGAGCAAAAAAAAAAATATCGCTGCAGTCCACCAACTCCGGTAAAAAAGATAGTTCTATAAAGTTGTTTTTCTTTTCTTCTTTTTCTAGTCACTTAACCAGTTCAGCCGATCGCCTTCGGTTAAAAAAGAATGGGTTAGCCGGAAAATGACTTTCTACTTTCTTCCGAGAAAAAGTATCTTGTTTGGCTGTTGAAAGTAACTGCTGCGCAGTAGCGCAAGCAGGAGTAAAAGTTTTCCATTGTAGCTCAATGTACCTGTTTGGCACTTCCAGCAGATTTAGTTTCGGTGATTCGAGACCATTGATACTAAATGGAAGGTATCAATAATTTAATTCAAGCAGGGAAGTTTTGCTATCTTCGGAAGGAATATTTCTACGATCCTGAATACGATACTGGAAGCAGGCCCTTGAATGTTTGCCTCTCCAGTGCACTATGTTCGTGTGTCGAGTGGCAAGATACCAACTTGAGAACTGTCCACTGGAGAAGTCTTCGTAGGTACCTTTTCTATCTTTGTGATGAGTACTATCATCACAAATAGCACGTGATTTCAATCTTTTACTACAACGGAGATCAAGCACAAATATTCTTCCTCTACTGGGCATCTCTTTGCCCGGCTAGAAAATTCTGCTTTACAAGATTACCTAACTAATGATTGAGATAGAGTGCACTGATAGGAACCTTCTGCCACGGAAAAGTGCATTTCGGAATGAGTTTAATTGGATAATTTTGTTTGTCGATGTCGAACTAGATTAACTTTGCATTGCAAACAAGGGCCACAAGCAGTGTAATATAGATAGCGAAGAAGAACACTTGAAAGAATTAGCTTCCATCGAAGGGTTACCTCCTAGCTTTGCAAGCATAAAGTATGGTTGTAAACATTATGCTAGCTCTCTGGTGAGTAACTCAACTGATTTGTATGATTTTTGATAGCGTTGAAAATTACCACTGCTGATAAGCTTTTTTCATAAAAAAATGAAAAAAAAATCATTACTAAATTTAAGCATCAAATTACTTTAAATAAATATTGTATTCTCAACAGCTCTTCTATTCGAATTCAGTGAGAGCTTTTGTTCTCCAATTTTAAAAATAGATTTCTTGCCTAGTCTCGATCCACTATAAGAAAAAATCCTGCCTCCAAAAACCCCCGCATGCCAAATTTAGTTCCATTTGCTTGATTAGTTCTCGAGTTACGGCGAAATTTATGTTTCATTTGTATGGGAGCCCTATCTTACAAAGGGATGACGGGTTTCGAACTATCATAAGAACCTTTCTCGGCCCCAAAAACCCCTACACACAATTTATCACGTTGATCGGTTCAGTAGTTTTCGAGTCTATAAGGGACATACAGACAGACAGACAGATGGGACAGACAGACAGACGGGACAAAAATACAGACGGAACAGACAGACAGACGGGACAGAAAGACAGACAGACAGACAGCTAGACGGGATAGACAGACAGACAGGACAAACAGACAGACGGGACAGACAGACAGATAGACAGACAGCCGGGACAGATGGAACAAACAGACGAGACAGACAGACGGGACAGACATACAGACGGGACAGACAGGACAGACGGGACAGACAGGAAAGACAGACAGACGGGACAGACAGACAGACGGGATAGACAGACAGACAGGACAAACAGACAGACGGGACAGACAGACAGACAGACAGTCGGGACAGACGGGACAGACGGGACAGACGGAACAGACAAACAAACGAGACAGACAGACGGGACAGACAGACAGACGGGACAGACAGACAGACGGGACAGACAGACAGACGGGACAGACAGACAGACGGGACAGACAGATAGAAGGGATAGACAGACAGACGGGACAAACAGACAGACGGGGCAGACAGGACAAACAGACAGATGAGACAGACAGACAGACGGGACAGACAGACAGATGGGACAGAAAGACAGACAGACAGACAGATAGACGGGATAGACAGACAGACAGGACAAACAGACAGACGGGACAGACAGACAGATAGACAGACAGCCGGGACAGATGGAACAAACAGACGAGACAGACAGACGGGACAGCCATACAGACGGGACAAACAGGACAGACGGGACAGACAGGAAAGACAGACAGACGGGACAGACAGACAGACGGGATAGACAGACAGACAGGACAAACAGACAGACGGGGCAGACAGGACAAACAGACAGATGAGACAGACAGACAGACGGGACAGACAGACAGATGGGACAGAAAGACAGACAGACAGACAGATAGACGGGATAGACAGACAGACAGGAAAAACAGACAGACGGGACAGACAGACAGATAGACAGACAGCCGGGGCAGATGGAACAAACAGACGAGACAGACAGACGGGACAGACATACAGACGGGACAGACAGGACAGACGGGACAGACAGGAAAGACAGACAGACGGGACAGACAGACAGACGGGATAGACAGACAGACAGGACAAACAGACAGACGGGACAGACAGACAGACAGACAGACAGTCGGGACAGACGGGACAGACGGAACAGACAAACAGACGAGACAGACAGACGGGACAGACAGACAGACGGGACAGACAGACAGACGGGACAGACAGACAGACGTGACAAATAGACAGACGAGACAAACAGACAGACGAGACAAACTGACAGACTGGACAGACAGACAGACGGGACAGACAGACAGACGGGACAGACAGACAGACGGGACAAACAGACAGACGGGACAAACAGACAGACGGGACACACTGGCAGACGGGAAAGACAGACAAACGGGACAGACAGATAGACGGGATAGACAGACAGACGAAACAGACGGGATAAACAGACAGACAGACCGCACAGATAGACAGAAAAGACAGACAGACGGGATAGACAGACAGACGGGACAGACAGACAGACGAGGCAGACAGACAGACGGGACAGACAGACAGGCAGACAGCATAAGAGAGAGTAATCAGTTGTCGAAATTTAAAGCGCTGATGAGCTGGCGATGAGCCATCATCGTGATGAAAAATAGTAACATCGCCTATATGGTACAAATGCCATTTCATCGGAGTTTTGTTTTGTATGTATTTACCAGGAAATGAGATAGAGAAAATTATGTCACTTTATAAGTGAACTAGCTGACCCGACAAACTTCGTATTGTCACAAATTAACCTGTGTTGTACATAAATCATGAATCTCGGATGATCTTTGTCACTTCTCGAGTTTTGCAAGCCCCCAGTGGGCGGCGCTTCCGACGGCGGGTCACCGGCAACACTCGCGACCGGCTCGTCCTGAATGATCTAGTGTTACTATAGATAGTTTTTGTGGTCTTGTTATTGATTAATGTTTTGTGGAAGAGTCTCGAATTTCTCGAGTTGGATTAGTTTTTGAGTTTCGCAAAAATTTCTGTTTTATTTGTATGAGAGTCCATATCCCCCTACCACAGGGGTGAGAGGTCTCTAACTATCATAAAATAAATTCAAGACTCAAAAATCTCCTACATGCTAAATTTGGTTCCATTTGCTTGATTAGTACTCAAATTATAAGGAAATTTGTATTTCATTTGTATGGGAGCCCACCCTCTTAAAAGGGAAAGGGGTCGTAATACACCACAGAAAAAAAATTCTGCCATCTAAAACTCTCACATGCCAAATTTGGTTCCATTTGCTTGATTAGTTCTAAAGTTATGAGCAAATTTGTATTTCGTTTGAATGGGAGCCCCCCCCCCTCCTAAAAAGGTAAGAAGTCCTAATTCATCATGGGAAAAATGGTTGCCTCCAAAAACACCCACATGCCAAATATGGTTCCATTTGCTTGATTAGTTCTCGAATTATGAGGAAATTTGTATTTCATTTGTATTGGAGCCCCCCCTCCTAAAGTGGGGAGAGGTTCTTATTCATCATAGAAAACATTCTTGCCTCCAAAAACACCTACATGCCAAATTTGGTTCCATTTGCTGGATTAGCTCTCGAGTTATAAGGAAATTTGTATTTCGTTTGTATAGGAGCCCCCCCCCTCTTAAAGTGGGGAGGGGTCCCAATTCATCATAGAAAAAAATTTTGTCTTCAAAAACACACACATGCCAAATTTGGTTCCATTTGCTTGATTAGTTCTCGAGTTATGAGGAAATTGGTATTTCATTTGTACAGGAGCCCCCCCTCTTAAAGTGAGGAGGGGTCCTAATTCAACATAGAAAATTTTCTTGCCCTCGAAAACCTTCACATGCCAAATTTGGTTCCATTTGCTTGATTAGTTCTCGAGTTATGAGGAAATTTGTATGGAAACCCCCCTCTTAAAGGGGAGAGGAGTTATAATTCCCCTTATAAAGAGGGGAGGGGTCTCAAATTACCCTAGAATAAATTCTTGTCACCGAAAACACCCACATGCCAAATTTGGTTCTATTTGCTTGATTAGTTCTCGAGTTATGCAGAAATTTGTGTTTCATTTGTATGGGAGCCCCCCCTCTTAGTGGGGGGAGGGGTCTCTAACCATCACTAAAACCTTTCCTGGCCCCAAAAACCTCTACATGCAAATTTTCACGCCGATTGGCTCAGTAGTTTTCGATTCTATAAGGAACACAGGACAGACAGACAGACAGGCAGACAGACAGACAGACAGACAGACAGACAGACAGACAGACAGAAATCCTTTTTTATAGGTATAGATTATACTCGATATAATATATTTTGGTGTTATACAAGCCTATGGTGTAGCTCACGGCGACCTAAAGACAGACGTTTTCTTACTCCGAAAAGTGACTGGTTGGTTCGGGGTCTTAAAACTAACTATTTTATTAATTCACATTCACTTAACACTAAAGCACCACATTTTACAATTCTAGTTGGTTATAGGAAACGCGCGGTGGTTTGCTACCGTAAACAAAAATATTTACTGGTGCTCTGCAGTTGCGAAAAATAACAAGCGACCGCAAAACGTTCTTTTACTTGAAACAGAAACTGCAGAACTGTATCAATGCTTATGTGCGGATCGTGAATTACTGCAGATCCGCTTGAACAACGTTTTCTGGGACAAAAATGAGGGCGTGTGGGTTAGGGGTGCTACATCCCCCCCCCCTAACACAGCTGCAAGTGATCTCGAAAGGAGATTGTGAGCAACTGCGTGTTATTAGATTACAGCTAGTTTAGTTTTTGCGAGGTTTTTAAACCTAGAAGTAATAGCGAACTACCGCCGCCATAATCCCACCACTGTCACCATACTATAGTTCAGGGCGTGCTACCGTCGGACATTTCTTTCCTCCGAAAAGTGACCGGCAAATTCCGAGTCTGCTCGAACAATATCTTCCGGGATCAAAATGTGGGTTCAAACTATGTTAACTGGTGGCGCGTAGGGGTCGGGGCGCTACAGAAGAACCAATTTATCACCACGAAACGAATATGCAAGAATATTAGTTTATATTGGTAAGAATTAGTGATAGTTTTCCTCTCACGATATGGAGAACAGATGGTAGGCTCAGAATAGAAGAAGTGCCGTATTGGTTGATCATTTTGGCATTAAGCTTGATTTCACAGACCGTTGAAATTGGGCCCCTGCGTGTCGTAATTACGGCCTCATTTAAACATTTTAAAAACTAATTTAAAGAAAAAGATGCACAATTTAGTATGAATAGGATTATTACATCAGTAAGAATCATATTGTTTACATGTTATCAAATATCTAAACCTATAAAACGTTTCTCTACTTTGTGTCTTGTAAATTTTTAGGATAAAAGTAGCGCAATATGGGTCTGTCACACTATACGGTGTTAAAGCAATAACGGAAACCTTCTAAAAAAGGGACATCATCGAACGAGCTTTTTTTATAATTAGATATTGTTTCTAACCTTACTTTTTGTTTTTAATACTGCTTTGCAGGGATTTTCGAACCAAGAATCATTTTGTATCCATTTTTATCTTCATTTGTTTTCGCTATTGGCACCCTACGCCACCGTATGCTGAGTGCCAATCTCGTACAAATGTTTCCACAACGAAGCATCATATTTTAGCCCAGGTGGAATGAAACCTTCACATGACCCATATTTTTCTTTTCACGGGAAGGTTATGCCATTCAGGTGAACACTGCGCGTAAGA
Organism: Sabethes cyaneus; assembly: GCF_943734655.1. Taxonomy (NCBI): domain Eukaryota; kingdom Metazoa; phylum Arthropoda; class Insecta; order Diptera; family Culicidae; genus Sabethes; species Sabethes cyaneus. The sequence goes on from NC_071354.1 coordinate 57,660,169, forward strand.
AACAATAGTTTTGCCAGGGAAAAAAACAAACACACACACAGCTTTCGTCTCTACATAGTAGCTAGGCAGGTACCTCCGTGCAGTAAACTTTTCCATCTAAACGAGGCGTTTTGCTAGCAAACGATAGTAAAGAGCCTGGTTAGGGACAAAAAAAAGTTCGTTCTCGTTTTTCCGCTTTTAGGCATGCCGTAACAGCCCTTTGCTGGGTCATCCGTGGGGCAAAGTTGAAGTAAAATTAGACAACCGTATGAAAGAATCATGTGCCTGCTATCGTCGGTCGGTCGGCCGGTCAGTCGTCGTTCTAGTTCGCGGACGAAGTACGATTTAGGTAATAAAAATGGTGTGGAAAGTGAACTGAAATGGAACATGTCACGTTGAAAGTACGATGAAGATTCACCGGTCACCGGTAGAGTTGGTCTGATTTTTAGAGTCCGATTTTTTTGTTCATTTGATGTTGTTGGAGGTTTTCAGCCCTAACGGTTGTAAATATGATTTAAAACACCCAACGTATGTTCAGAATAATTTATCACGGTGTTACAGTTCACTTAAATGCTAGTTTCTCTTCGACATAAATCCTTTCTCCGTCACTATAACAGCGACCACCCAATGTGGGAAGAAATCAGTACCTACCACCGTGTCCATACTGTGAGGGTAGTCCATTCAAGCTCGCTGGAACGGGAAGGTCTGCGAGCTTATACATGATATAGTAAAAGCACGTGGAGGTAAAATATCATGCCGACGCTGTATAAATAAACGTATTTCATCAGAATAACTGCAGGTTGTTGGAATGAAGATTTAGGATGTGTCGTGTTCGCAGTGGAGCACACCGGAAGAACGCTCACGTTCAATTTCGATGGTTGGGGAAGACGAAGTGGTCTCGTTATATTCGTTGCAAAATTTTCCTCTCACTAATCAATATGCATAGCGTACAGCAAATCCCGAAGCAATTTTAACTGTTGATGTTTTCCTTGGCATGTCAGCCGCGGACCATCAGCCGCAAATTTACGACGTAGCTTTTACGGCAGGAGACGACAGAGAAGCATGCCATACATTTTCATAAATTTCATCCCTTGTTTTGATAGTACGAACATTAGCAACCGGGGTGGTGTTTTGGAGGGGAGGAACTGATCGTGTTCGTTGGGTATCAGGCGTCAGGAAAATCCCTCTTATTTTTTCTCAATTCTGAAAGGATCTTCGCGTTCCGCTAGTTTAACATTATCGCGCGATTTGCGATTCGTTCTCGATTATTAAGATTGCTGGTGCGCCGCGTAGTTACCAGTTCAGAAATTAGACGGTTTTAATTAGCATGGTATAAAAAAGGTAATTAAAGTTTCGCAACACAAAAAGCAAATTGAGGCTATTCGAAATGTGTTGAACGAATATAATTTCAGGAGACCTCCTTAATGATGAGAAACCGGTATTCGCAGATGGCTAATTAGCACCAAAAACGTCGAAAAAAAAGAATCTTTAATTACTCCATGTTTGATTCTTTGTTTCTGGCCAAGTTATTTCTGGTTAAACCGTGCGTGGATTGTGTAATATAACTTACGAATTATCGCTGTTTCAAATTGATGTTCAGTTACCTGTAAAGACAAAAAGAGTCATAATCGGTACTAAATATCAAATTTACAGTTTGAATAGCAAAATTTTTCCTCCATTTTACAATACAACAATATTAACTTGTTAGTTTGGAAATGTACACGAAATTTGAAAAGCAACTCTAAAATTTCAGTCTGGACTACTACCAACTGTTCGGTTTCGGTCAACTTGAAGTAACATAAATTGAATTCTAATCTTCGGGCACCGTGAATTACGTACCAGAAGCGACATGCCCATCCAGAGATCTCGAACTGAAACCATAGTCGTAAAAGTCCGTGAAACCGAGATCCGTTCCGTGTGACTACCTGACTGCTTCGGATTATTGCAATTTGCGTTGCGACGGCGAGCTGCTGGCTTTGACGGTGCCACTACGACGGCTGACTGCTACGCAATATGTCAACCCCGGCTAGCCTCTGCAGTCAACTAACCACAGGGGTAATTACTTGCGGTTTCATCTTGGCCTCCCTTCCCAGTAGTCACTACTCTATGAATGATTCGACGCAGTCTGCCGGTGGCTTTTCGCGCTTTGAATAGAACCTCTGAACTGATGCAATTGGCTACTGCTGGTGGAGCTGGTGGCTGCTGGGGCATTCTCTTCAAAGAAACTTGCTTCATCACACCAACCAACAATATGATTTCTGCAATTTGTTTGCCAAGAAGCGGATGGTAGAGGATTGGCATTTCTATTTCTCTTTCGTACAGAACGATTTAAACGAAATGCAGGCGGTGGCATAGCACAACGGCTTAATACGATTGCCATGAAAAAGGATATAAATTTCAATGCGGAGCGTACGCTTTTGCAGAAAATATACATATCATTCATACGATGCTAAACACCTTTTGTTCAGAGCACTAAGAGGTTCTAACGATTCATATTAGCAGAAAGCTGTCTTAATGGGTCACTTATGTGTAAATGAATTTTTATTTAATTTAATTCAATTAAGTTTAGTTTAACTTAATTGATTTAATTTAATTTAATTGAATTTAATTTAATTAAATTTAATTTAATGGGTTCGGGTTAAGAAAATATGAAATCCGACCATCTCTAGGGGATAACATTTACATACGTGGAATTAATACTGAAAAAGATTGAAAAACTAAGTTTGCTCACTCGCTTTTCTTGTGCTTTTAGTCATATGTATTGGACAGATCAGTCGCAATGAAGCTGGAATCCGCTGAGTTAGCTAGTTTTTCTAGTTTTTCAAAACCATATCATAGATCTTGAATGCTTTATGGTGAAGTTATTCCCATTGTCTCACCGTTCCTGCTGTCTCACTGTTGACTACTCTCCCCTACCAGAAACCGTTCTTTTAAGGACGAATACATTCTTATATGAAGATATAAAAGATTTTCTTTTTTTTTGCTGATCGTAATTAAACTTTGTGGACTAACAGATTTCTAATAGCTCTAACAGAATAGCAATAGCTAATAGGACTAACAAAATAGCAATAGCTAATAGAAGGGATAGCTCTTGCTGTATCATGAATTTCTCTCCACTGTACTCGGTCCTGGGCTACTCGACACCAATTCATTGAGCGTCTCAACACACGCAAGTCGACTTCAACCTGATTGAGCCATCTACTACGTCGGGCACCTTAATTTCTGACACCGATGGGGTTGCTCAAGAGAACAGATTTCATTGCATAGTCGTCCGGCATCCTTGCGACGTGGCCGTTCCATCCTAATCTACCAACTTAAGCTAGGTGTACGATGTAAATCTCTCCAAGTAGTGCCTGCTGCCCGTGGTTCATATGCTTGTACCACTTTCCGCTTTTCATTCGTACTCCGCCAAAAATATTGTCGGCGGTAACTAAAGATCTCAAATATATGATTTCATCAACCACTTCCAGTTCCTCGCCATCAACAGCCCACTGTCCGAGGGAGGCGGACGTTGTTTCCTCTAGGGCAGCGGTTCCCAACCTTTTTTCGGTTCGCGTACCCCTTGACGGATTTCCCTATACTATTCTGCAGCGAACTAAAGTTTTGGCGAACCCCTGGGGGTTCGCGAACCCCCATTTGGGAACCGCTGCTCTAGGGCATCTTCTTACTATATATTTGGCTTTTACCTTGACACCTTGATTTGTAATCCAACACACAGGCCTCCGTTTTTAGTCTGGGGTAGATTGCCTCCGCCGTCCCAAGCATTCTAGTATTCTAGCATTCTGCCGAGGTCGTCTGCGAAGGCTAGAATTTGGTTACTCTTGCTGAAGATCGTTTCTTTCGTTTCGATGCACGCTCGCCGGATCACACCTTCAATAGCGATTTGTAGATTCTTTGGCGAAACGGTTCTTTGAGCAAACAGATGCTACCAAGCTGGTAAAAAATGTCCGCTCTATCCACGCGGAAACCAGGTTTGATATACGAAACTGGTTATCGAACTTAAAGCGAATGCTACGAGAACTGTAGGCTAAAAAATCCAGAACTCCTTAAGTCAAGTGGGAATCAAGAAAGTTCCTGGATTATGGTGGTGCACCGCTACCGATACGTTTACCTTTAAGGTGTCTTCAAGGATCAACGCTGATCTGCTACGAGGTCGCATCAATCATACAAAGAGGTAGATTCTAAGCACTATGATGATGCTCTACGACTCTGTAGGATTCCTGGCGAACTTCTTAATTCACTACCGCCCATACGGATAAAAACCGTCTGTCGCCCTTTTTCGGAATAGATTTCGGACTGATGCATGAAACTATTGGAAGACGGACTGTAAAACGTTGGGGTATTTTGATCACCTGTTTTAACGTGCGGGTGGTGCATTTCGAAGTTGCACATAGCCTCACAACAGATTCATACATTCTCGCCATTAGAAACTGCATCGCCGGAAAAGGTTCCTCTTTGGAGATAGTAACCCAAAAAATCATTTCGATTATATAATAGCTTTTCAAGCATATATCACTCGACAATTAGCTATACAACGGTTGAATAAGCTACTATTTAACAAAAATGTTTATTGAGAAGCGACCGAACGGAACGAACTTTGTCGGAGCCAGCCATGAGCTAAAAACGCTTTGAAAAAATGAACTACGATAAATTGATGGAGCATTTTGCCACCATCGACACCAAATGGTTATTTAACCCGCCGGCATCACTGCACATTGGAGGCATGTGGGAGCGCCTCGTACAATCTGTTAAAAAGGCCATGAAACATCTTTTCACACGTCCACCGACCGACGAACTTTTGAAAGTTAACATATTGACCGAGATCCAAAAAAATTGTTTTGCCTTCAATTCATGACCATTGACTGAACTGCCCTTAGAGGATAAGTTGACCCCGCCGCTAATATCGAATCATTTCCTTTTCGGAGCCTCATACGGATCTAAGCCCCCGAGCGGCTTGAACGACAGTAAGTATGCACTGAAGCATACATGAAAGATGTCGCAGGTCTATGCAAACGGGGTTTGGAGGCGCTGGATAGCAGAATACCTACCAATGTTGTCCCGAAGCATGAAGTGATTTCTGCCTCGGTTAAACCTATCACTGAAAACACAATCGTTATCATAGTGAACGAGACCTCGCCGAGGAACAGTAGGTCGAAAGTTCGAGTGCTTCGTGCGATCTGCTCCAGAGATGGCCAGGCACAAGGGGATATTATGCAGACCGCACATGGAGTTTTCGAGAAGCCCGTGGTGAAACTAGCAGTGTTGGACGTCAGCAGATGTAAGTACGTCGAATCGTTGACCTCGAAGTACCGGGGGAAGTATCACAACTTTCAGCTGTTGTGCACCTTCGTTAAAATTACATTGAATGCGTAGCCGGTCCCTAACGTCAGTGAACCCAGCTAGCACCAAATTGTATATCAATGTACGAAAATTATCGTAAATATCTTTTAACAAATTCGGAATCGTAAATAATGCTTAATAAAGTGCGCCATAGTTGATTTTCAGTCGTATATAATGATAACAACTGATACACATACGATTTTCAGTACATAATTATATAGCAGTATAGAGCGATTCGCGCTTAATCGGATTATATCGTATATACAAACTTCTATAGATAAAATGCGCTTAATTATTTCTCATCACGTATATTGCCTCCAAAATAGTACGGATATGTCAATTTTGTACATCCAAGAAGAGAAACCATGCAATATCAAAAATACAGTGCACTATTAAATCAAACATTTCCCTCTGGTTCCAGCTCATGTACCAACTATTACCCTCCATGACCGTAATATGGACACTCTTCAAAACAGAACAAAAGATTAAATGATATGTAAGCAAATGGAAATCTATGTAAGCAACTTGAAAATAACATTATAAATGTACTTTACCACAGTACACCTTGAAAAAGACATCAACAAAGTATCCAAACGTCGGGAAAACATCAAATTTCTCTGAAGAGGCAGACAAATATTGACAGTTAAATCTAGTCGATAAAAAACACAACATAATCCTAATATTTAGAGATAAATATCATGATTTTACTATCAATACGAAGTTTCATATTTCGTCTTGAAATGTCAGAGAACATATAAAAAAATATATTTATTTGATTTGGTCTTAAGTCTTACTAAACTTAAGCACTCAAATTCTGTCAAAGCTGTCGTAATTCGCGACCAACGAAAACGGTTCGGGAGAAAGTATTCCGCCAATTTCGTTCAACTCATGATATCATGTAATGTAGCGATAACAGAATAATTGATCAAATCTATCATCCGAATGCAGCATCTTCTTACGAGTAATTCCAAACTATCAACTAGTGACATCAGGAGAATGTCCATTAACTACAGCTTCTACATGCTGGTCGGTCGGTCGGTCGGTAAACTCCGAGTTGCATTCGGTGGCGTTTTGAATTTCCCCGTCGTCGGTCGGTCAGACTACTGACTATGCTTACTGACTTGGCTTGGCTTGGCTGAGGCTGAGGCGGAGACCGAGACTAACTGAGAAGAAAGACTTGCCTCGCGTTAGCGTAAATAAATTTGAATTAAATTAAAACAGTTTATCTTGCCCGGCGTTTCAGAGATTCACTGCCGCTTTGATTCCGTACGTGAACGTGAAGCGGACCGAACTGGAAGTCAGACCCGGTGCGACTCGGATTAGCGTTCAGTGATAGATCACTTCGGAGCAGTAAAGTACGACACTGTCGTCCTCCCGAGGTGGCATTCGTAGACAGATGAATGGATGTTCTACTGCAGATTTGAATATGGACAAAAAACGCCTGTTGTGAATGCTCAAAGTTGTTGGTATTCAAACAACTTCCCATGAATTCTTTGGCTGTGTCTGTGAAGAGTAAAATAATCAGCTGAAGATTTACAAATCCATTCTAGACTTATGTGTAAAGCTCCGTGATTTGCATTGCAACAAGAACTGGGCTTGTGCTTTATTAATGATGCAAAAGGAGCCTCTACCGTCACTGTCCGTGCGCTTCAGCGTGATCAAAGCTAGCTCTAAAGAGTACCACCATAAACTGTTATTATAGACACTAATCCTCAAATCACACTGATAGCGGCAAACGGATTTACAGCAGAATTTATTTCTTCGACTGGAGAACGTTGAACTACCGCACCGTCACCACCGCCAAACGCTTTCAAATGCAAGAGAAGAAGTTTTGCGCGACCCATAAAGTTCGTCTATATGGTGTTGTGCTGCTTGGTGCTGTTGGCAATTTTCCTGTTATGTGACATCCGAAGCCATTGCTCGTCGTCATTGACGTCGTTGCCGGAATCATTTCCACTTCGTGACAAACAGCCGTAAACATTCATTCGTTGCTCCCGTAATCAAATCGGACTGGCTGTTTGAATAAGGTTTTTACTATTGGAAAAGTTATGTAGAGGTCTTCTATTTTCAAACGAAATCGATAGCTTAGGCTCCAGATTTTTGAAGTTTTTGTAAATTGTCCAATTTGTGTTTTTTTGTTCTATGAAATTGTAGCCCTACAGATATTTTTGTCACATTTTATTTCGCCGAATTTGTAGATTCTCATCTGTATGTCAACGATAGACTCGCGACCTTACATCGTCTGTTGGCAAGCTCAGCGACGCGAATTTTCAAACAGTTACCAAACGTAGGAAATTCTTACGGAGCGACACGACGTGGCGTGGGCTGATTGGGAGGAAAAATGGTTTTCGTAGAAGTTCTTCCAAGCCAGGAGAGAGCGATACCTCAAAGTGGTTTCCACGGTGCACATACATACAGACTACACACATAAACAGTGTGCAGTATGAAGATATACGTCTCCGAACGAAGAACGGTTTGCCGAATGTTGATCTTTCCGCAGACGATGCGACATTGTGCCATAAATTATATGGATTCCATTTTACACTTTCACGCTTATACGTGATTCTTCGTATGGTGCTGACACTTTTGCGTTGGCTTGCATTCATTGACGGTATAATTCGGAAACTACCAGGGATGTAACTTGAAAAATTCATCACTCAAAATCATAGCTTGAAATCCGTGGTTTTATATTATTTCACTGACATAAATTGAAGAAAAGTTCTTTTGCAATTCAAATAAAATTTAAGCTTGTAAAAAGAAATCGTCATTCATCATTGTTCAAATGAACGCAAGAAGAACAGGTCAACGTTTCACATATTATTACTATCAGCGCCAAATGCACATCGTTATATTCTGGCATTTTCGATAGGGTTTATTTCTAATTCCTGTCGTAGTAAGTAAAGCCATTCTACTTTTCATCATTTGTTAGATGGATTTAATCAATACTCTAAAAGTTCTTGTGCTGATTTGACTAAAACACACTTATTTTTGTATTTGGGGAATTCTCGCGTAACTTTTCAAAAGGGTCTAAGTAACAATGAGAGATTCTCTTTGTGCCTCTTCTCTTTCGGTTGCCACGGCGATGCAAATGCACTTTAAAGCAACAGCCTTGCATAAATCGGTTGCTGGTGTTACTAGCTACCTAATCAACCAGAAAACTTTTGTTGAAATGCATTTATGTCGCCGTAATAATCGGAAGAGAGGAAGACCAAAGAGAATCTCTCAATGTTACTTAGGTCCTTTTGAAAAGTTACGCGAGAATTGTTGCGTTATGCAACGAAAAAAGTAACACTAAGGGCGCGTTGGTCCTCCACGAGCATAGTCCATGTCTCATGGCCGTAAAGGACTACCGGTCTAATCAGCGTCTTGTAGATTGTTAACTTCGTGCGGTGGCGAATTTTGTTCGATCGCAGCGTCCTACGGAGTCCAAAGTAGGCACGATTTCCTGCCATAATGCGTCTTTGTATTTCTCTGCTGGTGTCGTTGTCTGCGGTAACCAGTGAGCCCAGATACACGAACTCTTCTACCACCTCGATTTCATCACCGTCTAAATGAATTCGGGGAGGGAGGTCAGCATTCACTTCTTTAGAACCTCTTCCTTTCATGTATTTTGTTTTCGATACATTAATGACAAGTCCTATCCGTTTGGCTTCAGCTTTCAGTCCGATGTACGTTTCCGCCATCCTCTCAAAGGTACGTGTAATGATGTCAACGTCGTCAGCGAAACCAAGAAGCTGGACGGACTTCGTGAATATCGTGCCACTCGTGTCTATACCCGCTCTTCTTATCACACCCTCCAAAGCGATGTTAAACAGCAAACATGAAAGCCCATCACCTTGCCGTAACCCTCTTCGAGATCCAAAGGGACTCGAGACTGCCCCTGATACTCGAACAACACACATTACTCGATCCATCGTCGCCTTGACCAATCGCGTTAGTTTATCCGGAAATCCGTAGTAGTGCATAATCTGCCATAGCTGACCTCGATCGATCGTGTCGTACGCCGATTTGAAGTCGATGAATAAATGATGCGTGGGCACGTTGTATTCACGACATTTCTGCAACACTTGCCGAAGCGCGAAAATCTGGTCCGTGGTGGCACGGGCACCCATGAACTTAGACACAACGGATACGAATCGCCTTCAAGATCCAACTCTTTCAGCAAACTGTGCTCCATCAACGTTACTGATGAGCCTTCGTCCAGGAAAGCGAATGTACGAACGCACTTGCCTCGTCCGTGAAGAATGACTGGAACGTAGCGAAAAAGAATCTCGTTAGCATAGCTGACGTGAGTATTGCACTGTTCGGTAGGTGTTTCTGGCGAGACAAGGGAGTCCGATATTTGGGAATTTTCCGATCTCTGGTATCGGCGATCATCATGCAGCAGCTCGTGATGCATATACGAGCAGCCATTTCTTCCGCAAGCTCGCTTTACTGGGCACGCTCCGAAATGTTTGGCCGGACACTTCCGGCACAATTTATTCTGCTTCAGCACTGCCCATCTTGCTCCGATATTAAGTCTTTGGAATTTCCTACACGATCCCGCACTGCTACATCCTCCTTGGCAAATCACACACTGCTTTCTAGCTGACTTCGATGTTTTCCTAGAAGCTTCTGTAGAAGTCGTCGATGCTGTCGATGACTGGCTAGACCTAGATTGGAGGTGAACGTAGCCTTCCTCCTTTCTTATGTGCCTTTCAGGCTTGCTAACATACGAACAAACTGTGGACGGAATGGTTACTACGCACGCCGCCTCCACTAGCGTCTCCAACCATTTGCTGAAGTCCTCCAGTGTCCCCGCCTTCAACGTTTGACGATGCTTGGCCCAGTCGAGCTTCACAGTTGGTGGCAGTCTCTCGACGAGTTCTTGAAGGAGTGCCACGTTAAATAGATGCTCGTTCAACCCACAGGCTAGGATCGTTGCACACATGTTCTGGACTGCAACACCGAAATCGATCAGAGTTTCTAATTTCTCCGTCTTCGGCGCTGGCATTTCCCGAATCTTGCAGACTAGCGAGTGGACGATAACCTCAGGTCCCCATACAACATTCGCAGTGTCTTGATGACACCTTTCAGTCCCGCTGGATGCAGTAATCGACTTCGAACAGTTTCAAGAGCTCTCCCTTTCAAACTACGCTGGAGTCGAAGCAGATTTTCCTCGTCTCTGAAGCCACACATTCTTGTACTGCTCTCGTATGTCGAGATAAAAAGAGGCCACTCTTCCGGATTTCCCGAAAACGTAGGCAGCTCCTTCGATACTGCATGTCGCGCGGCCAGTTGATTTTGACTGAGTTCGTTGGGATCAGCCTCGGAGGGATTCGACCGGTTTCTGTTGATTTCTATTGCCCTTATTCGCTCTTCAAGAGTCCTAGTTTGCTGTTCTTGCTTCTCCGACATTTCTGCAAGCTGTCTTTCTAACTTCGCCATCGCTGTTAGCACCTCATTGGATGGGGGGTTACATGCTCCTCCTACAGTCGTTGATTTCGCAATCGGTGGAGCTATGGGAACGTTCAGCTCCTCTCGTATCTCTCGCTCTCTTGCTTCCATACGACGCTCGAACTGGAACTTGAGTTTTTCAACCACGGAAAGTAGCTCACGATCCTTTTGTTCAAGCAGCATCTGATACGCCCGCTGCTGTTCCTCGAACCTTGCCTGCATTTGATCCAACTTCTTTTGGAATTCGCTGAGCTGCTTAGTTTGATCCTGTTCGCCTTTCGGCTTGGGATCCGTTCCATCCCTTGCAGGGTTTGTGATGATGCCCGATGAAATTTGAGTTGACCGTTCAGCTGTGCACACAGAACAACTCCAATTTTGCTCCTCGATGGCCTCATTCACACCCACACAATTGAAATGGAACCATAATCCACATTCATCGCAGCAGACCATCCGGTTATTGTCCGGATCGCGGCACACACCACAACTCACATTCCGCTTTGCCTTTGGCGGCATAATTACAGCCTCCCCGATCGCGAATTAAACGAATTTTTTAATAATGTTGCGTTATGCAACGAAACAAGTAGGCGATTTTCCGATTTAATAACGTGTATTGTTGACTACCGTTAAAAAATTCCTAAAGAACGAAATTATAGAATTTTGTACAATAGTGTAAATGATTGTTTTGTTTTCTTGTTATTCTTATTGTTAGGTTCTGCATGTCTTTGTGTATTTAGTCTGCATTTTAACAGCGTTAATAAGAAAAACTCACGTTTAGTGTCCCTTCAGTGTTTAGTTACGCAATCTGGTGCTGTCAGTATAGTTTTCCGTGTGTTTCTAAGCGTTATTTTGCAATCAATCTCCTAGCCATACTAGTAACAAGAGCAGCAGCTTTACGCTGTGCTTGTCGACCGTACTCTAATATCTTTCACCACTGTACTACTAATTATAACCATTTTGCACCGTACTACTAATTCTAAGTTTTAGCACTGTACTGTTCGTTATATAGATTTTAAATCGTACTGTAACGATAAGTTTTAACTACTTTTAACGTGGAAAATAGCGAGAAAACTAATCTTGCAATCACTGATGAGCGCATCTCAATCTTTTTCGATTTTTTTGTTATCTATTCCTCCACTGACATTTCAGCACGATCCCGACGCACGCCGGCGGCACGTCATGCGAACAATAGTGGCATACGCAAGGTGCGTACTATCGCTGCAGTTGGATGTATTGGTGCGACGCAACGAAAGGTTGCGACAGGAATTTTGATTGGGGAATGGGTCGATTAACTTTTCCGAAATATTAACTTTTCTGAGTAGTCCTAAAAATCATTGAAAATGATAAATACAAAGGCGAAAAATGCATTCCGGGATATAGGGTACACATTTTTATGTATTTTATGTATTTAGAAGTTCTAATGAAAAGAAATATGTAGTAAGATCTTTATGAAATAATACTTAGTTCCTTTCAGTAAGTTTAAAATAGTCGGTTCACTAGTTTACGAAAAATGAGAAATAAAGATAGAAGGTAAACACACGTGTGTGGACGAACGCTTGGACAACCAATAAATTTAAACTCTCAGAAAAGTTAAGGCAAAAATTAACTTTTTAGAACGTTGCATGAGAGCTGATATTCGCTTAACTTTTCTGAACAATTAACTTTTCAGAGAGTTAACTTTTCCGAGAGTCTACTGTATAGTCATTTTGACAGTTTGGGTCATTTGTGATTTCATAACCACAACACCGTGTTGACGCCTCGTTTTTTGTTGTTCTTTTAACGTTTGCTAGTGTTAACATCTGGTATTCTATTTTGTCTCTTTTCAACAATTTGTCGGTCCTTTATTATTGCTTTTTGTGTCGTTTTCGGTTTGACGGTGTCGTCAAACCGTCGTGTTTATAGTCTTTTCGTCGTTTTGTATTTCGGGTTTTTGCCATTTTTGGCATCTTTTAATCGTTTTAATCGTTTTTTTTTTGTCGTTTTTTCGCCTACTTATCTTTACTTCTTCGTCAAATCTTTTCATTGGTATTTCACTGCCTGTTCGTCATTTATTTGCCGTTGTTTCATCGTTCTTTCATCGTCTTTTCATCATCTAATCATTGTCTGTTTGCCAATTATCGTTGCTTTTTCGGAACCTTTTCGTCGTCTTTTTGTCATCTATTTGCTGCGTTTTCTCCATATTTGTTGTCTCATGGCCATTTCTCTGTTGTATTTTTGTTGTCTCTCTATGGCCCTTTTGCCAACTTTCCATCGTATCTTGGTTTTTAGATATTTTTCTGCCTTTTTTTCGATTTTATTGTCATCTTTTCATAGTCTTTCGTCCTTTGTTGTTGTTTTTTTCTTGTCTATCCGTTGTTATTCATCGTCTTTTTTACGATGTATATTGGCCATCTCTTCGTTGTCTTTTTTGTATTTTTTCGCCGGTTGGATAGTTATGAAATGTCTGTTTCCCATTTTTTGTTGTGTTTTTTTGTCGCAGTTTTGGCAATCTTTTCGTCGTCTTTTTGCTATATTTTTATCATTGTACCTTTGACTTTGAATCATATTTTCGTCAACATTCCGCTGTCTTTCGCCTTATTTTCGTTGTCTTTTCTATATATTTTAGTCACCTTTTCATCGCTTCATCGGGGAAATTAACAGTCATTAACTTCTCGTCAGAAAGCCCAATTTCGGAAGCAGTTTTTATGCCCAACAGCGGGGTTCTGTGTATAGAAATGTAATCACTGCATTTTTCTTGCCAATCTAAACACAACCAATACATTTTCATGAACAGAACTTTTGTTTCGAAAAAAAAACTCCTTTTTAAATTTGCGGAATCGATGATGACTGATTTCACCTTGAATGACCAATAGTTTAATTTATCGCTTAAAAAGAGCATATTGAACATTAATACATATAGAACAAGGATTCCTTCTATTTGATTATAAAGAACAAGCTTATTCGCTTTATTTAGAAGTTCTATAGCCCTACAGAAATCATATTAGGGACTGTCAAAATGTGGTAAAAAATGAAAATATTTTGCCATTTTGCCGTAATCCAACCAGGGAAACATTTGTATTACTATTAATGTAAATATCACTACGATCAGAAAGTGAAAGCAGAGAAGTGAATAATTTCAAGCAAATATTCCATTTTACACTTCTCATTAAAGTAAACTATTCTGTTCGCTTCTTTCTCTCAGAAAGAAAAAAGTTATGCCTTTCGGGATATTATTCACTGCATGTAGCGTACTTGTGCTTTTGACGTAGGACTACGTCTTACGGCAAGTTATGAGATAGGGTGTCATTCCAAAAAATCAAAAAATGCGAGCGTCACGAAAAATGAAAGGTTTTGAGCGCTAATAGCTCAGCGGTTTTCCGATCGATTTTCAATATTCTTACACCAATCGATCAGAAAATCTTCTAAGAATTGACCCAAATGAAGAAAAGTATGGATTCTTATGTTGAACTATTGAAAAATTGAAAATAATGAACCTATGTTTTACAAGAATTCTCGCTTCGTGATTGGTTGGAAGATTCTTTACGATGACCTAAACCTATATCAATTTGATATCTGTGCCTGGGAAGTAAGCCAAAACAAGTGACAAAGCTTCCTCATTTCAACAAGATTTCTTAACACCGCGCTTCAACCTAGACCATTTTGATGTCCTTGCTTGGGAAGTACGCCAGAGAGAGTGACAAAGCCCCCTCGTGCCAACAGATTTCTTACGAACGCGATTAAACCTAGTCCAATCTGATGTCTGTGTTAGGGAAGTGTGCCAGAAAAAATAACACAAGTTCGTTGTCCCAACAGATCGCAAATTCTTCACTGCATGACGATTAAACCTCGGCGAATTTGATATCTGTGTTGGAAAAATGTGCTACAGCTGTAGTGTTCGGTTATAATACGGCTCTGTATAAATACGCATGCTTGCCGTTTCATTAGAAGTGTAGTGAAAAGATATGCTGTTGATAAAATAGGATTGAATTGGTAAAATCCTTTCAACGTGGGAAACCATGGATAATAAAAACAATCTTTAATTTCAGTAAGGTAGCAGGAAAGTAATAGTTTGTGTTCTTGATTTCGTTAAATTGTTTTCAAATGCACAATCTTTTGAGAATTGAACGTATGCAATGTTACTACTTTGATAAATGTTACATACAACGCATGTAGCATGTATATATGTTGCATATAGCATATATACATGAAGAATCGAATGATTACAAGCATGAATACATGCTACTATCACTACAAAGAGACTTACGTAGTCCTGCGTCACCTATATATGCGGTCGTGTCTTGTACACAACCCCTCTGATTTTTGTCACTAAATGAAACTTTCTAAATGAAATTTTAAGTCTAATTTAATAGTAAATTCCAAGTTAAATTTTAAGTCTAATATGAAGACCAATTTCAACTCCAGTTTTAAGTAATAATCAAACTCAATTTCAAATCCAGTTTTAAGACCAATTGCAAGTCCAATTTAATGTCAAAATTTGTGTTCGACTTTAAATATAATCTAGTTCCAGGAAAAAATTAAAATCCATACTTAAACTGATTTCATGTTTAATTTCAAGTAAGGCCTTTGCAAATAATTTTAAAAGTTTTTGTCAGCCCCCCTTGGAAATTGGCTTGAAAAATCGGGGGGCAAAAAAATAATTTGTAGGGTATGAGCTAATTTTTTCATAAAATGAATTGTCTGTGGGTTCTACAGCCTGAAAAACTCGAAAAATGAGTGTACGAGTTGATTTAATGCTTCTAGCACGAAACAAAAATGGGAATTCGAACAGCGAAATTTCCGGAAATCGGCCGAAATTTTTTTTTTCGTTTTTGTCTTTTTTCGTAGTTTTTTGCATGGAAAATAATAACGTATATTTTAAAAGCAAGAATAGATTTGGTTTTCACGTTTAAACTTGAAATAAAAATGTCTAAAATCAATATTTTTTTTGCTCGATTAAAAAAATCTCTTTGTTTTTTTTCGCCCCTCCCCCTTCAGTGGCCCAACACCGGAAGGACAAAAACTTTATAAAATATTTGCAATGGCCTAAAATTTGTTGTACAATTTCATCTCCGATTTGTAGTGTTGTTTCCAAACGAATTTTATTTCTTTAATTTGGAGAAAAACACAGGAAGGCATTAAGAACCCTTCTTTTTGGT
This sequence comes from Sabethes cyaneus, assembly GCF_943734655.1. Lineage (NCBI taxonomy): Eukaryota > Metazoa > Arthropoda > Insecta > Diptera > Culicidae > Sabethes > Sabethes cyaneus. The sequence continues at coordinate 57,676,056 of NC_071354.1, forward strand.
GATAAATAACGTTAAGCATTCGTCAAATAGTCTACTATTAAAACTAATAAGCTATATTTGTTAAATACTGAATATATAGAATAAAATTTAGAGTCATGTAAAAACTCAGATCTAGTGCAGGAAAGAAGAGAGAAGCCATCATGAACTCTTAAATGTCTGGGTTGCACCTTCGCACCAGGTAGCCTATCTCAATGGGGGAATCACTCTCAGGGCAAATAATTTTAGTAGCAAATATCGATTTTAGCTTTACCGATTTTCCAGCCATTCTCGATTGAAGCTGTACTATACGTACGCACCTGAATCTAGCCTTACTCACTTAACATGAAAACTCAACATTACGTAACAGATCCAAACAAACAACCGTCTGTATGATTCATTAAGTCACATAGAGACTGGCGGTCGACGCATTCATTCACAAGTACCTACACATAAAGTGCTGACTTGTTCTTTTGATGTTCAGTTTCGACAAATTACATTCATCGAGGATGGCTCAACCATCGAATACGCTAAACATAGAATGATTTTATAAATAGAGTCCCAGTTGTCTAACTCTCAAGAACCCTATTAACCTTAAGAACATATTTGGATCAGTGAAATATCTATTCCTAGTAATAACGATTATTTAGAGAGTCAAAATTAGTATAAAATAAAATAAGCCATTTTACCACTGAGCTTCATGTTGTCAACGCGACTCTTCGGGCTATCGCCAACTGATGACAAGTTCTCTAGACAACCCCACAATCCTTAGATTGGTATGGACTATTGTCAGGCTTAGGCTCAAGTAAGTGCAGGTCAAGTCCTTTGTTACTCTCCACCTCGGATAAGTTCACCGCGTAATAAAATCCGCTGATAATGCTTGTTCGCGACAAAATTTGGACACCCCTAAACACACACAGCTTCGGAAATACATTAACAATGAGTGAAATATTTTGCAGAGTGGTAGACGTATGTCTGTTCTTCCTGAAAATATAACACTTGTAATATAAAGCGCTCAGCGTAAAATGGCGTTGAAAGAAGAGCAGGTGCGAAAAGCAATTGCGTGCGGTCGCAATGAAAATCCGGATCTCTCGTTAAGAAAACTTGCCAAAAAGCTTGGATTTCCTCCAAGCACTGTTTACAGTGTTTTAAAATCGTTCGATACTCGCTTGACAACAGCTAGGAAGAAGGGAAGTGGAAGAAAAACGGATCTGAGGAACCACCACAAGGATGTGAAGGTAAAACAAATATTACGGAGGAGACCAGATCTTTCTGTACGTACCATTGCTCGTAAAATAGAAATGTCGCCAACATTCGTGCACACTTCTAAACAACGACAAGGCATGAAATCTTTCAAGGTGAGGACTGTGCCAAACCGTAATGATAAGCAAAATACGACGACCAAAACACGCGCTCGTAAGATTTATCGCGAATATTTAACGAAGTTTGCATGCGTCATAATGGACGATGAAACGTATGTCCTAGAAGACTTAAAACAGCTTCCTGGTATGTATTTTTACACTGCCATGAAACTGAATGGCGTTGCAGAGCATTTTAGGACAAAGAAGAAAGCCAAGTTTCCCAAGAAATATTTAGTATGGCAGGCCATATGCAGCTGTGGTCGAGCAAACAAAAGTTACATCACTACGGGAACGGTTAACAAAGAAAATATACCGTGAAGAATGCCTGCAGAAACGATTGTTACCGTTCCTACACAGCCATCATGTAGCCTGGCTGTTTTGGCCTGATTTGGCATCCTGTCACTACGCCAAAGATGTTTTGGAATGGTATGATGCTAATGGAGTCCATATTGTACCGAAGGAGGTGCATCTACCTAACTGTCCAGAGTTACGCCCCATCGAGCGGTATTGGGCTTTGGTGAAGAGACAGCTGTCCCAGCACAAACAACAAGCAACAACTATAGGTAAATTTCGAAAATCTTGGACAAACGCAGCTAAATTGGTTGCCAACAAGTCTGCACTGACCCTCATGACAAGGGTAAACTCCAAAGTTCGCCAATTTTTCATGCAGACCAAATAAGTAATGTTAATTTGTTTGATAATTATTAACGATACACACATAAATGATATATAATTGTTTCATGGATTAAACTTCTAGCAAATTTGTTTTCTTGCAAAATTAAGGTGTCCAGATTTTATCGCGAACAAGTCTTAAATGGTCAAGTGCAACGATCAGTTCGTGTTATTGTAGATGGCTTTCAAGTTATTGTAGAAAGTAATACCAAGCAAACGATAACGGGATTCACAAGGTGGCAAGTGGTCAGAGTTAATACAGCGTAGATTTCTTAAGGCGAACAGGGTAGAATAGGAAAAAAAAAACAAACTGCTGCCTTGTGGAACTCCAGAGCAGATTCATGCAATAGGGTAGTATGAGCTTTGACTTAAAGATTCTGTTTTTAAGATACGATTCCAACCGTACTCAGAGGTGCTAGGGAAAACCTAAAAATTGAAAACCTAATTGAAAATTGACATGACAGACCTCTTCCATTTTACTAAATTTTATTTGTTCGCTAAACGTTTTATTTAGACACGGTATGGCATGTTGCACCATCTTGTTGAAATCACGGCTACTCCATATTAAGAACACTCAAACTCGGCTCCATCTCTACTGATTTTAAAACGATTTTTATGTGACTAATCTTAAAATAACCACATTAGATTAGTCTTTGCTGAAAACAGACCAATTTAGCAGACGAAGCTAAGATTGCTATGCTTAACTGACTACTCAGCGGATTTACCGGATTCATTGCCCCATCCACCATGTCTTGAGAAAACATTCAAAATGATCAGTTTTTGAACCAAATGGGCTCAACATACGTCCAAATGTTCATCCTAGTTTGAAAAATCCTGTGATTTGGAACACCATTTGTCAAGTTTCTAGATAAAATTTGAAAATTATTAATTTTAGGTCCCAATAGTACTTTGGGCCATTTGCTAGAAAAAGGAAGAAGTTTTCCATACTTCATCGATGCTTTAAATTAATTTTGTATTGAGATATGGAAGAGTCTCGAAAATCTAACAAACATTTGACCAAAGCAGTCCGAAGGAGAGTAGAGTAGAAAACCATAACATACATTACCCTGAAAAATAAATTTGATTTGATACACGCTGTGTTTGGTTGATATTTAAAGTTTGTGCTCATAGCATTATAAGCTTTTTTCAAATAAATAAAACAAAAGCTCAACCGTTTTGTTTATATTTGGAAAGCGCTAAGCAAACTGTTGAAACAACAGTTCGGAGGTACATATTGAAGCAAAAAGCAATTTCAATTACGTTACGGCTAATAGCTCTGAGTAGAGTGTAGGTATGGCTCTCTGGTGGTGAAGCGCAATTTAAATACACGTACCTACCTATGTACCTTCGAAGCAAAAAATGATCTACATCACTTCTGCTTGGTACTGCACGTACAGACCGAACTAAATCATGGAAAATGTTTATAGCTGTGGCGTATGCATTTTATCAATGCACTGGCCAGTCGGAAAATGACTTAATTCATTTGGAAATTATTTAATTTCTAAATGGGTTTGCATGGGCATATTTTTGAATAAATTTAATTTTAGTGAATTAAAATCGGACTTGCTGTGACTATATCTGTGGGATTGAGCTTTAAAAATAATTATTTGTTTTTGGCTTAGATTATTTTTGGTTCATTAAATAGATTTTTCAAAATAAATAGTATAATTCGAGAAAAAATCAGTGCATCGAATCTCAAGAAAATCAACTTTAAAAATGAGAGTTTGTTCTTAACAATGCCGAAAAAGGATTGTTACAGTCGATGTAAAAAAATCGAAATGTTTTTTTTTCCGCAAAGGAATTTTGTTACTGGTTAATCGATTTCCAGTCCACAAAGGCAGCCAACTAGCCTCCACATGCTACAAAATGTAAAGAAAATCAAATGTGCTCAGTTCAGCCTGTTCTGCAGAAGGATTTACACCCTGCCGTTTAACCAATATCCTAGCCCCGTGCTGATCCGCATTACGGAACGGGACTTCACGGAATTCCCACCGAGCGTCTGGAAAGCGATATATTTTATTTCAATAGCTTCCTCCCAGAGCATGAATGGTGGTCGTGAAGCTGAAATCTATGCGTCCAATAAATTGTCTGCCCCTTCCACGCTCTTCCTCTCCTGCCACAATGAACCCTTTTCGGTTCGCCAGTCGATGGCCACCACTTGGCTTGTTGTTGCTGTTGTGTGCAGTCAATTTTCGCACCACGATGAACGAGAAGTGCCAAAACAACGCTGCCGACTACTTCCGTCTGCTTGTCAGCAACAATTTCTGGCTTTCGGTTCAACGGAGTGAGGAAATTGGCAGGCTTTTCCGATAGCAGCACGGTGCAGTCGATGGATGGGTGATGGGTGGAAAACTTGCCATTGTTTGCACTGAATGCGGTTGGTCGGGCCTAGCGTGGAAGATGGTTTAATGGAAAAGAGTAACTGCGGGTGCCCTTCGCGATGGTCAGTGGCACTTCCGAACCGAGCCGTATATTCTGGTGTCGGCACCAACGACTGACTGGTGGGCAGAGAAAACATTTACTTCCTGACATTGTATATGGCAGCTTGAAAAGTGGGCCATCGACGCTACCGATAGCGTTAAGCGGGAAATTTTCCATTATAGCATTTATGCCAGGTCTCGCTGTTGGTGTGCTGCGACGCTATGTCCGAATACGTGTTATGCGCCAAGCATAAATTTTTTTCACTGTGGCAATACTAGTAGAATGAAAGACATTTATTCCAAACGCTGCTTGTGTAACTCTTCAATGTCACTTGTCACCAAAGACGTAGAACTGTTGATGGTAGGGTGTCAAGTTTCAGCCAAAAATTATTGTTTGATGCAAGTGGAAGTAGAACACGACCCACGGAAACATCCCACACCTAGTGATTAATTTTAAACCTTCCCCCAATAATTATCAATTGACAATGTATACAACCGCCGCATGGGATGCAAATTAGTTGCATTAGATTGTAGCACCTGATCGTGTAAACTTGTTCCGTTCTCCGGAACAATCTCACGTAGGTACTCGTTTCGCATCGAATTGTCAATGTTTATTGATACTGAATACATTGCATTCTTCCGCCATTGCAAAGGGGGGGGGGGACCGTCAATAGCATTGTTTCATTGCGGAATTGCTGCTCTTAAAAACAAGCGATTATTGCGTTGCAAAATACCCGAAGGCGATATTTCCCGGACTAATGGGACTCACAGGAATGGGTTGTGTGGTCGAGTAGGACTGGTTAGCTGCCTCTGATGTAATAGGTAGGAATGCACGATATTCCGTAAGATGTTAGCGGGAAGCCACATTCTAAAGTGGAAACGATAAAATGATTACTTACATTATGATGAATAGTATGTGACAGGCAACGTCAGCCAGTGGAAAACCGAACGTTCTAATCAGATTTGTATCACTCGTAAGATACGTGGTGCCTTGCATATTTATAATTAAACTGGCCCTTTGTTGTGAATTATGACAATTCCAATGCCGGGCTGTAATCATGTTTTTTGTTCAGTACATTTTATGGTCGAAGTTATTGAAGAAACCAATATAACTAGCATCGACTTGGTGGAAGTTATTAAGTTGAAATTATGTCCTAATTATTATTATTATTGGCTTGTAGCCATAGCCAACATTGTCAATAAAACGAAGAACAGAACCCCTTGTACATATTAAAAATGAACGGAATCGAGCTAATTCATTCTTATACTGAATTTTTAACGACTGAACTGATAGAAAATTTATTGTATGTAAAATTCTGTTGTTAGATAAGAGAAATAAGATAGGAGGAATAAAAATATTATTGCTGATAAGTCATGATAGAGTAAATTACAGTTACTCTCTGATGATTCTACTTTATGTGATCAGCAAGCATAATATAAAACCATTATCGAAAATAAAGAAAGGCTTAATCTCGTCTAGAGAAACCGGTTCATTTTTAAGCTTTGAAAAACCTGTGATTGATTAACATTATAAAAACTATGCAAATTTTATTTGCATTACTGAGGCAATAAAATAATTTAAAAAGGTAAGAGGGGCCTTAATGACAAGAACGGCAGAGTACATTTATGGCAGTAGGTATGCCTCCAACATCTCTCTTCCCTTCCCTTTTTCCGCTTACCAACCTATTCCCATAGCCTTAGTAAACCATTACAGATAAATAAAATTTAGGGCAACTAACTTGCTGCAAGTAAGAAGATTTGGCAACTCCTAGCACTATATATAGCATCTTTAAGTCACATTGCTGTTTGGGTCACAAATTCCAATAAATACTGATATTTGTGCACAACTATAATTCATCCCTTTTGGTTTTATTTTGTGGCCGTAGGTTTTTCAAACATTTTTATCAATACTTCCACTTCTGACAATGCTCCCAAAAGTAAACACACACAGTTGTTTTTTTGGAAAGGAATAATAATGACTGTATTTTATTTATTTACTAGCTGACCCGACAAACTTCGTATTGCCACAAATTAAACTGTGCTGTATATAAATCGTGACTCCGGATGACCTTTGTCACAATCTCGAGTTTTGCAAGCCCCCCAGTAGGCGGCGCTTCCGACGGTGGGTCACCGGCAACACTCGCGACCGTCTCGTCCTGAATGATCTAGTGTTACTATAGATAGTTTTTGTGGTCTTGTATTGACTAATGTTTTATGGAAGAGTCTCGAATTTCTCGAGTTCGATTAGTTTTTGAGTTTCGCAAAAATTTCTGTTTTATTTGTATGAGAGTCCATATCCCCCTACCACAGGGGTGAGAGGTCTCTAACTATCGTAAAATAAATTCAAGACTCCAAAATCTCCCACATGCCAAATTTGGTTCCATTTGATTGATTAGTTCTCGAGATAAGAGGAAATTTGCATTTCATTTGTATGGAAGCCCACCCTCTTAGAGAGGAGATGGGCCATAACTCGCTTTCTAAAGAAGAGAGGGGTCTCAATTCACCATAGAAAAAAATCTTGCGTCCAAAACCACTTACATGTCAAATTTGGTTCCATTTGCTTGATTAGTTCTCGAGTTATGAGGAAATTTGTTTTTCATTTGTATAGGAGCCCCCCCCCCTCTTAAAGTGGGGAAATCCATAGAAAATATACCATAGAAAATATTCTTGCCTACAAAAACACCCACATGATAAATTTGGTTCCATTTGCTTGATTAGTTCTAGAGTTATGAGGAAATTTGTATTTCGTTTGTATGAGAGCCCCCCCTCTTAAAGTGGGGAGGGGTCCTTATTCACCATAGAAAATATTCTTGCCCTCAAAAACTTTCGCATGCCAAATTTTGTTCCATTTGCTTGATTAGTTCTCGAGCTATGAGGAAATTGGAATTTCATTTGTATAGGAGCCCCCCCTCCTAAAGTGGGTAGGGGTTCTAATTCACCATAGAAAATATTCTTGCCCTCAAAAACTTTCACATGCCAAATTTTGTTCCATTTGCTTGATTAGTTCTTCAGTTATGAGGAAATTTGTATTTCATTTGTATAGGATCCCCCCTTCTAAAACGGGGAGGGGTCCCAATTCATCATAGAAAAAATTTTTGTCTCCAAAAACACCCACATGCCAAATTTGGTTCCATTTGCTTAATTACTTCTCGAGTTATGAGGAAAATTGTGTTTTTTTGGTACAGGAGCCCCCCCTCTTAAAGTGAGGAGGGGTCCTAATGTACTATAGAAAATATTCTTGCCCTAGAAAACTTTCACCTGCCAAATTTGGTTTCATTTGCTTGATTAGTTCTCGAGTTATGAGGAAATTTGTGTGGAAGCCCCCCCTTTTAAAGAGGAGAGGGGTCTCAATTTACCATAGAATAAATTCTAGTCACCGAAAACACCAACATGCCAAATTTTGTTCTATTTGCTTGATTAGTTGTCGAGTTATACAGAAATTTGTGTTTCATTTGTATGGGAGCCCCCCCTCTTAGTGGGGGGAGGGGTTTCTAACCATCACTAACACTAACTTCCTGGCTCCAAAAAACCTCTAGATGCATACTTTCATGCCGATTGGTTCAGTAGTTTTCGATTCTATAAGGAACATACAGACAGACAGACAGACAGAAATCCTTCTCTATAGGTATAGACTAGCTGACCCGACAAACTTCGTATTGCCACAAATTAAACTGTGCTGTACATAAATCGTGACTCCGGATGACCTTTGTCACAATCTCGAGTTTTGCAAGTGTCTGAGGAGTTCAACCTTAGATGATTCATTTCGGCAGTTACGTAACTATGAAAGCATGCGTAGTTTAATGTACAAATTTGCATTTTTCCTCACAGTAAAGTAGAAAACAATTCCCGCCTTTGATTACACAAATAAAATAAAGAGAATAGCATTTAAATATTCGCCGCGATTGTATAACATTTCGCCGAATATCAATTTGCGGAAAACCAATTCTCGGGTAATCATATAGTGTTTCGCGGAGTACCGTCTCGCTATCGCTCGTTCGGACCCAACTGAAGGAAAGTATCATAAGAACGTTTAATTGTTTTGAAAGTGTAGTTATTTTACAATTGACGAAGGGATGGTAGAAGAAAGTAATGAAATTTTTAGAGTGAAGCAGAAAGAGCGGATTGGATGGTAAATGGTCGAATAATGCGCTCCAGAACTTCCGCGAAGTTCCACAGCCTCTTCGAATAAATCAAAAATACTGGGAACCAGTGCAGAGGGTCCAAAGCCCCTAAGGAGAATGGTTTTTAATAGCTGTTATCTATGGCTATAACGTAAAACGAAAAATGGATAAAACCCCCAAGGATCCAAGGTGTCATGCGACCCGTGCCGAGGGATGAATGGTAGGGGGCGGGGGGAGGTGTGTTCAACAAATACTGAGCCGCTGACGGAGCCTGTGGAGTACCAGAGCGCCCTTCATAGGAATCTGCTTTTACAGCATCATGAGGGTCTCTGATGTGGCGGACTTGTCTTTCCCCTCAACTCGTGGGATTCTTTATGGAGAACAAAATACTACCGGCTGCCTTCCAAAGCCGGAACCAATGGAGTCGGAGGACTCCTGAAAGAAATCCTGAACTGCATTGCGGAACAGGACTCTCCAGCCATACGGCCAAAGTGTAAGAGCTGTCAGCCAAAGAACGGCTACCTGCTCCTCGTGTGTGCCGACGTGAAGACAGTGAGATGACTGGAGACTACGGTACCTACTCTCAAACCGTGGGATGAAGCGCTGCTGAGAACATACACCATGAAGGACCTCTCGAGGCCACTTGTGTTCATGGGATATTTCTCGATCAGTGTGGATACTTCGAGTAAGAGGATCCTGCGTCTGCTCCAAAATCAGAACGAAGGCTTCTCTACACAAACGTGGCGAGTACTTCATCGCAGCGTGACAGGGAATACCGTCGAGTTGGCGTTGGCGATAGACCCTCTGTCTGCTAACCTGATTATCAGGCAAGACTTCATGCTAAATTATATGTTTGGCAAGGTTCGCATGCGACAGGTTGGGCGAGGAGCAGCCAACTGCCGATTAGGGGATTCTGCGCCAGGAGCAGCGAAGGTTCGTGCGGGGCGACCTCCCGAGGGAGCTTCGCAACCACCTGCTCCAGGCACGTCAGCAACGGTAGCACAGAATCGCAAGGGGAATCTGCATCAACCACCAACGTTGGTCCGCACGTCCACGACGGCTGCAAAAGTTCGCAAGGTTTCCTGAAAAGGAGCTCTGCATCAACCACCAACCACTCGCAAAAATCAGAATGGACCGAAAAGCGCTGGCCGTAATTCGTTCTCCAGTCGACTGCAGCCAGCGAGACCCTCTGATGTAGGGAAGCAGGCAAATCAAGAAGGCGTTCACGCCACTGCACTGGCAGCCGTTCGTCAGGTTCTGAGTCTAACGACTCTGCCAAGAACGGCAAACCAGTAACATAGCGGCCAATTTTCGCTGCATGCAAGCGAAACTCCATCATGCCAAGGGCGCTTCTAATGTTTTTGATCGAAGGTTCGTAAACCAGCAGCTAACAGCTGTCTTCATCCAAGGGTCTTGGGTTCACGGCGCGAGAATTCTCAGCCTAGGAAACTACGGTAAGTTAATCTATTGTAACACGCAGACCAAACTCAGGTCTGCAATTCTGCTAACGAAGGAAATACAATTTTCTTCCATTACAGAATTCATTCAACGCGATGTCATCGCTGTCAAACTGGAAGTGCCAACAACGACGGGGAATCAGTACCTGGTCGTGGCGTCCGCATACTTTCCGGGCGATAAGGACGGCATACCGCCATCCGAGGTTGCCGCTCACGTCGGTACTGCAGGGCCATCAACGTGCCGTTCCTGATCGGCTGCGATGCCAACGCCCACCACACGATTCGTGGCAGCACGGATGTAAATAACAGGGGTGAGTACCTACTTGAATACTTAACTGCTAACAATGTCAATGTATGCAATGTAGGGAATGTCCCCACTTTTGTTAATGCTATTAGAGATGAGGTCCTAGACCTTACTCTGTGCAGCACTTCTATAGATGAGAAGGTCAAAAACTGGCATGACTCTGACGAACCAAGTTTATCAGAACACAGGCATATCGTTTTTGATATTGAGGCAAACTCTCTCTCACAATACAGAAATCCGAAGAAAACCAATTGGAGTTCATTCAGAGAACATCTGGGAAATTCTCGGAATTCCTGTCATATTAATATACGCACACCAGCTGAGCTGGATGCTGCAGCCAATGACCTACAGAGTAGGATTATTGATGCTTATACTGCAAACTGTCCGTTAATCACGTGGACAGTCTGCCGTGACGTGCCCTGGTAGAATGAATCGCTCAGCAACCTTCGTCGGGAGGCTAGACATTTATTCAACAGGGCTAAGATCACGTTTAATTGGGAGCCCTACAGGGCTGCTCTCACCAAATACAACGCAGAGTTTCGCAAAGCCAAAAGAAAATCCAGAGTCAAGTTTTGCGAAAGCATCCAGACTCTGCCTGTTGCGGCGCGACTCCAAAAAGCGTTAGCCAAGGACTATGATAATGGCCTAGGGCATTTGAAAATAAAAGATGGCAGTCTCACTGTTACTACTAGGGAAACGTTGGAGATTCTTATGAAGACGCATTTCCCTGGTTCGACAGTGACTACTGGCGACGTCGGCGGGCAGCAGCAAGTTGAGTCATCACGCAATGTGTTAAACGACTGGGTTCTACTTGCACGCAGACGAGATTATAATGTTTGAGCTCACCAACCTCTTTCGTGTCAGCTTTGCGTTGGGACATGTCCCGGCAAGCTGGCGGAAAGTTAGGCTGGTGTTCATACTCAAGGTAAGTAAAAAAGATAAAACTATACCAAAAGCTTTCAGACCAATTAGTCTGACATCAACGTTTCTCAAGTTGATGGAAAAAATCACGGATAATCACATCCGTAAGGAGTTTCTAAAGAATTCTCCTTTACATGGCAATCAGCATGCTTACCAATGCGGTAAATCTACGTCGCTTCAATACCAAGAGATGACACTCTGTGCTGTTCTTGACATTGAAGGTGCTTTCAGCCGACAATGAGCTGGATTCAAGCAATGCTGTCAAGCAGAGAAATCACAGCCTCATTGGGAGATACGCCGATCACAATCTCAGTGATCAAAGGATGTCCTCAAGGAGGAGTTCTCTTCCCCTTGCTTTGGTCACTGGTAGTCGACGCACTCTTGCACAAGCTGTTACAGCATTGCTATGAGGTCATTGCGTACGCCGACGACGTGGTACTTATTGTCAGAGGTAAATTTGACGCAGTGCTGTCCAGTCGTATGCAAGGAGCTCTAAACTCCACTATTTCATGGTGTCTACGCGAGGGGCTTAATATAAACCACTCCAAAACAGTCGTGATACCATTTACTAGGCGGAGGAGACATACTCTTACTCCCCCTACACTGAATGGAATCAGACTAAGCTTCAGCAATGAAGTTAAACTTCTGGGTATTATTCTGGATCATAAACTGAACTGGACCGCTCACCTAGACTATGCTGTTTTGATGGATCAAAAATAGGGACTTGCACAGGTTCTGGAGTCTACGGACCCGGAATAAAGGAAGCTCTTCCACTGCGCAAATGGCCTACAGTGTTCCAAGCGAAAGTATATGCAATATACATCTGCGCCATGATTTGTTTAAAACGAAAGTATAGGTATGCTAAAATCGGAATCTTCACGGACAGCCAGGCTGCACTACTGCCTCTCAAGTCCACTAAATGTGCATCCAAATTAGTTTGGGAGTGCAGCACAACCTTGAGAGAGCTCTCCCGCCAGAACAAAGTTTCATTATTCTGGGTGCCTGGACACTGCGGAATCGAGGGCAATGAGCTTGCCGACAGCCTAGCGAGACAAGGATCTGCTTATCAGTTCATTGGCCCCGAACCCTTTCTTGGCATCTCCATATCCGCTGTCAAAAGCGAATTATTGACCTGGGAAAAGCTAGAAATAGCATCCAGTTGGTATAAAGCTCAGGGCTGTAGACAAGCTAAACAGTTGTAACAACTCCCAAGTGAGCTGCTACCCCGACAAACTTCAGCAGCACGAGACCCGGACTTCGTCGCAAGGTCGGCGCGCTACTGGGCAAACTGGAGGGATTTCGCGATACTAGAATTACACTAAAACGGCCTACTTCTTTATTAGAGTGTGTTTATTGTGCGGTGTAGTGTTTCCAATGGGTTGGGTTCACGGTACGTACCACGCTGCTTCCTCTGCTTTTCGACTGTGACGGTGACTGAATTGACCGGCGAGCGCTCGCTGATCCTCGGTGCGGCTACGGGCATCTCCAATACCGGCTGGCAAAATAGCGTCGACGACGGAATGGCGGGTAACGAATGGGCGACCTGGAAAGGCGTTCCAGGCAAGTATTCTCCCAGGCGCTTCCTTCTTTGACTAAAATCGGCTGGCGACGGACGATACCGACTTTTGCCAGACCGAGAAGGGAATCCTCCTTTATGTTTAGGGCCAATGCCCGAGGGTTGATGTCCTCCTTGGCAGTTATGATCGCGGACGATCAGAGGACGAAACGCTGGTCCTTTACGGGTTAGGCGTAGGCAACCGTCAAGTTGCCTAGGCCGAAACGAGTGCAGGGTGTCTTCGGTTGCTCGCAAGCTTCCGGAACGCGATCGCCGATCGCTAAACAAAACGGTATTCAAAAGTATACAGAAAAAGGTCCTGAATGCTCGGGTAGGGAATTTGCAAGAGCTCCGAAATTGGCACTTTGGCACAATTAAAAAATACCTTTTAAAATTTTATACTTCCACTGCACTCGTTCGCCTGATTCGAAAATGGCCGTTGGCACATTCTTGAGAACGGCCCAAAGGTGCTATTCAATTGATTTGGCGGTTTGTCGACCGCATTGTATTTTGTGCCGTTACCCTTTTACCCATCGGTGTTGTGTCATGCGTTTGAAATGTGTTTTCTGTTTAGTACTAATTCAAAAAGGTGGGCGTTTATCTAGACATGTATAACAAATATAAAAACATTTAATTGTACTGTAACGATCGGTTACACAGTTTATCTACCCAGACCCTGCAGTAGTTAACAAACTACTTACTTTATCGCGCAGGGAACTGTGCACAATCACGGGACTCCTCACCGGACATTGTCCCACTCTTTACTATTTAAAGAGAATTGGCAACCGACATTTGCCGCTTTTGCAATTTAGAACTAGAAAGTTCAGCGCACTTGCTCTGCTCCTGTGGAGCTCTTGCGTCTTCCAGGTTCAGCTTCTTCGGAAGCTACTTATTAACTCCATACTTAGTATGGAAACTTCATCCCAAGAAGGTAGTTGGTTTTATTAACCATGTAATACCTAATTGGGGCACAGTCTTACAACGCAGCTCAACTCCATCAATGGGTATGAGCAATCCGTAAACTGTGTACAGCAACCGGGGCCAGCTACAAAAGACAGTCTTCGTGACTTTCGCAGTGGCATTTTTGAACGCAATGCCCTTCTGGAATACAAAAAAAAAAGAGCGCAAAGGGGAAAGAGAGGGGGGGGGAGGTGCCTTGTAAGTCGCAAGTGCCTTTACAGTTTCGTCATCCCGTGAGTAAAAACGAATTACATTAAACTTCTCAATTCGGCGGTTCGATTACAATAGATCGAAGAACAGGAAGTTTTGGACGGACGAGATTTCATTAAGAATGGTTTTTGGTCATCGAAATGACGTCTGAAAATGGGTCCATTACGATGACCCAGAACGTAAAAAATCGCATCTTAAGCCTGGCTCAGTAATAAGAAACAAACGCAAAATTTGCACAATTTTGTACAAGCGTAGAATTGTGACCGGAAGGTTTAACCACACCCACCATATTCATTACACTTAGCGTTGTCGGATTACTATTTATTTCAATTGATGAACAATGCTTTGACTTGAACAATCTCTATATATCTGAGCAAGGAACCGAAAATTGGCTTGATTTGTTGTTATTTTTTCTTGCATTGAGCAAATAAGAAGTCATTTCTTTTAGTCTTTCTATATCATAAGACATGTGAGAGCATTTTATTAATCAATTTCGCAATTAAAAACTAACATTTTGAAAATGGGTTGTGTACTCATTTCAAAGATAACTTAATCTTATAGTCTCGACTAATCGAGATGTTTAGGTTGACATTCGGAGTAAACAAAATGCTCATCTGCAGATGATGATGCAGCTGCAATGATCATAACTTGCTCGGTAAATTTTTCTCGAACTGTCGTAATCGGGCAGGTTCGGTAAACCGAAGTCCTCTGTCCAATCAATTATTTTGACCGCGACTCTGTGCCCGGCACACAGAGTATTTAGTAGCATGCATGCTAATGAAGTTTGACTTGGTTTGAGGCAGCTTATGTGCCTGACTGTGCTGCAGCTGTCGGCCTCACGGGAGCTTGATGAGGTCATAGAGATGGCACTGTTGTCGTGTTCTATCCAGGACAAGCGAGATAAAACTGTTTCAATGTGACATGCGGTGCGCCGCAGGTCAAATTTCTGTTTGCGTTTGCGGTAATGGCGGGCAGCATAGCCACACGGGCTGGCCAATACTTCAACTGTGTCGTTCGATTCAAGTCTTGCACAGCAATGTTGCTGCCACTTTGATGAGCTGTAAATCGAATCAATGAAATTTAATTAATTTATCTGTTAGTCAGTAACCAGTGGTGCAACTGATGAGCTGTACCAGAAATAATTGAATTTTCAACAATCGAGTACCCAACCTACGAATTCCATGGCGAGTACATCAAGATTATCTGTTTCATGAAAATACAAAGAATCATATCGACAGCCAATAGCTAGAACACGATATTCGCGTTTGCCATTGTCCACATACGCCTACGGTTTCACATCCATTCCCAAGTTCTAGATCAAGTTCGAATAACTGCGGCTCCGGTTATATCAACAATTTGGATGAATCACTCCCGCGAGGGGCCGGCCGCACGCTGTAAGACCTCGCAAACTTACAGAAGCGGAAAGTGTGAAGCGCAGTGAGGTAGGTATATGTAATGGCCGGCCGGCAGAGTGTGGTACATCGAGCGCTGGAAGGGCAATAAGAATAGCAGACACCGTTCAAGGTGAGCGTAATTAGTCTCGAGCGCGGTGCTTCAGCGGCAGAGTTTATTATTGCTGCTGCTGCTGTTGTTTGCTGTGCTGCGGCCGCCGCGCCGCTGCTGTATGAATTAATACGCGGCCTGGCAAAAGCACGTGCGAAGTGGAAGAAGGCGTCAAGATTTATCGACATCTCGCGCTCGCCACTGGTTATATAACGGCTTGCGCGGATGTACACAGTGGGTTGAGGTTGGCTCGGTAGCGGTCAGGTTATCTGATTGAACAGAGAAATCGAGGGTTCTCTATCTCGCAATAGGTTCTGATATTATTTGGAGTGTTACAGAGCATGAGAAAGTTATGATTTATTTTACTACGTGGAAATATAGATTCTTTTCTCTTTTGACTTCTAACAAGTTCAATTAAAGACGAGGAACTTTAGTTATTTAGTTACATAATACTCAACTCAGCAACACGCGATTGGATATTGGAATGTATTTCTTTGACTAGCGCATGATCTAACCGACCTGTTCCAGGAATAAGTACAATCGCGATGGATTTTTTGTAATATTCATGATTATTCAAATGGTTACTCTCAACAAGAAATGGATTGGATGAAACAGGTAAAAAATTATTGTGTTACTAAAACCGGTCTACACGAATTGAGAAATTTCCGGTTTCGTGCGAAATTGTAAATTTTGCCAAAAGCGGAAATCGGTTGCTATGAAGGCGCAGTGTAATTAACGTCAATCTATATAATCGCTAATAACGTGGGAAAATGGCTACCTGTGCAATCAGCAATACCTTCTACATGGTTAAAAAATTATATGAACTTACTACCTCGATTCGGCAGATTCTTAGAAAATGTTCATTCGTCTACTTCCCACCGAATCCATCGCGAGTCGTGACTCCAGTGCTTTTTTAACATTAATGCATTGGCCCATTGTGTTCCACTGTTTGCTGCTGATATAATCAGATAGTGACACAAACACATCGTTTGGGGGAAATAAATGTGACAACTAGCGTGTACAACGGAATTCTCTAAAGGGTATGGTATTGTTTGACAAAAAGCACTGCGAATAGCCGTATTTCCCAATGCAATTTATATTCTTCAGTGATTCAGGGTTGAAAAGATTAATTATTGTTTAGATTCGTTTTTATATGAAAGATTTTCTGGTTTGATTTTTTATCTTTATTCACATATCAATATTAAATAAATTTGCAACAAATCCAGACCTTTCAGAGGAATGTTTAGGTATGAAAAACCGGAATAATCATAGAATGGCGAATCAATCATTACCAGTGGTTGGAGAACTCGCGAAAAAGTGATCATTTGAATTGATTAACATCCCTCATGAACATACACTATTCGCCTGTCTCGCCGATAATGCACGCATCAGCTTTGAATTTTATCACGAACAGAACCTCAATGTGAACATCAGAATTCGTTCAAAAATTGAATATTGAACATTAAGTGTGTTCGATTTTTCGGATATAGAATGCCCGGGGACGTCGGAAATTATTCAAAATAATATTACCACGAAAAGGGAATAGTTTAAAGTAGTGTTAGTGGCTTTACAAGCAGCAGAAAGCGTCAATTCGCACTTTTGCGTTGCTCACGATATTCGTATATTCAGCGATGCTACGAAGCGTGAGTGTATGTTGCTCATTGTTATAGGCGAATTGAACCACTCGCGTAGCTGTTTTATCATGATAAAAACCGTTTGCCGATGCTCGGCGTATCTATTCATTTTGTGAGTTTTCCAACCTCTGATAATTACTGATTCCAAAAACCTGCCGATTAGGTTGAAAACTTCGGACTTTTGGGTGTAACTGGATTTAAAAACAAAGTTACCATTGGACTAGAAATAAGACTTGGAACTGCACTACAAATTGCAGTTAAAATTTGATTTGAAATTGGACTTTCACAGGGTGTTTAATTAGACTTGGGCTTAAACGTCTTTCTTAGACATTCTTTACCAACAGACTTCGCGGCCGGCTGTTGGGGACTGACTTGCTAGACCAACATTTTACCCTGAAGCTAACTGGGCGGTTTTGGGTTTCTTTCAATCTGTTTTTCCACTTTTTCTTTCGTTTTCCTTTTTTCTGTCTCGCGTTTCCTGCTTCATTATACCGTTTTGCTTCGATTCCTGTTCCATTATTCCTTATTTTCAGTGCTCTTCAGTCGTTTTTTATGTTTATTTTCAGTCTTCACATTTTTTTTCTTTTTTCGTTACCAGTTTTCGTATTTTAGTTACATTTTTTATCTCGTTTCCTTCTCGGGTTTCGTCTTCTCTGTTCTGTGCTCTTTTTCTCTTTTAAATGCCACGTTTTTCCGTCTCTTATATCATTTTATTTTGTTTTGTTTCCCTTTTTTCCTTTTCCTCTTCGGTTGTTCTTTTTTATCTTCCGGTTTTCGTCTTATTTTCTTACGTTTTACATCTCCATTTAGTGCGTTTTTTTTAGTTTTTTCTTATTTTTCTGTTCCTTTTTCCAGTTTTTTGTCCCATATTTTTCTATTTATATGCCGTTTGACCTTTTTCCGTTCTTTTCGCTCTGATTTTTGTGCCTTTGTCCCCTTCATGTCTTGTTTTCCCTCTTTTTTCTCTCTCTCTCTCTCGTTTTTCCTTCTTCTGCTCGATGTTTCCTCTTTTTTTGTTCCTTTTTTCTTCTTTTCCTGTCCCATTTTTCGCATATTACCTGAGACCGAACTTACTTCTGTTCCGTTTTTCGTCTTTTTTCTTCCATTTTTCCTCATTTTCAGACCCATTTCTTCTCTTTTTATATCTCGTTCTTTGTCATTTTCTATCCTGTTTCGACTTGTTTCGTTTTTTCAGTCTCGGATTTCGTCTTTTTCGCTTTTCAAGCCCTTTTCGTTTCGTTTTTCGTTTGTTCGTTGTTCGTTTTTTTTCGTTCGTCTGTTTCGTGCTTCCTCTTATTAAGTTCTGCTCTATCCCTTATGTTTTCTGTTTTCATTTTTTATCCCCCTTTCATTTTATTATATTTTCTGTCCCTGTTTTCCTGTTTTCTATTGTCGTTTCTCCATTCTCCTGCTAATTTCCCTCCTTTTCTGTCTCGTTTTTTTTCTTTTTTGTTCTTTTTTGTCCTGTTTTATCTCCTTCTCTGTCCAATTTATCTGCATTTTCTTTTTTGTTTTTTTTATCGTTTTCTTTAGAATTCTTCCTTCTTTTCTCTCCCGTTCTTCATCTTTTTCTTTTTATATCCAGTCTTCTCGTTCCCTGTTTTCTCTTCAGATTTCTTCTTTTCCACTTTTTTTTCTCTTTCAATGTCCCCTTCCATTCTACCGAATTTTATTTTCGTTTTTTATTTCGTGCCAGTTTTAATTCGCTGGTCCAGTTTTTGTCATGTTTTCCTTCGTACTCTTTTCCATTGTTTCTCCTTCTGTCTCATATTTCATTTTTGCTTCTTTTTCCAGCAGAGCAGCAGAAGAGCTATCTTTAATCCATCTGTGAATATGCTAAGAAAATGTCATTATTCATTTCAATAACATTTTCATAAGAACTACGTTGTTGGTTCATGAAATAAGGTACTCCGTTGCAATTGGGACCTGAAAATTGCTTAGGTAGGGTTGTTCGACAGTGTAACCTAAACAGTTACAAATTTAGTATAATTCCAAAAAAAGACTGTTTTAATTGTCATGTAAATGATAAATTGAGACCAATTTTCTAAATCATGACAGTATGTCTCATTTGCCTCATTTACATAGACAAAAATAAAATCATTAGAAAATCATCATCATCATCATCATCATCATCATCATCATCATCATCATCATCATCATCATCATCATCATCATCATCATCATCATCATCATCATCATCATCATCATCATCAAAAAGGAAAATGAATTAGTTTTAAGGTGAAATTAGTCGTCATCGATCCTGCAAATTTCAAAAGCAGTTTTTTTGCTTGAAACAAAAATTCTGTTCATGAAAATGTATTCGCTGTGTTCAGATTAACAAGAAGAATGCAGTAAATATATTTCTACAAACAGAACCCCGCTTTTGGGCCCAAAAGCTGCTTCCGAAATTGGGCTTTCTGGCGAAAAGTTAATAACTGCAGTTAGTTGCTAGTTGCAGTTAGACTTGAAATTGGATTTGAAATCGGATTTGAAATTAGACTTGGCAATGAACATTGATGGCAATTTAAATTGGATTCAAATTGCACTTGGAATTGGACTTGAAACTAGACATGAAATTGGACTTGGAATCGGTGTTGAAATCGGGTATGAAATTAGAACTGAATTTGAACTTGAAATCATGCTTAGATTAGGCGTGAAACTAATCTTGAAATTTAAATTGTAATTGGAAATTAATGGGACTTGAAACCGCAACTATTTTTACGGAATTAATTTACTTATCGCAAAGATAATGACCGAATGAATTAAAAAGTGCAGACTTATAGTAACGGATTTTTTTTGTTTTCACATTGTACAGAGAGGGCGGGGCGCGTGCCCCAGCCCGGTATGCCATATATTATTTGAATTGATTAGGATAACAAGTTGAATTGGTTATCTATACCTATAAAGAAGGATTTCTGTCTGTCTGTCTGTCTGTCTGTCTGTCCGTATGTTCCTTATAGAATCGAAAACTACTGAACCAACCGGCATGAAAGTATGCATGTAGAGGTTTTTTGGGGCCAGGAAAGGTTTTAGTGATGGTTAGAAACCCCTCCCCCCACTAAGAGGGGGGGCTCCCATACAAATGAAACACAAATTTCTGCATAACTCGACAACTAATCAAGCAAATAGAACAAAATTTGGCATGTGGGTGTTTTCGGTGACAAGAATTTATTCTATGGTAAATTGAGACCCCTCCCATCTTTATAAGGGGAATTATAATTCCTCTCCTCTTTAAAAGGGGGGGCTTCCATACAAATTTCCTCATAACTCGAGAACTAATCAAGCAAATGGAACCAAATTTGGCATGTGAAGGTTTTCGAGGGCAAGAATATTTTCTATAGTAAATTAGGACCCCTCCCCACTTTAAGAGGGGGGGCTCCTGTACCAATGCAACACAATTTTCCTCATAACTCGAGAAGTAATCAAGCAAATGGAACCAAATTTGGCATGTGGGTGTTTTTGGAGACAAAAATTTTTTCTATGATGAATTGGGACCCCTCCCCGTTTTAGGAGGGGGGGGATCCTATACAAATGAAATACAAATTTACTCATAACTGAAGAACTAATCAAGCAAATGGAACAAAATTTGGCATGTGAAAGTTTTCGAGGGCAAGAATATTTTCTATGGTGAATAAGGACCCCTCCCCACTTTAAGAGGGGGGGCTCCTATACAAACGAAATACAAATTTCCTCATAACTCGAGAACTAATCAAGAAAATGGAACGAAATTTGGCACATGGGTGTTTTTGGAGACAAATTTTTTTTCTATGATGAATTGGGACCCCTCCCCACTTTAGCAAGGGGGGCTCCTATACAAATGATATGCAAATTTCCTCATAAGTCGAGAATTAATCAAGCAAATGGAACCAAATTTGGCATGTGAAAGTTTTCTAGGGCATGAATATTTTATATGGTGAATTAGAACCCCTCCCCACTTTAAGAGGGGGGGCTCCTATACAAACGAAATACAAATTTCCTCATAACTCGAGAACTAATCAAGCAAATGGAACCAAATTTGACACGTGGGTGTTTTTGGAGACAAAAATTTTTTCTATGATGAATTGGGACCCCTCCCCACTTTAGGAAGGGGGGCCTCTATACAAATGAAATGCAAATTTCCTCATAACTCGAGAACTAATCAAGCAAATAGAACCAAATTTGGCATGTGGAGGTTTCTGGAGGCAAAAATATTTTCTATGGTGAATTAGGACCCCTCCCAACTTTAAGAGGGGGTGCTTCTACACAAATGAAATACAAATTTCCTCATAATTCGAGAACTAATCAAGCAAATGGAACCATATTTGGCATGTGGTTGTTTTTGGAGGCAACCATTTTTTCTATGATGAATTAGGACCCCTTACCTTTTTAAGAGGGGGGGCTCTCATACAAACGAAATACAAATTTCCTCATAACTCTAAAACTAATCAAGCAAATGGGACCAAATTTGACATGTAAGTGGTTTTGGACGCAAGATTTTTTTTCTATGGTGAATTGAGACCCCTCTCTTCTTTAGAAAGCGAGTTATGGCCCATCTCCCCTTTAAGAGGGTGGGCTTCCATACAAATGAAATGCAAATTTCCTCTTATCTCGAGAACTAATCAATCAAATGGAACCAAATTTGGCATGTGGGAGTTTTAGATGGCAGAAATTTTTTCTATGGTGAATTACGACCCCTTCCCCTTTTAAGAAGGGAGCTCCCATACAAATGAAATTCAAATTTCCTTATAACTTGAGAACTAATCAAGCAAATGGAACCAAATTTGGCATGTGGGAGATTTTGCAGTCTTGAATTTATTTTACGATAGTTAGAGACCTCTCACCCCTGTGGTAGGGGGATATGGACTCTCATACAAATAAAACAGAAATTTTTGCGAAACTCAAAAACTAATCGAACTCGAGAAATTCGAGACTCTTCCATAAGACGTTAGTCAATACAAGACCACAAAAACTATCTATAGTAACACTAGATCATTCAGGACGAGACGGTCGCGAGTGTTGCCGGTGACCCGCCGTCGGAAGCGCCGCCCACTGGGGGGCTTGCAAAACTCGATATTGTGACAAAGAGCATCCGAGATTCATGATTTATGTACAACACAGGTTAATTTGTGGCAATACGAAGTTTGTCGGGTCAGCTAGTAATAAATAAATGTAAAACATTCGTCGTTGATAATAACTTTCTAGTTTAAGTTATTTCCCTCCATTTTGTTATTGAAAAACTATCCAGCAGCGTCGTGCTGATCAAACTTTAATCAAAATATTCCCACGCTAAGTGACTATGAGATCAACACTTGCATAAACGGGCCATGTGGCAGTTTATTTTATATTTTGTTCCTTTCACGAATGAATAACCAATCATATTGGGCTTTCAAACCCAAAAATAAAAAATTCAATTATTCAATTCGAGCAAGCTAAAAGAGCTTCATTTATAAATACAATATCCCTCCACTGGAGCTGTCATCTCAATCATAACCAGTTATCAAAAAACACAAAAAAAAACAATCGGACAACACCGCACCGCACCAGTCGGTGAAAAGTGGCCATCCAACGATTCATAATGTGCGCGTTTTCCCCGTCGAACGACGAAAAAAGCTTTTCCATTCCCACAGAGCGCTGTCGCCTCCTATTCGTAGCTTTCCACTGGACCGCCCGCCGGGCGATAAAAAAGTCACATTTAGTTTGTGTCATTTGTCTCCCGGGCACCTTCCACGAATCGGTGTAGATTATTCGGTGATGCTCATGCATTCAGCCAGTCTAGGTCTCCGGCCGTTGTCGTTGTCATCGTCGTCGCCATACCACTTTGAAGTAACCACCAGGTTGACCGACAATGAAACTCGTTGAACGAATCAAGAATTATGAATTTTAATAATCAAGATTAAGCTAAACCGGACCGCCGCCGGGCCGCGTGATTGGCACTGTCCGAGAGATGCTTTTAAAGCACCATTCAACAAACGAGACAATTCGTTCGCTTTCGATGTGCCAATTACATTTCGTTTTCCATTATTTTGATTGCTATTTGCGATGTATTTACATGGTTGGCCAATGGTTTGAGGGCCAACCGGCTAGTTGGTTGATTCATGTTTACTCAGGATTGTACACCACACGTGCCTGTATGGGTCGAGTCCTATTGTGAGGCGGCCCTTTTGCTAAAGTAGAATCCAATTTGATCTACCTAATGGTGATGAAGTACTTTTGTTATACTGTCCAATTTATCTGGTTTCGATATTCTCATTATAAAATTTCAACAGATGCTTTTCGTTAAGAACGAAAAATTTAATGAAATGGAATATATCACACACAGACCGTAAACAATATCATTTTCATGGTTTGTAAGTCAATTTTTTCAGTTCATTTAATTTTTCGCTCTTTACTTTTTCTTCTGATAAGAAATCTATTTTGTATGCAGGAGGTTTCTTCAGAGCCAATGTTTTAGAACCCCATTCTGACCCCATTTCAGTCTAAAATTAACTTTCTTCTCAGCGAGAAAAACCACTTTGATTTTGAAACTTCTCTTGAAATTCGTTTTAGAGAGTTTAGGAGTAAACGATAAGCGACAGTATTCTAGAATTTTGGTTAGATTTTAATACCTCCGCTTTTCGCTTTAACGAGGGTAAAAGATGAATTTATTTTCCAACGTTAATATTTGAGTATGTGCGGAACCACAGCACCTGTTAATTTTAAATATTATTGTTTACAAGTAGTATCGGTTGTTTGAAAGACTGATCAAATAGATTTTGTTACACGTAATTTCTGATGATGGTCATTTGATGTCAAATTCAGTTAGTATACGATAGTTTATAAGAGAATTTACGGCGATACTAACGAGACTTTAAATCCTGAGGAGATATTTTCACAGAGGGTTGTTTGGTAATTGTTCATATTGAAAACGATTATTTAATGCAATGCTTACAAACGATTACCCCCAGGCGGTGATGTACGGTCGGGTACCAGCAAATGTTAAGACTTAAGAAATGTCGTCAAACACCAAGTGCTTTTATAGATTCATCGGAGCTAAATATATCCGTAAAGCTCAGTTTGCTGTTTCAAATTGTACCCAATATTACATTGAATGAATATCACGTGGAAAATTTTACATAGGAGAAAAACTACCAAGCAAAAAGTATCTTTAAAATCAATTTTTTTATTTCCAATTTTTTCATTAGTTTCTAAGTGATCGGCGCGTCTTGTTTACATAAAAACATATGTAATGCTCATCGCACTTTTCAGCACCACCTTGAGAAAAAATCACCTTGGCTCTCATTTGATAGCCCTTTGCTTTGGTTTTCACAACAATAGAACTTGTCTCTTCAAAGTATGTTTGCTTGAGAGTGCGATCGTTTTTTCCGTGCGATTCAGCAAATATAACTCGATCGGAGCATCTTTCGTTCGAGGAAAATATTAACATCAAAGCCTACCAATAATGCAGGCCCTACTAACAGAGAAATCAGACGGAAATTTAATCGAGCACACAGGGCTGGTGTAATCTACTGGAACTAGGAAAGGTGAAAATGACTTGAAACGTCCAAGTTGACGGAATGACACAGCCAGAATTGCTTCCAATTCGTAGAAAAGTACATGCCTTGGACCGAT
Source organism: Sabethes cyaneus (assembly GCF_943734655.1). Classification (NCBI taxonomy): domain Eukaryota; kingdom Metazoa; phylum Arthropoda; class Insecta; order Diptera; family Culicidae; genus Sabethes; species Sabethes cyaneus. The sequence continues at coordinate 57,700,737 of NC_071354.1, forward strand.
GAAAGAAAGGATGTTGCTTTTTCGGATGAAAAAAGTTCAACTTTGATGGACCACATGGCTGGCAGTACTATTAGCACGATTTGCGCAATGATCTGGAAGTTACGATGAGGAGGTCTTTCCTTTCTAGGAAAGCTTTCTTTGCCATGGATTACAATGAAAATGAAGTCGGAGAACTACGTAGAAATGTTGGAGAAAAGCTTGATTGAACAAGGCAAAGCGTTGATGGGTCCAAACTTTGATCGGTCCTGACTTTGATGGGTCTAGACACAAAAACATGAAGTTGATCCATTTTCAAAATGATTTTGACTCTGTGCCTTAAACAACGGCTACGCCGACTGTTTCCGAAACCTTGGATCAAATAGGCACTTAGTTTTTTTGAACTAATGAAATCTCCAGGTCCGGAAGGCGTTCTACACATTTTTTTACAAAAAAATGTAATAATATCTGAGCCCATCAACTTTTCTCAAGCGGCTTTACTTTCTGGTGGAAAGTAAAAGTGGTGTTCATAGCTAAAGCAGGAAAAAACTACAAGGTATGCAGCCCTAAGGGTTGTACGAAAGGACGACGTAGGACCAATAAGCATTGGTATAAGCAGTAAATCAATCATTTATTAGCATCCCTGGCGTTTTATACTACAGGTTGCTGTTTATCAGCATTTTGGCTGCTTAGCTGTTGTAAATTAGCATTGACAATCCTATTTAAAATCTTATTGTCGGTAACTAGGTAATAAGAGGGCTAGTAGTAAAGTAGCCGCATATTTCGCCAAAATAGTTTTTAAGTAGCTTTTAAGGCGACTTCAACCATCAGATGCCAAATTTGGTTCCATTTGCTTAATTAGTTCTCGAGTTATGAGGAAATTTGTGTTTCTTTTGTATAGGAGCCCCTCTTGGTAAAAGACGGATGGCTTTCAGTACATCATAGAAAAAATATCTGCCTTCTAAAAACTCCATATTCCAAATTTGGTTCCATTTGCTTGATTAGTTCTCGAGTTATGAGGAAATTTGTATATCATTTCTATGGGAGCCCCCCCCCCCTCTTAGAAGGGGAATGGATCTCAGTACACCAAAGGAAAAATTTTTACCTCCAAAAATCCTCACGTGCCAAATTTGGTTCCATTTGCTGGATTAGTTCTCGAGTTATGAGGAAATTTGTATTTCATTTGCATGGGAGCCCCCCTTCTAAAGAGGGGAGAGGTCTCAATTCACCATAGAAAAAATTCTTGCCTTCTGAAACCCTCACACTCCAAATTTGCTCCATTTGCTTGAATAGTTCTCGAGTCATGAGGAAATTTGTATTTCATTTGCACGGGAGTGCCCCCTCTTGAAGAGAAGAGGAATCTTAATTTACCATAGAAAAATTCTTGCCTTCTGAAACCCCCACATGCCAAATTTGCTTCCATTTGCTTGATTAATTCTCGAGTTTTGAGAAAATATGTGTTTCATTTTTATAGGACCCCTCCGCTTTCTTACACCCTTCATAAAATTGCTCTCTTATCCGCTCCATAAAATTGCTGGTCATTTTATCTATCCAACGGCATATAAACTGTTCAGTTTCGTTCAGGAGTTTAGGTGTTATTACCATTTGAAATCTTTCATTCAAACGTTACACTTCTATTTTCGTTTTCACAAAGTGCTACCCAGTCCCAGTATAGTAAACAAAGACGTAGTCCTACGTCAAAAGACAAAACTATTAATATTTATTTTGAAACGATGATTCTACAATTGATGAAGGGACGGTAAGGGAAAGTAATGAAGGATTTTTTTTTTTTTTTTTTTTGTCGGGAATGAAGGGGAAGGGTGGAAAGGGGGGGGGGGGTAATAGGTAGCTATGGTACACGGGTACCAGTGAGCGACACGCCCTGGCAGGTGTTGTGGGTTCAAATCCGGTTATAATCTATGATTACAGCTTGGTTCGACTCATGCACCTTCCAGCATTGGACAAAAGATAGGAGTCACAACGACAACTTGTTAACCATAGCTACCTATTACCCCCCCCCCTTTCCACCCTTCCCCTTCATTCCCGAAAAAAAAAAAAAAAAATCCTTCATTACTTTCCCTTACCGTCCCTTCATCAATTGTAGAATCATCGTTTCAAAATAAATATTAATATATGCCTGACCGCATTTCAAGGTCATGACTAAAGTCACGAGTTTGGTCAAGACAAAACTATGCCAAAGGCTTTCTGCTTATCAAAACTTCTCAAGTGCATCACTGCATCACTTGACATATTTTATACTTTTCGCCATAAAATAAAAACAAATTGATATTTTTAACATTTTGTAACATTTTTTTGAAGGAAATTGGATACAGTTTAATCAAAAATATCATATTAAGTATTTGAGCGTTGTAATTTGATGCAATAGCATCTCAAAGTTGAAAATTGGACTGATTTTGCGGGGTAATTCTAGGCTGATTCGGGTTAAACGATGTTCACACGTAAATAGAAGTTCTCGAGCGGTTTGGTAATTGGTGGCCAATGTACTCCTATCGCAGATTGGTTATGTGACCATTGACTTGTGATTAGTCTATTTCAAAGGAACGGGGCCTTTCCCCGAAAACCCGCGCTGAGTATCGCGGCTAACACGCTGACGCGTGACGAACAATGTCACCAGTGTTGCCACATATTCATCTGTACTGGAAGGTACAAAAATCTTTTTCATCTTTACTTTTGCTTTCAAAAATCTGTACCAAAATCTATACCGCAAAGTTGGTTTGTTACATACCTGGTTTATTTGCTTTAAAAAATACAAAAATCGCAAATTACTGATTTCTTTGATGATATTGGTACATAACCTTAAAGATAGACACGTTTTGTTTTGTTTGCATTCATGTCAAGAGGTGCTCCTCTATTGATTTCAAGTAACAAAACTGAAAGAAAAAAATTAGTTTTTGACACCCAAAAAAATCTGTACCCATCTGTACTTTATGACAAAAATCTGTAATCTGTACCGTACAGAATCTCTACCAAAAAAATCGGAAAAATCTGTACTTTTCCAGATAAAACTGTACATGTGGCAACACTGAACGTCACGTGTAGAACCTTGCAAGTCGTAAGGGCCTGCATAGTGTCGTCGTCCTGACAGTAAAAACAAGTTATATTTAAACTTCTCGGTCGGTGGTTATCTACAGTAGACGGAGCAAGAGCCACAATTTGTGTCTAAAACCAAACCAGACGCGTCGCTATCTTAATAAGTGGGTTTTGCAGTCTCCTTTTGTCCAGTGCATCTGCGGTTCAAAGGTACATGAGTACCAGCGAGTCACATACCCTGGCGGGTGTTGGGGGTTCGAATCCGGTTATAATCTCAGATTATAGCTTAGTTCGACTCATGCGCCTTCCAGCATTGGACAAAAACGACTACTTGTTAAGCGTAGTTACCAATACCCCCCCCCCTTCCTTCACTATAAAAATTTTCACTTCTTTCCCCTACCGCCCCTTCATCAGGATTCTACAACCACCGTTTCAAAAATTATTAATTGAAAATTGCTTCCTACTTCATAAATTTCATGAAGTAGTTACTTTTTAGAAGCCGCTTTGAAATCAGTGTTTCTCAAGGTGTTTTTTATCAAATTTCGCCTAAAAAGGTGTGATAAAACTGTTTACTTTTGCTTACCAATTTGAAGCTCTAGTACCGTTCCACAATTGGTTCTATGACGTGAAATGCCTATCTCTTTCAATTTCGTTGCAATTTCATTTTAAACGTACGGTTTTGGGTGTTGAATCAGTATCTGAAAACTGCATGAACTCATACCGCATAGCACACTAGATCACTGGAAAACTAGAACGAAAAAGACTTCTCCGGGTCTCTTTGGCACGTTTCTAAAAACAATTGCAATATTAAAATGTATTCACCGGAATTATGGCTTCGCTAATTATGTAGCGAAGGAGTATGGTTGTCGAATTTCTGATCATCGACTGCTTAATGCAAATAAGTGAACACAAATCTAGAAGTGTTTGTTTTTCAGGGATGTCTACGACGAATGCACCGTCGCTTTCGTGAAGGTACGTTGTTTTCAACGAGGCTTCGAGGGAAGCATCATCAGCAAATGGCGTCAGCGATTGACCATACAATTTTGCGGATCATGGAAAATGATCTCAAGACAAGCACAAGGCGAATTGCGGCACAACCCCATGTCACCCTGGAGGTATGGAGCGTGCTGAACCGGGTAAAAATGTATCCTTCCCACATTCCACGTTCAAGAGTTGCTGCCTGCGAATAAACCTTAGTGGTTTGAGTGTTGCAGGATTATGCAAGCAAAAGTGTAGGCGGATCCTAAACTTATGAAAAACACTGTTGTTGCTGTTGATGTGTTACATACGTGTCAGATTATGTTCGAGCTTCAAATTGGTAAACAAATGCAATCAGTTTTATCACACCTTTTTAAGAGAAATTAGATAAAAACGGCTTAAGAAACACATCGCTAATTAAATCGCTTATGCTAACTAAAACACATCGCTTACTAAATTTCACTAAATTGGGGGCTTAAGACCAAGTTTCAGAATTTTCTCAGCTTTCGAATGCAAGTAACAGAATTAGTTAGCAGAGTTTAGAACAATAATTTTGAACAAACAGAACCGGAAAATAAAAATCTTTAATAACTCTGTAGCGATTGAGATTTGACCATATGCGTAGAAGGATTTGTTTCGTCAAATGTGGTTCTCTATCACACCCTGAAATATTTGCACTAAGCTACCTAACAGTCCTAACACCCTGTATATACCAGTTGTCTCTCAGCAGGCTTCAAGTATGTATATCTTGTATCTTGTCTGCAATGACTCAATTACATTTTACACAGAATCATTTCAAGGAGCTATGATTTGTTTCCGTGGGGGAAACATTACCGCCTAAATTGTTGTACCAAGCTATCAAGACGGCGAAAAATAGATTTTTCTTTTCAACTGCACGAGTTCTTTCAACCATTGAAATGTCGCTGTATAAGTGTTGCGATAGAAGCGTTGACTTGACAGCCTCGGCGCTGGCTGGCGGTTGCAAATCGATTAGATTCCCAAACACCCATAGTGCACCCAAGGTAACGGTTGGTCGCCCCACCGTCATCCGTCCGGTCCGTCGTCACCGGTACTGGTGCTGGCTTCGCTATTGTAAGTGTTGTATTCATAAGGCATTCGGTTGTTCTCACGGACTGCCAACAATGGCACGAACCGAACGGTCTTGTAGCACCTGCCTGCCTGACAACAAAGCCACTAGGTCGCGTCGACGCTACGCTAAACGACGGCATGCAACCCTCGGTGTTCGGTACTAACTGATTCCGACTAGCGCGAGGTGCGATGAGTTCGATCGATTGTTGGAGGTGTTGAAGAGTGAATAACTAAATTCGAAGGTAATTCAAGGGAAATCAAAAATAGAAAGAGAGAAAAAAAGATTGCCCACTTGCCCAAGGGCTTGCTGTTTCTGCGCCACAGAACAGTGAGGGGTAAATAGACTCGAATTCATTTGTGTTAACCTCGGTGTGGTTCAGGGTTGAGAGAGTTTCACGACTGGATGGAAAACGTGTACGATGCTTGATTGGAGGGCGGTTTGAATATTTTTTACAAGAAGAACTTACCTCAATACCTAGCTGGTTGCACAATTTTTCGTTGTGGTCTGTAAAATAAACAAAAAGGAAAATTGATTGATTAGTTAGAAACCAGTGGGTGTAGGATAAACATGCACTGCTGAAGGTAAAACATCAAAGACCAACTGATCCATGTTAAAATAATCCTTTAAAATACATGCTCTGTTCAATCATATGAGTTTTATTTCCAAGTTGGTGCATTTGTACTATTTGTGGAATGCCATCACTGGTACAGAGCACTCGTGTCATTCCGATCAGTGCACAGCTGATTGCACCGTTGTTTCCCTCTACCTACTAGATAAAAACGTAAATCGCATGAACTTCATCGGTTCTCTTTTATTCTTGACATTAAAAGTGCAAACCGGGTGAAGATCGAACGACTCATTTGAAACAAATTAAAAGTGATGTCGTGCAATGATTTTAATGAAATCATCCGAAGGGGACAAACGGAACCCTCCGGTTGCTCTTATCATTGGTGCGTTTACGAATGAGCTTTTTTTAACCCTTGTCGTGGATGATAGAGCAAAAGAACGAACCAATATGATCATGATTGATTGAAAATCCGACACAAAAATTATGATAGCGAGAGGTCGGTTTTGAGTGTGTTTTATAGCGTTTGCCGTAAAAAGAATAATAGTAGCTTGGCTGAAAAATTACATAACAGACGGCTAGGTTGGCTGCCATAAAATTTAATAGCAGCGAGTAAATTACTTCACAAAAGGAAATAAATCTCTAGGTTATTTTGCGTCGTTCAGATGCAAGGGAAACCTAAAGGGTTAGTACTACATTAATTATGTGACAACGCGTTCACGATCAAATTGATTTGCTGCGCCGTCAAGTTCAAGCAGCGATAAAATCCAATTTCATCGCATTTAATTTGGAATTAATTAAAAAGAATCATCTACCGCTTCAAATGTACAAGTGGATCCGACACTTGAGCCGAGCGAAATGAGGACGCGGTATAGGAACGGTGCATACCGGTGGTGTCGTCCGTGCCGAGCTGAATCTGTGCCTTCCTTGGCGGGCAAGTTCGTACCGGCAGGCCTAGCACTTGACCAAGAATCTCCGCAGTCAGTGTCAATGTCACTATGAATGCATGTATGGAGTGCGACCCGTCACAATGACGGCACCGTATGTATGACGAGCTGTTTGTGACTGGCACGCTGGCTGCCAATTTGTCTGCTGCTTTCAGCCGTGTCCGTACTGACGCTGTTGTTGCGCTGGTAGAGAGCATTATCACATAAGTGGCACCCAAAGGCACTCGATTCGAATCAGCTGTGAAGTGCAGTGAGGGACAGATCTTGAATTGATAAGCTAGCGTAGGCAATATGAAAGGTTGAATACTATAAGCAGTGTTTTTTTATTTTTTCATCTAAACGATATTTGATGGTTCAGTAAACTGAATACAACGATACTGAAATCTGATGATTTAAGTTAAGTTAAATTAAATTTTAAGTTAAATCATTTAACAAAATAGAACACATTTTAACTTTAAAAGTTTAGTTTATTAGTTATCTCCTAAAAGAAGTAGTTCTTTTAATGCCGGTTTTGTATCATTGGACGACGAAGACTAATTTTAACAGTTGAAGTTGAGTTGAAGTTGAATGAAAAAGCCTTGTAAACATTCAAATGATTTATTTCTTCAAACTGAACTTCGACAATTAACAAACTAAATGTTCGAATCTAATTGCATCCTACACAGCACCAATCAAGTGAACTGAAATGAAAAATACTTTTTCGTTCATCGACTTAGGAGGAGGACGATATTGTTTTGAGAGCTTATAGGTACCTTGCTCTCCGGTGTGCACAACCAGCAAGCAGCATAGGGTGTGCAGTGCACGCCTGCCTGGTAGGTACCAACTCGTAAATTCTGCAGTTCTAGGACCGGACTCATTTCGGGCGAATAAATATCCGAATAAAACTGTACAGCCAGCAGTATGAAACTGGAAATGAAATATTTCCCCCAATTCCGTACGATTCGCACAGGACGACGCTTCTCGAGTAAGCTATAATACACACCCACCGTGATCCCCCGTTTACCGAGGCTCTGTTGCGACCTCTGCCAAGTGCCACAAGTTTGCGGTATTAGAACCACAAATTTGTTCGCCCATACCTCCTTTCTTAGCCTGGTGAGCATGAGTTTCGCTGTCTGTGTGTGTGTGTGCGGAACTGCTGGTGTTTTACCCGGGGGATTTTCTAGTGAAACCGTACCTAATAGAGTGAATGAAAACAAATGGAAAATTTATGAACTTTTCTACGCTCAGTCGGTTAGCAGTTAGCAGCTACCGGCTGGCATGGCGATAGTGGTTTACGAGGTGGTGCAGTTGAAGACATGCGAAATTATTGAATTTAAAGCATGTTGCTGTAAGCTGGCTAAACCATTTATCAATAAATCATACCACATTTGTACCGGAAAGGCGTATGAGATTTTAGTTTTCTTTATGTGTTCGCGTTGGGCTTGGTAAGATTAGTTTCCATTATTAATGAGGTAATAATACAACTCACATGTAAATGAATTACCGTCAGAAGACCATGATTAATAGACGGACGAAGATGACTGTCTTTCACCTATACCTGCCAGTCCTAAGCCTTAAGTTACAACACCAATTATTTCATTTTACTTAAAATTGCTTGAACAGAATAAATCTTTAACAATAATTCAATAATAGGAGAAGTAATTTTCAAAAAAACGGTTCCTGATTTTTGGGGGAAAATATTGAAAGTTAATAAACTGGCCACAACTAAGTAGAAAATTGAAAAGGGATAACGTATCAGTTCGATCTGTGCACTCCGTCTAAATCTAAGATGATCTCTATACTGAGATTGTTATTCGAAGTTATTTTTGAGGAGGTGAAAAACGAAATTTTCAATTTGGTTTCTAAAAAAATTTAGCGCAACGGACAACATACAGGGCAGATAAGGCAGACAGGCCAGACGGTGCAGACAGGGCAGACGGGATAGACGGGACCGACGGGACAAACAGGACAGACGGAACAGACGGAACAGACGGGACAGACAAGATAGACGGAACAGACGAGACAGATAGGACAGACAGTATAGCCTAGACTGACCGTATAGACTGGACAGGCTGGACAGACTGGACAAACAGGACAGACAGGGCCGACGGGGCAGACAGAAAGACATTATAGACAGACTGGACAGACAGACAGGACGGACAGACAGACAGGACGGACAGACAGACAGGACGGACACACAGACAGACAGACAGACAGGGCAGACAGACAGACAGGATAGACAGACAGGACAGACAGGCAGGACAAACAGATAGGATAGACAGACAGGACAGACAGACAGGACAGACAGACAGGACAGACAGACAGGACAGACAGACAGGACAGACAGACAGAACAGACGGGACAGACGAGACAGACAAGACAGACAAGACAGACAGGACAGACAGGACAGACAGGGCAGACGGGATAGACGGGAGCGACGGGACAAACAGGACAGATGGGACAGACAAGATAGACGGAACAGACAAGACCGATAGGACAGACAGTATAGCCTAGAAAGACCGTATAGACTGGACAGGCTGGACAGATTGGACAAATGGAACAGACAGGGCAGACGGGACAGACAGAAAGACAAGATATACAGACTGGACAAACAGACAGGACGGACAGACAGACAGACAGACAGGACAGATCGACGGGACAGACAAACAGGACAGATTGACGGGACAGACGAACAGGACAGCCAGACAGGACAGACAGACAGGACAGACAGGACAGATAGACAGGACAGACAGACAGGACAGACAGACAGGACAGACAGACAGGACAGACAGACAGGACAGACAGACAGGACAGACAGACAGGACAGACAGACAGGACAGACAGACAGGACAGACAGACAGGACAGACAGACAGGACAGACAGACAGGACAGACAGACAGGACAGACAGACAGGACAGACAGACAGGACAGACAGACAGGACAGACAGACAGGACAGACAGACGGGACAGACAGACAGGACAGACAGACAGGACAGACAGACAGGACAGACAGACAGGACAGACAGGACAGACAGACAGGACAGACAGACAGGACAGACAGACAGGACAGACAGGACAGACAGGCAGGACAGACAGACAGGACAGACAGACAGGACAGACAAACAGGACAGACAGACAGGACAGACAGACAGGACAAGCAGACAGGACAGACGGGACAGACAGGACAACCGGGCAGACAGGACAGACGGGACAGACAAGATAGAGGAAGCAGATAAGATAGACGGGACAGATAAGACAAAAAGAACAGCTAAGACCGATATACAGATAGAACAGACAGTATAAACTGGATAGACAGACAGACAGACAGGACAGACAGACAGACAGACAGACAGGATAGACAGACAGACAGGACAGACAGACAGGACAGACAGACAGACAGACATACAGACAGGACAGACAGACAGATAGGACAGACAGTATAGACTGGACAGACTGGACGGACTGGACAAACAGTACAGACAGGACAGACAGATATACAAGACAGACATAAAGACAGAACAGACGGACAGACAGGACTAACAGGCAAGACAAACGGCGAAGGGCGAAATTCCAAATAAATTCAAAGTATTAAAAAAATAATGAAAAGTTATAGGTCGGTAGACAAAATTTAAAGTCAAAAGCTATAAATTTACAGTCAAAGTCGAAGTTTGAAAGACAAATAGTGAAGTTTAAAATCAAAAATCAGAGTTCAAAAGTTGAATGCTGGAAGTCAAAAATCAGGAATAAAATATTAGAATCCTAAAAGTCAAAAGTCAAAAGTCAAAAGTCAAAAGTCAAAAGTCAAAAGTCAAAAGTCAAAAGTCAAAAGTCAAAAGTCAAAAGTCAAAAGTCAAAAGTCAAAAGTCAAAAGTCAAAAGTCAAAAATCAAAAGTCAAAAGTCAAAAGTCAAAAATTAAAAGTCAAAAGTCAAAAGTCAAAAGTCAAAAGTCAAAAGTCAAAAGTCAAAAGTCAAAAGTCAAAAGTCAAAAGTCAAAAGTCAAAAGTCAGAATTCAAAAGTCAAAAGTCAAAAGTCAAAAGTCAAAAGTCAAAAGTCAAAAGTCAAAAGTCAAAAGTCAGAAGTCAAAAGTCAAAAGTCAAAAGTCAAAAGTCAAAAGTCAAAAGTCAAAAGTCAAAAGTCAAAAGTCAAAAGTCAAAAGTCAAAAGTCAAAAGTCAAAAGTCAAAAGTCAAAAGTCGAAAGTCGAAAGTCGAAAGTCGAAAGTCGAAAGTCGAAAGTCAAAAGTCGAAAGTCAAAAGTCGAAAGTCAAAAGTCGAAAGTCAAAAGTCAAAAGTCAAAAGTCAAAAGTCAAAAGTCAAAAGTCAAAAGTCAAAAGTCAAAAGTCAAAAGTCAAAAGTCAAAAGTCAAAAGTCAAAAGTCAAAAGTCAAAAGTCAAAAGTCAAAAGTCAAAAGTCAAAAGTCAAAAGTCAAAAGTCAAAAGTCAAAAGTCAAAAGTCAAAAGTCAAAAGTCAAAAGTCAGAAGTCAAAAGTCAAAAGTCGAAAGTCGAAAGTCAAAAGTAAAGTCAATAGTCAAAAGTCAAAAATCAAAAGTCCAAAGTCAAATGTTGAAAATCGAAAGGTTGAGTTCAAAAATAAAAACACAAATAGCAATGTTGGAAGAAAAAACCGAGAAAAACTTACTAATAATTTGGAATACAAAATACTGCAACTGCAAATCCAATAGTCAAAAATTTAAATAGCATTTAAATCTTCTCAGCGGCTTTTAGCACTCTTAAAGTCTCTTGTACCAAATATAAAATTAGTCAGTCGTCAATATAGTTGGTTTGCTGCTAGGATGGTTGACTTCCAGGCTTCCGACTCTATTTATTTTTATGAGAAAGGCGTTAACTAAAATAAAACGGAGATATTCTACAAAGTGCTTTTAAACCCCCGGAGATTTGTAGCAAAAAACTGATACTTAACCGATGGGAAATACAAGTTTCTCCAATTTATTTGTTCTTAACAAACATGTCCTGCTGGAGAGCCATCACTTTACAACCTCTTAAGCGTTCTAAAAATATCCGAAAACTTCAAATCCAAGTCCTACAGGACTGCAAGATTGTCATGCAAAAAAAATTAAGTGATTATATTATCGAACGATAAATACAGACAATTAGCAGCACAATCAGTATTGCGCTAAGAGTGTTCAGAATCACAGACAAGCCAGAGGAGAGCAGTCGATTACGGCAGTATACGGTAGGAACCCCGATGGAAGGAAGGTGATAATCAACGCGACTTGCCTGCCTGATCGCACGGTGCCTGATCCAAGGTCAACCAGTTTGGGGCCGTCATGCGGCAGCAGGTAAGTCGAGAATTCAAGTGCGCGCACACGAACCTGTGTGGTGGAAGTTGCATAAAAACCCAATCAAAGCTAGCAACAGAAACGAATACACGGACGAAGGAATGTTCAGGGGGGTTCGTCAGGGAGTTGTTCTGGGATTTATTTGCAGAATTTGATGTAGCAACACTTTAGAAGGATATTTTTCTGGTTGTCAATTAATTTCGAATGCCAAAATATTCTTAGCTTTTGATTTTTTTGCATCTATCAAATAAAATACTCCTAGTTACGATACTGAGCTGATCGGTTAAACACAGGAATATATATGACGGCCAGGTTTACCAGAAGAATGCAAAAGGTAGAGAAGTTAATTTCTGACCAATTTGGCAGGCTATCGTATTTACGTCTGAAAGTAAAATTTTTCAACACGTCATTTGAATTAATTTATGATTTACCGCCTAAAAATAATGTAGTTCGAAACTATAGAACAACAGCTCAAAGGTGTCCTCCATCCAACTATTAGCCTTAGTACGCAGGTCATCGCTGACGAAGAGTGCTTAAGCGTAGCAACAATCTAGTCGTCAGCTGATCGAACAGCTTGAATGGTGACTTGCTGGAATGAAATACTTGATTATGTGTGGGAGGCAAATCTGTAGTGAACCTCGCCACTTAAACAAACCATCATCCTGCTCGGCAGAAGTAGCACAGTCTCTCGAGGTTATTTTTTTATTATAATAAATTTAGCACATCGATCACCATAACTCTTGTGTAATGTTCGGTTGAGAATAAATCTGTATTCTGTTAGTGATCGAATAAACTAAGTTCGTTTGATAATTTGCATCTCAAGTGGTGGCATTCGACCCTCCCACCCATTGCCGCCTCATGCAGGCAGCTTGAATGCGAAATCCTACGGCTCTCCGTTCACTTTCATGCAATGTCCTCGTTTAGACAATGTCCCAGAGAGTATCTTTCAATTTAACCACGTCGTGTTGGTTCTAGTTTTCCGTTTTGCTTTGCATATTTAATTGGGCCACTTGCCTACCATTTCTGCTGCTTTAAGCGGCATGGATTAGCCTTGATGCAGTATTTGGTGCTGGCCATCAGGACAATGCAGCAGTAAACTTAGGAAATGGTTGTCGATGGATACGGTCTATTGGATGTTTCGGGTTTCGATACGATAGGAAGTAAAACAGCAGCATTTCCGCTTGCTAGTTCGCAGCCTCCATCCGGGTGTTTGCGTTGATTGTGTTTTGCTACGGAAACAACAGAGTGAAAACATAAACAAGGTACCTACCGATAGGCAGGTTTGTTCGTTCGTTCAGCGGCTTCGGCCTAGAGTTTCTGTTTAAATTTTCAACGAGTTACGGGAACGAGTGGTCATCTGTTTGTGCCATCCGGAGAGCAGGATGTATCTGACGGTGTACTGTTTTGGGAGAAAAGTGTTAAGTCACTGATTGCAGACGGCGAAATAAATTGGAAACTGGTTGAGCAAGGATGAGACAACCACCTACAATGCTGTAATATATACAGAATGTAGAGGTAATTCATTCTCGTAAGTTTCCTTTTAAGCTTAGCTTAACAGGTTTGAAATTGTACTTCTTCCAGATCAACTTATACCAAGCCTAACACAAGTCCTTGTGTTTCCTGTCGTTAGTCTTGGATTGTTGAATATTCAACATTCGAACGCTATTGTGCTCAGCGAGGAATAGACTATTTCAGGTATTTCTATTGTTTTGACTATAATATACAGTGGGATGCAGCTAGGGTTGCCAAGCCTAAAATCTTCTAAGCCCGGCCGACACTTCTGACTTCTAAAAAAAGTTTGCGGCTTTGTGCAAAAGCTTGTCCCAATAGACTTGAACTAGATTTGAAATTAGACATCACATTGGAATTAACATTAGATTAGAATATTGATTTAAATTTTAAATTTGGACTAGTTTAGATTTGAAATTGGAACTAAAATTACACTGAAAATTGAAGTTGTACACAAAATTCAACTAAAATTTATATTTTAAATTGATATGATATCGGACTTAAATCAGAGCCAATTTAGACTTGAAGCCTAACGTCAAATTGAACTGGAAATGGAAATTTCAAGTGAGCTCAAAATTAAACCGGAATATGGACATAAAATCCAAATTGGAATCAGACATAAAATAAGACTTGAAATAGGTCATGAGATTTACCGTGAAATAGGGCTCAAATATGACTTGAAGTTGATTCTAAAATTGGAGCTAAAGTTTGACTCTAAAATAGATACGAAATTTCACTTAAGTAAACACTACTGGAAATATTGAATTTTGAAACTGAAACTTGAAACTGAACTTGAAAATTGTGTTTATAATTGGACCCATAAAATGGGACTTAAAATTGAGCTCGAAATTGGAATTAACCTTAATCGTTATTGTACTCAATTTGGATTAAGATGGGAACTTAGAAATTATGTAGATTCAATGCTGAAATTTTACTTAAATTGCGTGTAACTTCTCATTGGCATAAAATTTGAAATTGGACTCAATTTTATAATATTTTAGACTTTAGGCCATTACACATATTTTATAAAGTTTTTGTCCTTCCGGTGTTGGGCCACTTAAGGGTAGAAAAAAAAACAAAGAGATTTTTTAATTGAGCAAAAAATATGAGTTTTAAGCATTTCTATTTAAATCTTAAACGTAAAAACCGAATCTATTCTTGCTTATAATATGTACGTTATTATTTTCTATGCAAAAATCTACGAAAAAAAGACAAAAACGAGGAAAAATTTTGTTGATCGATTTTCGGAAATTCTAAGCCTTAACTCAACTCGTACACTCATTTTTCGAGTTTTGCAGACTGTAGAGCCCACACACAATTGATTTTGTAAAAAAATATGACTCATATCCTACAAATTATTTTTTGCCCCCCGATTTTTCAAGCCAATTTCCAAGAGGTGGGGGTGATAAAAACTTAAAAAATAATTTGCAATGGCCTTACTTCAAATTGAACTGGATATTAGACTATGAATTAAACATAACATTAAACATCGAATTTGAACTCGGTCTTGAATTTGGACTTGAATAAGACTTGAAAAGGAGCTTAGGAGTTTTCTTGAAACAGGGCATTGACTGGACTTGAAATTGGCTTGAAATTGGTCTTGAAACTGTACTATAAATTATATTTTTTTTCTCTTTCTAACGACGTATAGCAGTCGGCTTACTTTTTTTGTAGGGGAAAAATATATGCTTAATACGAAAAATGTAGATTCAGGCAAACTGAAAGATTCTTGATATTAGGCCAAAAATACAGACTTAGCGAAAGTGATAGTCGAAATCACAGCTCTCAATCTCTAGCCAGACAGCTTAGTGGTGTAATTGGTTAAACAACACACTCGACTTGAGATTGAGAGCTGTGAGTTCGACTCTCACCTTCACCAGTCTTTATTTTTGGCCTAATATCAAGAATTTCTCAGTTTGCCTGAATCTATATTTTTCGCATTATGCATTTAGGCCATTACAAATATTTTAAAAAGTTTTTGTCCCTCCGGTGTTGGGCCATTAAAGGAGGGGGGGGGGGGGGGGCGAAAAAAAACAAAGAGAATTTTTTTAACCGAGCAAAAAAATATGGATTTTAGGCATTTTTATTTTAAGTTTAAACGTGAAACTCAAATCTATTCTTGCTTTTAATATATAAGTTGTTAATTTCCATGCAAAAATCTACGAAAAAAGACAAAAACGATAGAAATTTCACTTAAAAGTGAACATAAAATTGTACATAAATTGTAAAAGTTAAATTTGAAATTTTACTTGAAGCTGGACTTGAAAATTGTGCTTAAAATTGGACAAGTTGGAATTAACCTAACACGATATTGAACTCAAATTGGATTGAACTGAAAACTGAAAGTGGATTTAGAAATCAAACCCAAAATTTTACTTAAATACCGATTGAAATTGGAAGTTTCATTGGCATAAAATTTGACATGAATCCTATTTCAAATTAAACTGAAAACTGTACTTGAAACTGTACTGAAAACTTGAGTCTAAAATTAAACTCGAAGTCGCTCTTGAATTTTGACTTGAAATCTATACCTATAAAAATCAATTTCTGTCTGTCTGTCCCTATGTTCCTTATAGAATCGAAAACTACTAAACCGATCGGCGTGAAAATTTGCATGTAGGAATTTTTGGGGCTACGGAAGGTTCTCTCGATGGCAAAACACCCCTCCCCCACTAATAGGGGGCTCCCATACAAATCTATGCCTTTAAAAATGGATTTCTGTCTGCTCTGTGTTCTTTATAGAATCGAAAACTACTGAACCGATCGGAGTGAAAATTTGCATGTAGGGGTTTTTGGGGCCAGGGAAGGTTCTTATGATGGTTAGAGACCCCTCCCACTAGTAAGAGGGGGGGCTCCTATACAAATGAAATACAAATTTCCTCATAACTCGAAAACTAATTAATCAAATGGAACCATATTTGGCATGTGGGTGTTTTTGAAGGCATGATTTTTTCCTGTGATGAATTAGGATCCCTCTCCCTTTTTAGGAGGGGGGCTCCCATACAAATGAAATACAAATTTCTTCATAACTCGAGAAGTAATCAAGCAAATGGAACCAAATTTGGCACGTGGGGGGTTTTGGAGGCAGGAATTTTTTTAATGATGGGTTGAGACCCCGCACCCCTGTGGTACGGGAATAAGGACTCTAATACAAATAAAACAGAAATTTTTGCGTAACACAAAAACTAATCGAACTCGAGAAATTTTAGACTCTTTCATAAAACATTAATCAATAACAAGACCACCAAAAACTATCTATAATAACATTAGATAATTCAGCGCTAGACGGCCACAGGCCGCGAGTGTTGCCGGCGATCTACCTTCGGAAGCGCCGGCTACTGCGGGGGGCAGCCCCCCGTAGAGATCACCTCTATCTGGGTTAATTTATTTTCCTAGCTCTACTGACCTCCATTATTTTCCTTCAGTTGGGTCACCCTTCGAAATGGTACTTTCTACGAAAAATTTTTTCCGTAAAATGGTAGGTACATCCCGCGTAAGGTTTTTCGCGAAATGGTATTCTGCGAAACTCTATATTCCGCGTCATGGTCAACCGAAAATTGGTGTTCCGCAAAATGGTATTCGGCGAAATGGTTTTTAATGATGGCGAATATTTAAATGCTATCCACCTTATTTTATCAGGCTAAGCAATGGGGGGAGTTGTTTTCTACTTTACTGTGAGGAAAATTTGTATATTAAAACACCCATGAACTCCCCAGAAACTTGCAAAACTCGGGATTGTGACAAAGGTCATCCAAGATTCATGATTAATGTACAACACAGTTTAATTTGTGGCAATACGAAGTTTGTCGGGTCAGTTAGTTAGCTATAAAATAGGGCTTGAAAGGGAGCATAAAAGTGAACTTGAAATAAGTCATTGATTGGACTTAAAATTTGTCTTTAGTTTGGAATCATTTAGACTAGACTAGCTCCTTTGCATTATTTCGACCAAGTCCTTTAAATTGTACTGTAAGTTGAACTTGTAATTCGGCATGTAATGGGACTTGAAATTCGACGTAAAGTAGGACTTGAAATGGGACATGAAATTCTACTTGAAATAGAATTTGAAATTGAATTTCAATTTTTACTTAAACTCGGACATGAAAGTCAGTATGGAAGTATGGAAGAAAGTTTGTAGTTATGTAATGTTTCGAAAGGTAACATTTTTATTGCCGTTTTATTTACCGCAGAATGTCAAAAGCTTGCTTGCGTCGGCTGAACAACTGTTACCAGGCGATTTAAATATAAAATGGTTACAATCGTGGAAAAATCGGTGATTAATGTAATTTAGTGAATTTTTTAAAGTATTTATATTCAATTTTTCCATATCAGAAAAGGGTTTCGGTTTTGTCACGGATTTGATTTTGGCAACATAGGCGACACGCATTTATGGCCAAATTCGTTATCCTACTGCATTTGAAATTAGAATTGAAATTAAATTTGAATTTTACTTGATCTAGGACTTTGGACTTAAAATTTGATTTGAGATTGGATTTGTTTTTACGCAGTTGGTATTTATTTTTGCAGTTAGTTTACTCATCTCATTAAATTAAAATATCTGTACTTCCTGGTTACACCTTTAGTGATTATTTTTCAATATAAAATTTTATATCGAAGGTGGAGTAAGTGGAAAATTTTTAGCAGCAACCTAGGAGTGCCCATGGAAAATAGTAATATCCCAGCACCTGATCTCCAAGAAGTCATACAAGAAAACGGGTGGCTGAAGCCCAACAGAGCCACTGGTAAGGACCACTTACTAGAAGAGCTCTATAAACATGACCAATAAACACTGGCAACGGCTTTACACTGGGTTATTCACAAGGTTTGGAAGGAGTAAAAGCTACCGGAGGTAAGGATGGAAACAGCGGTTTGTCCCATCCACAAAAAGGGTGATCGGCTTCACCTCTACAACTATCGTGCCATAACGCTGGTAAACGCCGCCTACAAGATTCTCTCTTAGATCCTGTTACGCCGGCTATCACCGATAGCACAGGGTTTCGCAGGGAATTACCAACAAGGCTTCATCAGGGGTCACGCAATTACGGACCAGATATTTGCCATCCGACAGATCTTGCATAAATGTCGGGATCTTTATTGATTTCAAAGCAGCATACGGTACAGTCAATCGAGACCAGCTATGGCAGATAATGCACAAATACGGTGCTCCGGATAAACTGACGCAACTGATGAGAGCAGGGGGGCGTAATGTGCAAGATGACTCGAGCAGGTCAAAAGTGATTTGCGACTTTTGAGACGACTGGGAAATTGGTGCCCTAAAGGCAAGCTTGCCGTTTTGTTACTTTCCAATTCTATTCCGTGTCGTTCGGACATGTTCTCACTGGGTACGGATCCGGCTGCGGTTGCAACCGTGAACGTACGGAAGTAGATTAATAGTAGCCAGTCCGTGTGTGAATATGTTGTCTATTTGCAACGTGCAAGTAGCGTGAAAAGTGAAAGCAAGTGAAGGTGTAGCAAATGAAAAACACGATCGAATGTGAAGTTTATACAGTAATTTTAAAATAACGATCTTAGAAGCATGATTACCACTCGTGAGATCCAAGACTAGATCGAAAAGGAAAGCTGAATTGGACGGTCAAGTGTCGCCAGTTTCTTTTTCTTCTTACTTCTCTTCTTCTTCCTAAAGCAGCAGCAGTCGCAGGCTTGGTGTATTTAATGATCTTCTGTGCCTGGGAAGCAAGGAAAGTGTATGCGGCAATTTGATATTGAATGTTTTCGTTAATTTCCATTATCTAACTATTGTCAGCTACAAAACAGTTTTTTCATAAAATCCACACAATGCGAATCACTAAAATCTATTGAGGTTTGGCAGAGTTGATATCGTTCAAAATCTTTCATTTTTCCGTGACATTAGCTTAAATTAAGTTTTATGTCAAATTATCAGCTGATTAAATTCATAAAATATTCACCTCGCAAATATTTCGCACATTTTTGCAGAGTATTTTCCGTTTTGTACCACTATGCTAATACGATTGTTGCTCTTTTTATGAACTTATGTCGCTGATCCACCAGTTGTCTCTAACGAAAACGCCCTCATGAAGCTACTTGAAATCGTCAACTTTTTATTGGTCGATTTTGTTCGAAACAATGTGTTTTTTAAACCAAAAGTTTTTCTACATCGGAGACGCTACATTCTATCAATAGAACCGGTAGTGGTTCGCTACAGCAAACACATGAAACGGCCAGAGCATAAGACTTCTGTAACAGTCAACACAATTGAAGCAACTTTGCTTTGAATGTTTGCACAGAATTGTATGTACCTATATTTGTTCAGTATACTTTCTTCAAGCAGACGTACTTCTTCTGGATAGGAAATCCTTTATACATGGCTGCTTCGACAACAAATAATGTCGTTGCTAGTAGTAATACAATTGGAATGGAAGGAATGGTAACTGAAACAATTTTACTTTTAGCTGAATTTACTGAATAAAATCGATTCTCAGAGTATTGTGAAGTAAACTAGTAAAGACCACTGTATTCATTCCTCTAACAAAACCTTGTTGAATAAGCGAATTGGAGCTAAACCAGTTTGGAACTATAAATCCGATCAAAGTATTAAGAAATAACAAAAACTAATGTAGACAAATGAAAATGATCGAACAAGAATGTCACAGAAGTTTCTTGGCATAATGTAAACTGTTCCATCTCCCTACTGGCTCCATTAATACGTTAGGAAGTCCAACGTCCTTGGCTAAATAGAATCGTTAAAAGTTAATCGATGCCTTCTAATCGTTTTATTATCAGATAATAATCTTGATGTCAACCCCCAGCTTTTTCCCCCCAGCCAAGCACATAAATAAAACCATTCAATGGTAATCAAACATCGGAAATAAAACGGATCGATAATTTTGTCACGTCTCCCAGCGCCGCCGCCGGCATTGCAAATTTCACAAGGACTGACTGATTTGTCATTCCGTTACCGAAATGGCTTCGAAATTGCCTCCTAATGATCGCTGCTCCTATGCAATGATGAATGGTCAATCGGCGCATTTGTTACAAACCGCTCTCTGGTCTGCAATTGATTTTTCGTTCGAAAAAGGTGTTGAAAATGTAATAGGTACCCAGCTGGATTTATGGCACATCAAGCGACCCTCGTCAGAGCCTTCGATAAATCGAACTGTTCCTCGGAATTTTACGAGATAATACGTTTTAACAGCTATCCTCAAATTGAATACTGTTTTAGACAGAGACTTAGTTTTTCATCGAAAGCATATGGCCCACTGGGAAGAGAGTTCTCGATTGTAGGAAGCCGAAAGAAAAGAAGAAAAAAAAAACTTTTCCACTTCCAGTGGCTGTCATAAAAGAAACTTTTGTTTCAATGCTTACCTTGACATCCTCTTCGTGCTCGTCGTCTAAAAACCCCCGACCCAGCCGTGTCTTCACACCAGCCAGCAGTGCCGACAGAGTTCACGGGAGCTATGCCATGCTTACATCTATCATAGTTATTCATTTTTAATGTTGCACCGCCACCGGAAAGTGTTGTGGTGTGCTGTTTTGTTTTTGCATTCGCCGGCTGCTCGCTAGCTACTGTACGCTTCGTTGTAGTTCCAATGTGTGCCACTAATGCTGCACGTACGAAACTACATTGCTACATTGAAATATCTACAACAACCGCAACAAAGTGAGATGTACCGACCACCGAGATCTTCGCCGCCAAGGGCAAGCTGGGAACAACCAAGACCACGAGTCATCATTACTGTTCTAATACATATTTATGCTAATATCTTTATGTGCCAGAGAGAGAGAAACTGTAGAAAAGTAAGTATTGTGAATAACGTGAGTTCCATACTAGCGACAGCCCCGTGGAGTGCTAGTTTGCAAATTAACTATGAACCGCGACGTGAAAATGTATCGAATAATTTTACTGAGGCGATATACAACGATTAACTATAGACACATTAGTCTAAAAATTTGATTACTTGTATTTTTATTATTATTAAATAACATTGAACTGTTTATCCTTTTGAAAACCAAACGAAGTATTACCTTCATCTGCCGATCATTGATAACGATCCAAAGCTCTTAAACTTAGCTGCTATTATTGGAATGGAAGTTTAAGTATCCGGAAATAGCGTGCGGTTGGCCAGACTGGCCCCTGCCAAGGGCGCTGGCTTTTGGGGGCGCCAAAAAGGCCTGCATTTCTGTAAACCAATAACATATGCATTGAAAAACGATTGATTTTAGCGAATTTTCACACCACGTTATCAGTTGATTTGCATGCAGCAGCCTTAGCGAAAACAGTTAAACAACTACGCTCGATGCTTTGTTCGTACTGCCAGCTCCACACCGTAGCGAAGAAGTAGGACATGGTGAGCCAACCTAGCATTTACAAGAAAGGTGAAAGTAAGAAAGGCGAAAGCGTTGAACGGAAGCCTGCAGCAACGTGCAGCAGGAGCAGCTGAAGATGTAAATCGATAGTAAGGCGGTCTCATCGCTGCGCACCTTGGGCCGAGAGGTTGGAGCAACCGGCTAAATGCTGTAGAAGTATTTGGCTAAAATGGACTTTTTATACGGAAACGTCAGTCAAGGCTGGCTGTGTCTGAGTAGCGGGCAATCGTCCAGAGATCGGCTCAAGGTGCCGGTGAAGCACGATGTCGTGGTTATAATGAGCGATGAAAACTATGAGACGCCAGGACTGGTAGAAGACTGAGTATTTTACGTCTCTCTCCAAGAAGGTAAACGATGATGTCAAATATATCTTTCGCGCCAAGTTGCCGAAAAAAGATCCTTCTGTGGCTGATGATCAATGACAAGAGAATGTCCAAGACGCTTTTGTATCTTTCGGGGTTTACGGTGAACGAGGAGATACGAAGATACAGTACGAAGTACCTACCGGAAGTCGCCGCCTTATTTTGGAACCTACCAAGTTGCCGTGGTCTTTTAGCCGGACCAGGCCTTAGCCCATCGTGCCAAGAGATCACAAGAGGATATGAACAGGCTGAAAATAAACGTTGTACCGACGATCACCAACTATCCCAACATCCCCCAACTGCGACCAATAGAAAATTTTTGGGCAAAGGTCAAACGCAGCATTTACTCCAATAATTTTGTGGCCAAAACGGAGAAGGAGTTGATCATCAAGGCCGCGAAAGAGTGTAATATGCCGACGTCTATCTTTTGATCAACCATAGCGAAGATTCCGGTGAAGCGCTGTAAAGCCCCATGGCAGGACGTCGAAGCAATTTTGGAAGCAACACTGATTTAGAAAAGGAGGGGGCACCAAATTGGGCTCCGCCAAGGGCGCCACAATTTCACGCTACGGCTTTGAGTACACCCGGAGGCCAAATTCAAATGGAGACTCTGGCAACCAGATCGATCATATCCTGATTGACGGTAGACACTTTTCGGATGTTATCGACGCACGATCTTTTCTAGGTCCAAATATTGACTCCGACCACTTTTTACTGTTTTCTACGACAAAGTAGATCCCTAAAATCAATCCTAAATGTTTTGTGCATCATCGGTTGCCACAATTGATTTGTAATAACTGTGCTACTAGGGTATTCGTGAGAAGCATTTTGTTTTAAACAATCTTGTTGTATTATAGGAATGTTGTTAAAGCACATGATAAAAATAGTACAATACCGACAGTCCGACACCTAACGGAAAAGAGGGAAATATATTTTTTCTCCGATAAAAGTCGAAGTTGAGCTCGTTTGTCATAACGGGTGGCAACTAAAATTTTAAATTTTTTTCAAGGTCTCTACAACAAACAACAAACGAGCTCACAGAAAAATGAGAGTGTGCATGTGTCAGCGCTCTCTGTTTCCTATTTCTGCCAGTTTTTTTGTTTTGTTTAATACCTGCCAAATTTTGCTGAAAAAGCGTCAAAACAAGAAGTAGTTCGCGAGCGCGTTGTACACTTCTGACACACTTCAGCGTTACGGAGCACAATTAGCACTCATTGTTACCATATGAATCGCCTCCGGTTACACCAATTTTTTGGCAAATACCTTGTAAAATATTTGTTTAAAGAGTACTTTATTTTCCACTAGAATGCCAGGGATTTGATGAAACAGGAACGGATCTGCATAGTAGGGATAATGTCTCGTAACGCTAAAATGGGTCTTCTACGAATTACACAAAGATCTCGGCAAAAACTTCGAAGATGCACATTCCCGGAAATGATCGATACTATTCCATGGATAGTTCTACTGCATCTCCGAACATAAAATACAAATATAAGTACTGATGCAGTACATTGCCATTTTCGAGAGAGGTATTTCTAAGTCATGGTTCATGCCCTCTGGTTTGGCTATCAATCAAGATGTGTACCAGAACGAATACTTGAAGAAAATTTTAATCCCGTTTCTACAAAAACATCATGCAGATGGATAATACGTGTCTTAGCCGGATAATGCGTCACCGCATTACGCCAAAAAAGACAAGCGTTCCTGAATACCCATTCGATTCAATTAGTACCCAAAAACCATAACCCGACAAATCTGCCTCAGTGTCGCTCAATCGAAGATTTCTTTGGGGATTTTGAGCTCCTTGGTGTACAAAAATAACTGGAGAACCACGAATTGCCAACAGTTGTTTGGTAGAATCAACGCTCCTGTTCCGACATCAAACGGAAGTTTTGCCAAACAGCCGATTACGGACTGTTTTCAAATGTTCACTAATTTTTTTCAACAATGGACAATGTATTTTTAATTTCAGTGAATCAGATCTTCTTCAAATATCCTTGTCGTTTTTTGACAGTTTGAGAAATAAATTCCAAAATTTTGCTTGCCACCCGTTATTGCCGTAAGAACAGCCGACGACGTCGCAAATCACAGAACCACGAAGACTCTATATCAAGCAAATCATAACTACTGAAGTATATTTTTTCTTATGTACAATCTTCGCATCTTCTTATGATGTAAGAAAATAACCGTGCTTCAAATACGTTCTGGTGCAAAATATGCTACGAATGTGCTCTCGCACTAAATACGAACCATTCGTAATAACAACATTTACGGTGGAAAATACCCAGCAAACAATTTGGTTTGTATATCTCGGTTGCAACTTAGAAATATAAAATGAACACCACCTAAGAACGTATATGTTCTTTACGAACCAAAGTGGAGGCAATATACCTGCGAAAATTTTGACAATCATTTGTAATTCTATCTTGCATTTTAAACAATGGTTTTTAAAACATGCAACTTAATACTCCTATATATATGATCAAAATATTACTGAATATTACAATCATTTATACTGCTTTATAATTCACAGTCATGAGTGGTATATGAGGGCACGCACGTCTGCAACACAACCTAGTATTTACTTTTCTTTGACATACACTAATCATTATGCAATTCCAACGTAAAAGTCACATAGATACAACTTAATGTGAACTTTCTGCTACAATCTTGTGTTATCTGGGTAAGCTTACGGATGGTTTTAAATGGGATGACTTTTTTTATCAGCAAGAATATAGTTTTACATAAATTTTTTATAAAAAAAAATCAGAAAGGTTGTATTCCAGACACAACCACGTAGCTGGCGTAGAACTGCGTTAGGCGGGCTTTTGCGAAGAAACCGTGAATATTAAAGAAAACTTACCAGTGCCAAAATCGGAGTACAACCTGAATTCGTTAAACAAGGGGGCCCAACGTGCACGATGGCTCGACCAGGTTGAAAGCGATTTGCGACTTATGAGACGACTAGGAAATCGGCGACGAGTGGCCCGAGACCGAGTTGAATGGAGAAGAGTGCTTGAAACAGTACGAACCACCCCGGCTCTATGCTGCTGAAGAAGATCAATGTAATGTAACGAATTATTTTTGCTTTGTTGTTATTACACCGTCAGATTTCAATCACTTGGTTAAAGTTAGCTGATTTCGAGCTCGGCAACTTTGGACAAGGAAAATGTATTGGAAAATTTTAACTTCAAAGTTTCCGTTGGTTTTCACTATATAGTGATTAGAAAACAATCTATTCAAGAAAGCCATACAATTGCTGTATCTGTTATGAATCGAATGGTACGCGAACAGTCAAAATCCGTTCTAAATTGGTGGTGCTATTAGCGTTCAAAATCTTCAATTATTGCGTGACGCTGGCTTGAATGCAAATTTTGGATTGACACCCTTCGATAATACGTAGTTCTACGTTAAAAATAGGAAATTTTGTTCTCAGTGTAGTGCTGACAAACTACTTATCAACCGACGGCGGAAGCGGTCATAATGCTTCTTTCCAGACACTGTCGAATGGACAGTCAACCATAGAGGATAAGGAGAAGAATCAAAAGCGATAGTCAAGCGAGCTGAAAAACGGCAGAGCTTCCAGGAAGGATAGAGTAACTCTTGCTGAAACGGGGTCACTACTGACAGGAAGGCTTCAAATATTGGAACTTTTGCATTCGATTGGTTGAAAATGGTTAAAAAATAAGAATTGCACTTTTAATATCTCTAAACAGTGGACACCTCGTTCGTCAAGGGGCCCGAAAGTTTAAAAAAAAAGTTGAAAGTTTTCGTGAGGGTTACTCCCCAGCGGAACAGATATTTTTTCTGCGTCAGTTACTAGACATGTTCAGGAAGTACAACTTTCACACTATTCATATATATTTATAGGTTTTAAGACGGCGTACGATTCAGTTTAACGAAATGAGCCTCGGGAGAAAATATTAGAACATAGTTTTTCAGCTGCAAGCGGTTAAGGTGATTCGTGAGACGCTGGATGGGTTGAAGTCGTGCGTCAGTATTGCGGCGTGCCTCAGTGATGTTGGATGCACGAAAGCAAGGGAATGCACTCTCTAAACTGCCATTGAATATTGCCTTGCAATGTCATGAGCAGATACGATTTATCAAGTTCTATAAGTTTTCGGTATTAGCGAAGTTTACAACACCATATCACATCTCCGATATATCTCGCTCTACCATATATGCTTTCAGCTTGGTATGTGCAACATTCTGTAAGCAATGATATCTTCCCAACGAGTCGTTGAGTTTTTTCTCCACAAATTATTATATCCTTCTATGGAAACGGAAGCAGAATAGAATCTTAAGCCATACACATACAAATGCCATTAACGCATGAAGAAGCCGTTCTATTTTTTGCTTCCCTCTCGTCCTGAGAGTTTCTTCTTTTTTCTTCTTTTTTTTGCCACCACTCAGAACTCTCAACGAAGACTATCAACCAGATACGGCCGACCGCTTCTGGGTGGAGAAGTAATTTATAGGTTGCAGTGTTTCGAAATCGTTCTTTGCATCTGAAGCCCGCCGCATATCGTCGAAGAAAAGGACAATTTTCCTCCTCTTCCGGTGAAAAACGTGGACAAGTATAAGAGCAGTGCAAACGCGCAGCAAAGATGGATGTTGCGCTGTTGCTTTACGTCGCGTCGTCATACGGTAGAGTACGTTAGGAAAGAGGGTGGTACAATACCTAAAAAGGAGACAGCCGGAGTTGATCAATTTGTATGAAACTTTGAAACAATGAGTGTCGTTATCCGTAATTGTTTGCTGGTTTGCTTTGTTGTCGCATTTTTATTGCATAGCGTCTATCCATTGCAGCCAGAGCCCGGTCCGGTTGTAAGTGTTGCGAAACTTTCGTCGTGGGGCGGATATGTTGCGGTCGGTAGGCACATACCTATTATCGAAATAACTACAGCGAGCGACACACCGTCTGTCATGTTGCAGTTTCGTTACGAGTCCACTAATGGTAGTTAATTGAAATTGCACTCATAACGTACAGGTCCGGACGCTAATCGGTCAAGGCCTCTGGAGTGAGAAGCGAAACAGGTTTCGAGGTCTCGCTGAGGCTGTACGGCTTAGCATACGGTCAACAAACGGCAGCAGGCAGGAACGAGCGGAACCGAACGAGTTGTGAAAAATTACACCGCATAAATAATTCAACAATCGCTCCATTTTCAGCATACGGGGACTCCTAATGTGCAGTAAACGAAGCATAAAATCAACATACGGGCGGCAGCGGCGGCATTGAGCAGAAATGGCGAGGCGTACGCAATCCAGCCAGCAGCGAGCGCCACCGGTTTCCATCTTGGTTCAGCTGACTGTCGTCGCACCAGAGCAGAGTAGAGCTGCGGGACAGTTGGTGCGTTGGTTTGTGATTGCCGGTCGTGTGCAGTAGACAACGGAAGATTGCCCATGTCAATGGCTTTATCACTTTGTCTTTGTTTTTGGTGACAAATTTATTGTTGTGCCAAGTGCCATTGAATAACACTGGTTAGCCAAGGGTAATTTCGAATGAACCAAATTTAGAGAATTAAGAAATCTCTAAGATTTTTTATTTGTTTAAAGCCTTGAATTTTCTTGTTTAATTAGCGACCAACTATAATTGTGTAAGCTCTCAAGCTATAATTAAGTTTAACAATAATAAGATTAATTGTCAAGTTGTCAGCTTGATGAGTCGTACATTTAAGTACTCACGTTTTTGCAACCGTAATCAACAAGGACCCTCCAGCGATCGCAAAAGAGTGAGAGAACATGGATGTTTGACTAATTAAAGGTCGTTGTTTGATTTGTACTTTTCTAACACATTATACAAACTGAATTGCCTAAACTGTCCGATTCATTGATAGATGAAACTTGATCAATAAACCTACAGATTTTAGTCAATCTCGTTGACTTTTTAGTTTAGTTTCTTCCTGTATGTCAATTTTGGCAATTTTAGTTGAACGAAGACAAGGTAACAGATCATACTTGTTTACAGAGATTGAAGATTTAAATAATGTTATATACTTATTTTCAAAAACATTGAGTGTTTCAACCCTGTCAACGAGAGCTGTTAATGGTCAGCGGCAACATCGACAATTAACAGAAAAGGGCATCCTCAATGAAGTTCTCCTTGGATGACTTTTCCGATACAACTGCAGTGAACCGTCACATCAATTCACGTTAGTTCCAACAACTAGGTACCGATAAAAGGAGGTGAGCAAAAATATGCATGAACTGGATGATTTCTCCATGTTAATCTAGCAGATACTAAGTCTCATTCGTTTTATTTATGTTTGTACATAAGCCCATTTGTCGATTTGTACTTGAGTTAAGGTTTGAGTCATTTCAAAGATCTCTGTTTGCGACAATCCTAATTTGCAAACGTTTCAGATTTATAAACATAGAGCAACCATTAGAATGCACAGTTGGTTGAGAAGATTCAAAACCAATTCAAGCACGATGGCAGTTGTCATACCTCTACGGTGACAATATTCTGCTGTTATGTATGGCCACTGTATAGTATTAGTTATCGACTCATATCGTTCGATTCGATGTCCAATTCTAGCTTTATCGATGAGAAGACCACCCGCTGTGAGCTTGCATCGACTAGCAAGGTGCAAATGTCCGACGCAGTTGAAATGGTAAATACATATGTTATAGGTCGAGCTTGGTTTACTGAAATAGCAAGGTGGTATTGAATTCGAAGGTTTTAACTATTCAACTCGTGTCCATCAGTGTGGTTTCAATACATCACTTCCCTGTGGTGGGATTTGTGTTTTTGAAAGATTTCTGGCTTTTAGTGATGCATCAATGCACTGTCGGCTAATAGATTGGTTCACAACTTACGTAGGAACGAAAGTTTCAATCAATCTGTTTAACACAGAATTCCCCAGTTTTGTAAAATTCTGGTTCTAGAGATAACTTTTTATTTCGTTTATAATATGTACTGGGCAATTTAAAGATTTTAACTGAAACGCCTTTTTGTCGGAAGATTATTTTTCGTCATGACAAATTTCTAGGTCTCGCGGGAACAACATCTTCTTATCTCAAAATTTCAAACCCATTTTTAACATTTTTTGTAACGGTAGTATTCACAATTGACGGAAGGGACGGTAGAAGAAAGTAATGAAACAAATGTGTTTATAGTATCCAAACAGAATGGGACAAGACGTGAAGGGGAAAGACCGAAAAATTAGGTAGGGGAGGGTCATTGAAGCAACGCTTGTTATGTATGTGTAGCGTTTCTCTTTGCCCAAGCTGGGGGATATGCTGATCAAATCAAGCTATAATGGAAGACAACCACAACCGGATATAAACTTAACTTCTCTTAAGTAGTTAGAAAAATAATTTTATTGCAAAATGACAATGTTTGTCACCGCCCGCTAACTCAGTAGGGAACTAAGCGTCAAATAAAAAGGTGACTTAAATTGAACGCCCAAGGAAATAAGTTTTGAGTGAAATCAGAGCATTTTTTCAATTGATTGAAACTAAAGAAAACGTTTTTCGTTGCTGCTCGATTTGCAATTGCCATTTATAATTTTTCGAAATGTTTGATATATTGTGCTATGGCGTTTAGTTTTCAGTTTACGATTTAAGAATTTCAATTTAAAAATTTGGGTTTTACATCTTCTGTTTTCAAGTTTCTGTTTCCGACCTCTAATTTACGGTATTCAATTTTCAGTGTGTGGATTTCGGTTTTTGATTGCCGATTTCCAATCTTTTTCCTTCGTTTCCGATTTCGTCTTTTGTATTTCAGTCTTCAAATTTTCGGTTTTCTTCTTTCCATTTCTGTTTTATTTATAGTCTCAATTTCCGGTGCCATGAATTCACGTTTCTTCAATTTGAGCTTTTGATTTTTAATTACCGACTCACCGAATTCAGGCACAGTGGACTCCGAATTTTTAACTTTTCTGAGTATTTCTAAGAATTCAAAAAATGATAAGCACAAAAGCGAAAACAGATTCAGATTTGGGATATAAATTTTAATGTATGTGTAAGTTGCAATGCAAGGGAATATCTAGCATGATCTTAATAAAATAATACTAGTTTCTTTCAGCAAGTGCCGATTTTCTGATTTCGGTTTCCTGCATTGAATTTGTAGATCTTTCGTTTTCAAATATTCAGTTGTCAGTTTTTGGGGTTGGGTTTTAATTTTAGATTTCAGCTTACAGTTCAAATGTTCGGTTGTTGAACTTCAATTTTCATTTATCGACGTTCGGCCTTCGGTCTTCGAATCTCAACTTGGAGAGACTGTTCAGACGATAGAATTATAGTGCCAGCCCTGCAATTGTCCTGTACTCTTACAGCCGGCTGTGAAGTCTGTAGTATAAAAACAGAAGGTCAAGTTTCAAAATTGGAATGTAGCACCTAGGCTTCGCTTTTGTTTCGTTTCGGTTTAATGTTTTAAGTTTATTGATTTCCCAAGTAACAATTCAAAGCCAATTGGTTTTGCTTGAATTTTATAAAGATTTCATTGCGGTATTAATCATTACCTTTGGTTTTATTGTGGTATTGTGCAATACCAAGAGGATACGAGTTCAAACATACTTACAACTAGCTAGAAAACCATAATAAAACTGTTAGTAAAGAAAATTTATTGTAGTTGCTTATTTTATCGGGCTAAAACTTGTTGGCTGCACCACGTCTTTTATAAACTCACCAGTGTGGCGTAGCAATACAAAATGGCGCACCAATCAAAACTGATCTTATCCCGGTTGCTTGTCAAACCGCAATAAATCTGTTAGTTTTAAAGAGCTATTAAAATGGAAACACCCTGACCAAACAGTTTTTTTGCTGCTATTATCAAGAATACTAAAGTTCAACACCAAAATCATTTTCTTTTGCGATGCCATATTGCCATATTCTAGTATTCTGTTTTAGCTACCAAACAAAAACTCAGCAAAAGCAAAGTATTTTGGAGAAAGAAAGCTACTATCAATCGGTTTTCCTATCACAGGAAGCAACGAAAATGGTTTTGCTGGCAATTGAAATTGACTAACTGAATATATTTATTTTGTGAAAACAACCAGTTTACGAAAATTGCAAAATTGCGCGTTGATTTTATCCACCTATCATATCAATATGCACGATAAAATTAAATGCGCACATGCTGCAAATCAACGAAATTGCTTAAAATTTATTAAATATTCTATGGGATATTTTATTATGGTCGCTATAAACCAAATCGATCAGAATGATCTGACAGTAAAACTTTAACTTTGCTGCTCACGGATGTATTTTCAAGGTGATAAAGCTGGCGTACTTATTAGCTTTTACCAGAGTGAAAAGCGAAAAGCTTCATTAAATTATAGCGTGTATTGCTGCTTTCAGCAGAGCGTGATACGACTACTTGAACTTATAACCTGATTCTTATAGAGGTTATGAAAATATTTTGAGGAGTGGACCACTTGGTCAGAAAGCAGTTTTATAGCGGTCATCAGAAATTTCTGGTGAAGCTCATAGTTTTATTAGCGGTTTTATGAAATTGGTACGATTTTCGGCTTATAGTTTTTGAGTTTTTGGTTTCCAAATTTAACATTTCTGTTTTTGGATTTCAGTTTTAAATTTTTGGTTCTCATTTTTGCAGATGTGGTCTTTGATTTTTAGTTCCCTCTTTTTGACGTTTCTTTCTTTCGTTGAGTTCTTTCCATTACTATTGTTTCGGGTGCGAATACCGCATTTCGATTCTATTTTTTGTTTTCTGTTTTCGGTTTCCTGTTTTCTGCTTTCTGTTATTAGTACATCCGCTTTAAAATTCTTCCAAATCCGGCTATCATAATTGTATGGTTATATTTTGACTTAGGAAATCGCATGGCTTGGCGAAGCAAAGCAAAGTCATGGGTGTAAACGTCCTGTTGAGAACTTGACCCTTCTTTATCGACAGACTTCGCAGCCGTTTATAAGAGTACAGGAAAATTGTGGGGCTAGTGAGTAGTACAACGATTTTACTGACTCTATACCAGCACCTCCCAGCCGAGCTTCGAACATACGACGATTGCCTTGTTAGGCCAGCATCGTCCCCCGTAGCTAACTGGGCGGGCGGCTTTGGCAATCAATTATAAATAAACAAAGGAAGGCAATGACTACAAACAATAAATAATATTTTGTGTTTACCATGAGTGCAGCGTAAATACTATTTGATCACTGTAGGAGTCCGAAAAGTAACAATTGTTTAATTTATTGAGCCAGTTTATTGCTAAGCACACATACAATCACTCATTTCATTACAGAAATCATTGTCGACAAACTGTTTGAAACAATTCCAAAGAAAAAGCGAGGTACTCCGCGAGACTCATAATAAAAATCGGAAAATTTATTTAGTAACTGTATGTAACGCTTGGTCTAACAAGCCAGTCGGTGTATGTTCAAATCTTAGCAGGGCGGTGTTACTAGAATCGTTACACTAGCTCCGTAATTGTCCTGTACTCTAATAACCGGCTGCGAAGTCTGTCGATAAAGAAGGGTAATGTCTGAAGACCCTTATCAAATCTTATCTTATTACATTCGAATCTCAGAGCCTAAATCCGCCAACCATCTGTGGCTTAATTCGGTAAATTTAAGCTTTGAAATCCGAAAAACAAGCCAGTTTTTCTCATATTGCTTCTATTTCACTTTAGAAGTTGTTATTTCTCCTGAGTTAAATTAACCCTTATGGCTTAAAATGTATGGCTTAAAGTGTGGTCAATTAGCAGTGCAGCAGCTTCAACCACAGTGAGTTTATAGTAGTTTCGGCCATAAAACTTTGTCTGATATTTTATTGAAAGACAATTATGCTGATATCATAGGTTTTAATATGTGTACCGTAATATTTCCATTGGAAAGTGATACCACTAGACACGTAATAATTGTCATTAATTTTCTTGTTGCCACCTTATAGCATGGTAAATTTATCTTTTGCAATAATACGCTCACGTTGTGCTGCAGACAAGATACATAAGTTATATGATATCAAATGAGAAAAACACTGTTCAAATCAAATTATAGCTCCAGTTACATGGGCTTGAGCTCTTACAGCAGTTCCAGTTATCTCCGCTGACAAGAAGTGTGTCAAACGTCAACAAAAAAATTTAGTGTCGAAAATGCAATTGAAATTCGAGTTACTTGCATAATGTTTATAGGGCTTACCGATTTCTGATTCGGTATGGAAAACAAATACAGCTATTTATTGCTGCTCCGTGGTTGATAAATGAAAGCCAATGAAACTGATATATCCTGATGCAGAGCAATTTGTCAATGCTTCGAATCGCCAAGAACGAACCAAAGCTTCGTTTCCAAGATGTTTTGTATTTGCTACAGCTGTTATTTAAACAATTCCGTATTATGCTGCTGTGTTCTACTATTTTTTTTTCTCTTCGCATTTGTCTACATACAGTTGCAACCTCAGCTCATTGAATTTATTGAAATGACTTTAACGGAGTTATTCTCAAACGAGCCGCTCTTTCTTGTGTGCCAGCATTTGCAGTGTATCTGTCCCCTTTTGTATCAATAAGACCGAAATGGTACCTATTTATCAATATTGATTTATATTTTATAGCGTATTTAAATTATCCGTTTCCATCTCTGCTAGTGCAATGCACTACTGCCTCTCATCTATGGAGTTTGCCCTTCGTCTGCGTTCTTCGGTGCCATTGCTAGACTGCCAGCCGACAATGTTTTCAATTGCAAACGCAGAAACCGACAGACAGGTGGTAATTGAAGAAGCCTTCGATACACCAAGCCATGCGTGCGGTGAGGTTATGTATACTTCTGATACCTACGGAAAGTTTTACCCTATGAGACGAACAAAATTTTAACTAGATTTATCAATTCATATCAGTAAATAAATTTAATTGTACGTGTTTACGGCTTCCGTTTGAAGCAATTAGTTTCCTTTTCAGATAAGCACATATAGGCCAATTTCAATATTTGTGTTGCTTCGCACTGAACGGAAATTTAATACGTTCGAAACTAAAGTTGTAGGCAAAATAACAACTCCACAACGCACGGTAGAGAATCCAATCGAACCTTTTTCGCTTTGGGCTCGATCTGAATGAAATATTTAGAAACAAATATTGATTTTAATAATAGCCATCACGAATATTTTGTTTCCGTTTGAAGCCACTGAACCGAATCGACCCATTATTATTGTCAGTGTGTTTGCCCCATTGTTTTGGAAGATGCACTTCGTAGCCCACAACAACCGCCGACCACCCTCCCCCCCCGGTGGGAGTTTGAATGGCACGGCCAACAACTGAAATCCACTAGATGTACTCGGCCGTGCCCGTAAAAAGGATACGAGTGTGCTATAAACTAAACCCATTTTAGTAAAAAAATATCATCTCAATGTTTTTGCGGATGGCGGGAGCTTCCAGCTACCGTTATCGTTGCTATTTCCTATCAAATGATAACACCGCCAGCTGCCGGTAGACTCGTTTCCTTTCTTGCTTTCACACTCTTTTGTAGCGATGGGTGTATGTGTGTGGTATTATTGTTATTCGTTCCGTTTTTTTTTGTTGCTTCATGTCTAGCTGCGTTGTATCGAGGCTTACGTGAAAGGGTTACAGTCGTGGGGGAGGATATTCTAGGGAAAATTTTCAAACTAAAAAGTGCGTACCCGTATGACAGCAAAAATGAACTTTTCAAAAGAGAATGATTTGTCGGTTGGACAGTGTCTGATAGCGATGAATTACTGTACAACAACTTTTTCCCACGCACACACACACACCAGAACTGATAAAAGACAAAGAGAGAAATGCTGTGCCTTCTATTCCGCGACCCCACGAGTTTGCTTTGGTTACATTGTTTTATCAGATTTTGTCATCTAGTTTTCCATTCAAAATTATATCAGTACCAGTGAGTACTACTTACCTATAGACCTACCTATATTTGTAGGCAAAAAGGGTCAGAAAAGTAGATCGAACTTCCTTTGACTATTGTGTTTCTCTTCATATGAAGCGAGAAATAGCAAATTGTTTGAAAATCAAAAGAGCAATAGTCTTGTACATACATTTTCATTTTCGAAATAAAACTGTTCAAACTAAACAAAAAAGGCTTCGTTGTAAGTGCGAAATTGCTCGTGCCCAGACTGGGGCACATTGGGGCGTTTGGCCCGCCTTTTTAACACTAGATATACCAGCATTTTAAATATACCTATTTATACCAAAACCAGTCCAAATGACTGGTGGATAACAAACGGTTGGTGAACGACTGAATAATGCGCAACACAGACCCCATAGTGGTCCTTAGCCTCTTATCCAGCAACTTCTATCTCCACCTCCTCGTGGTAGGGTAACCAACCTGTTTTGGACCTCATCTGCAGCTGTACATAATTTGGACACTTCCATTTGATTTTGCTGTAACTGTCCAAATTATGTACAGCTACAGATGGGGTCCAAAAAAGGTTGATTACCCTACCAGCCGGAATATGAGCAATCTTAGCGGAAATGTGGTAACCAACCCAGGGTGAAACTAAGGTCGTATACCGACAGGCAAGGAGGCACTGTCTTCTCTCGGCACTATACGATGGCAGCCCCATCATGAGACTCGGCAGCATAGCCCTAGTAAGGCAAGCTTTTTATATCTAAAATATTACGAAAAATCAAGAAAATTCAATTCGAAACATTTAGCATGGACAAAGACGATGAAGCAAGGATTTGGAATGGATGCTTCCTACCTAGAACTGTGAATCACTAAATTTCGTGGATGGCGACAGGATGTTGCTCATTACATTCAGTTAGAACCGCAAAATTTCGACATTGTGGCACTACAGGAGATCTGTCGCAAAGGCGGGAAGGTGTGGGGGATCCATGGCGGAAAGGCCCAAATTTATCAAAAAGGTGGAGCAACCAACGAGCTGGGAACGGGCTACGTAGTGATGGGCAAAATACAGGATCGCGAGAGGATATGTGTGTCGAGGATAACAGGCCGCTTCTTCAACTGCACCATCATAAACGTGTACTGGCCACATGACGGTAGACCCGACTACAAGAAAAAAGCGTTCTATGTCCAGCTAGAGGCAACATACGAAAGCTACTCGCCACGGGATATTATCGTCATTGGGGACATGAACGCTCAGATCAACAGGGAACCATTTTATAGTGACAACGGCCTGCGATGCATCAACTTTGCAGCTTCCCGAGGCCTGTGGATCAGAAACACATACTTTCTCCGGATAGATCTACAAAACCACCAGGAGATCACCTAACCAACTAACATTGAACCTAATCGACCATATTCTCATCGAAGGTCGGGTTTTCTCAAACATCACCAACGTATCGACTCAGATCATTACCTAGTAGCAGAACACGTGCGCTCAAAATCATCGACGGTTTATACCTCACGACAAAGCTATCCTCCTCGGTTAAACATTCGGTAATTAGACAGCCCGCAAGGTGCTGAGAACTACGCGCGTACTGTGCTCTGTGGCCAGGTGCTTCCACCCTCGACGATAAATGAAGCAGGATACGTTCGGCCATCAATGAGGCCGCAAAACGCCAGAAGGAGATCTAGAACTACTATTTCAGGCTAGTGAGATGCGCAAGTTCTATGAGAAGGTGAACCGATCTCGTAAAGGATACACACCGAGGCCTGACATGTGTAGGAACGAGTAGGAAAACCTGGCCATAAACGAGCGCGAGGTGGTTGGTGGGTGGAAGCAGTTCTTTGATAGCGATCTCAATTGCTGATATGGTAAAAGGAAATGGAACGTATGAGAGCCTAAGGACGATTCGACTTCCGATCTCAAATAGATCCGGCGAGAAATCGGTCAGCTGAACAATAGCCGAAAAGGACCGACTCTCGATAAAACTCTACAAAAATGGCCAAGAACCATTAGGAACGACACTCCACTGAATAATTTCATGCTTCGGACTCACCGTTTTCCCGAAATGCTACATTTCTTCATAGAATCTCGCACCAGTCATTTTGACTGGTGCTGGTATAAATGGCAAAAACAAAAATTATATTTGTTACTAATATATATAAAGTAACATTAAGTTCATAAAATATATTCTCTACTTATAGCTACAAAAGTCATAACATCGTTTCTAAAAGCAAATGTTATATGTTGTAGGAATTTCAATTTGAAATTGCACGACCAGTAAAAATGACTGGTCTGGTATATCTAGTGTTAAAAAATTACTTTACAAACCAGTAATTTTGCGATAAGTAAATTAATTGTGTAAAAGTAGATCCAGTTTGTCTCAAGCCCAATTTCCAATTCCATCTAAGCAGGCTTCATTTTCGGGGTTTTGCTCAGTAGATGCAATCATTTGACTACAGCACCTCAGCGAAGCAGAATTCGTTCGTTATTTTTAATTTACAACATTGTTGACGAAAGTACCGTATGGTCGCCATCTACCGCTCATTTAAAAACGATTCTGGCTTAGTTTGTCCATAGAAAATCTAAATTAAGGTCCATCGAAACCCAATATGCGTCACAAGATACAGAAAACAATTGTTTTACAAGAAAAATTTACTTGGCTTCTAAATATTTCATAATAGTGACTTTTTTAATAAAAAGTATTGCAATCTCATGAAAGGGGGTATAGAAATCCACTTTGTCTTCATGTCTTCCTCAGACTTGACCTTCTTGGGATGCTTCCGTAATGCCTGCTTCATAATAGTCTAGTATTTTTCGATAGGCCTTAGTTCCGGTGCGTTGGAGGCGTTCATGTCCTTGGGTACGAAAGTGACTCCGTCGGCTACGTACCACTCCAATACATCCTTTGAATATTGGTACGAAGGTAGATCCGGCCAGAAGACTTCTGTGGACAATCCTTGAGGCAGATCTGCCCATTTACAGTCCCGGTAGTCATGAATAGCGCACTTCGTTTGCCACATGATGTATTTCTTGGCCAAATCATGTATTACTGGGCAAACTATGAAAGTTTCTGCATCCTTACTTCCTCCGGAACATCAAACTTGTGCTGGCCGATGAAGTACAGTAGCCCCGGAAGCTGCCGGAAGTTCGCCTTGACGTAACACGTAAGTCTCATCATTCATGATGAGAGAGTCGAGGATTTTCAAGGTGCTCGCGCAAAATAAATTCCCGACGTTGCTCTTCGGGTGATGCAATTTCTTACAATTTTCGAAAAATTTACCGCGGTAAAAATAGAGTGTGAGCAATATACTCTAAATTACTTCTACTCGAATTTTCAAGAGAAAATACCCTATGGGTAATTTTCTGCAGCGTTTCTTCCGTGGTGTAATTTGATGTGGGACACCCTTTAATTGTAAGGTCAATTTTATGTCCCATATTAAGTCCAATTTAATTGCAATTTCATCACCTATTTTCAGTTCAAATTAAGTATAATTTAATGTCCTATTTTAGGTTCAATTGCAATTTGAATTTAATTTCAATTGAACACTGTTTTCAGATACATTTTCAGGTCCTATTTCAGGTCCAATTTCAAGTCTAAATTTAATTTCAGATGAAGTTCGGATTTATCGCCAATTTCAAGATCAATTTCCAGCTAGTTTAATTCCAATTTCGAGTCTAATTTAATTTAAATGTAAGTTCGATTTCATGTCTTGTTTTAAGGCTAATTTCAAATTTCGTCTCCGATTTCAAGTCCAATTCATGTGAGATTTCATGTTTTAAGTCCAGTTCAATCTTCAGTCTGCTTTTATCTCTAAATTATAGGTTTAGAATGCAAGTCCAGATTTAGAGTATGAGTCCACTTTCAAGTCCAATTTAGAGTCTAATTTAATTCCAATGTGAATACAGATTTCTAATTTTAACTTCGATTTTAGGTTTAATCTGAAGTCCTATTTTAAGTTTAATTTGAAGTGAAAGAGAAGGTGGGGCATGTGTCTCAATGTGCCCCAGTCTGGGCACACCAGGGACTTCAAGTACTTAAATTTCAAGCTATGTTTCACAGATGGATTACCGGTGGATTTAGTGGTAGTCCGTCTCCTGCTGTTTCTGGAGAATAAAACGGAAAAGTGTATGGGAGAAAACGATGCGAAAACTAGAAAAAATGATAGAAAGTGAAAAAAGCGCGCGGGCGCGAGAGAGAGAGAGAGAGAGAGAGAGAGAGAGAGAGAGAGAAAGAGAGAGAGAGAGAGAGAGAGAGAGAGAGAGAGAGAGAGAGAGAGAGAGAGAGAGAGAGAGAGAGAGAGAGAGAGAGAGAGAGTAGGAGGAACTGGCGTGAAAAAGGAAAAAGGAGGCAGAAAAATCACAATGGTTGTTCCTTAAAAGTACGATATGCGGGTTTTATGATGAAAGCTTGAATATAAACAACACTTTTTTCACTTGCAATGGCGCAGTAAACTAAAACAGAATAAAGCAGCACAAATAGCATGATAATAACTATCTTTTGTTCATTATATTTTCATATTATAATACAGACCAATATCATTTCTTCAGCTGGTGACTTATTCAGTTATATTTTGCAAATATTTTTGCCATCAACAAAATAAATGTACCGTTCTGATTCTGAATTTAAAACAGTCTCAAACTTCGGTTACTTAGAACACAATGCTCGTTAGTATCACTAATATGTTAAAATATTATCCTTATTGTATACCACCGGATAGAGGACATTCTAACGAACACGGTGGTATACAATAAACACAATATTTTATCATATTAGCGATATTCATGAGCATTTTATGCTCAGAGTTCGAAGTTTGAGACTGTTCTAAGTTTGAATCAGAACGTTATGTCAAAATAGAAATCTGCCGACTGAAAGGCAGTCCTGTTGAGCAGGCGAGTCGAGCGTTCAATTCGAGTCCATTCGAGCAGTTTAGTCGAGAAGTCGAGTCGAGTAGTTGAGTCGAGCAGGAGAGACAAGCAGTCAAGTCAAGCAGTCGAGGTAAGCAGTTGAGTCGAGCAGTTGTGTCAAGCAGTCGATTAGAGCAGCCCAGTCGAGCAGTGGAATCGAACAATTGATTCGAACAATTGAGTCGAGCAGCCCGTGTGTGACGCGTGAGGTAGCAAGCAAAAAGCAGGATCGAGGCTGAAGCTTATACAGTAATTTTCCACACGACGATATCTAAGCCTTGGGTGGTTCCAAGCTTAGGTCGAAGAGGAAAGTTGACCTGAACAGCTCGACACTCGAGCAGCGAATGAACGAAGATAACGGCTCGGCTTTACTTTTTATAACATTTCAGTAGCTTTTACGCATCAGGAGCTAGGGCTACATAAATGTCATTCAGACGCTGGTCTGAATCTAAACGTTGAATTGACATCCTGCGATAAGGCGTACTTCTACGTTAAAAGAGGAGACTGGACAGAAAAAAAGGGAAAGAAGAAGGAAAAACGGCAAAGCAAACGGAGAAAATGAGAAAGAAAATGAGCACAAACTGGACAGAAAAGTAGAAAGAAACGGGATAGAAAAGGAGAAGGGAAGCATAAAATTCGGGGGCATGAAAATTGAGAAACTAGAACAGAAAGAGTGGAAAATTAAGAAACGAGAGCAGAAAAAGAGAAGCATTTAGAAAAAAAAATGAAAACGGAAAACAAGCGGGATCACACGAGAAACAGAACTTGACTGAAAAGGAGGAAATGCAGGACGTAATAATAGCAAATGGAACAGACGAAAACTAAAAATAAAAAAAGAGTTAACGAAACAGGAAACAAAAAACGAGACTGGAAGAGACGAAAAATGGGTTTGAAAATGAAAAAAAATGACGAAAAAACGGTTCAGAAAAGAGAGAAACAAGAGGAAAATCATTAAAAAAGAAAAAAATCGAGATTGCAGAAGAAGATCGAAAAGAAAAAAGGAAAAAAAAACGAGAAACGAGGTAAAACGAAAAAAAGAAGGAAGACGGGACAAAAAAGAAAAAAATCGTGACTGTAAAGATGGAAAAAGGAAAAAGAAGGAAGCGGATGAAAAAGGAAAGCGATGAGATGACACAAGATAAAATAAACGGAACAATAAGCAAGGGAATCAAAAGGGAAAAGAAGAATAGCGAGGGAGAGAAAAACGATAGAAGAAACGAGGAAAACGGGAAGAGAGATCAAACGGGATAAAAAAGGAGTATGAATGGGAAAATAGTATAGATAAAGAACAACAATAAAACAGGCCAAAGGAAAAGGGGAAACTGCAGAGAAAAAGACAAAAAATGAGAGATAAAAAAAGGAAAACCAGAGAGCAAAGGTAACAAGAGAGCAAAACAGAATTAATGTAACAGAAAAAACGGAGCATCTAAAAGAGAGAAAAACGATTCAGACGAAGATAAAAAACGAGGGGAAGAGTTAAAAAAACACAAAACTGGAAACGAACATAAGGAAAATGGAATAGGAAATACAACAAAAGCAAAAGAAAATTACAAAAATGTGTGAAAAACAAGAGAAAAAACGGGATTAAAAATCAAAAGAAATGGGACTAGAGGCGAAAAAACGAAACAATGAAACCGGAAACACGTGACAGAAAAAAAGAAAACGAGTAAAAGCGGAAGGAAAAGGAAGAAAAGTGAGAAAAAGACACCAAAAAACGGTATAGGAAAGAATAAAAAACGAAACAAAAAGTGGAAAAACTGGGCTTTATGAGAGAAAAAAGGAACAGGAAAGAGATAAACGTAAAAGATGTAATACGTCAAACCTAATTTCAAGTAAAACTTCGAATCAAATTTTATGCCTATGACCATATTCAGTCTAATTTAATGTCCAATGCAAAGCTTAATTTCAAGTCCAATTGCGTGTCTGATTTTAAGGTCAATTTCAAGTCTAATTTATTTCCAATTTTGAGTCAAAATTCAAATGAAATTCCAAGTCAAATCTCAAGTTCAATTTAAATCCAATTTACGTCGAATTTCAATTACAATTTCAATTTTAATTTCGGGCGTAATTTCAAATAGAATTTCAACTTTAATTTCAAAGTTAAAGTTAAATTTCATGTCTAATTTCAAATAAAAACTTCAAATTCTGTTTTAAATCCGTTTTCAAGTCTAATTCTAAGTAAAATTTCCAGCCAAATTAAGTGCAACTTCAACTCCAATTTTAAATTCAATTGCCACTTCAGTTTTAAATAAATCTTCAAACCCAATTAGTCGAAATTTAAGTCTATGCAACATATTACATAAATGGTAAAGATTAATATTTTCTCTTACACCTTACTTTTACTTATACTTGCTCAACTAAACAAATACTTACTTGTACGTATGGTGCAATTTCATGAAAAAATGGATGGGTTAAAATTAAAAAGTGCACCGATTTTGTTAAAATTTGTGAACTTATTTCATTTCAGAAAATTTTAGACCTGTACTCGGGCGTCGCTTTCTGAGTTAGGGTGGCGCAAAAATTGTCGTGTCGTCGATTTTCATGATTTTGATACCAAATTCAGTAGAAGTAACATGAACCGTTTAACGCAGCATTAACAAACAGAGGAATTGTATTCCGAAGACATATCGATTTGAAGCTTGAACAATTTTTAAGAACGGGAATATAATTGAGAAAGAATTGACATAAATGAAAACAATTGGAAAAATTCTTCAAGATATCATATGTTGTGGAACACGTTGAATAAAAATTAAAATCCGACAAATTCAAAATCACACAAAAGAATCAAATTATTTAGGAAATTAAAATCATAGTAACATGAGTCTGATTATTTCACTAAGCATTCGTAAACAATGTGATTGTTCTTAAATCATTACACCATTTTCGCCACTCTTGAGAATTAATGCGCATCGTAAATCTTTTATTTTATTGTTTGACATTTTGAAATACTAACGGTTAAGAACATTCTGATGTGTGGTGCCACGATTTTTCTCACTGCGACTACAATGCTATTTACGACGCTTTTTACGAGCACCCTTCTTGTGGTACTGATGATCGAGTTCCACGTTTCTATGATGCAATTACGCATGTACTCGACGAGCACAAATAATGAAAAGAGAATGTAAACTGCCAAACAATCGTCAACCATGGTGGAATGCTGAATTTAATTATTCGCCGTCTAAGAGTCTAAGAGAAGTTCGGAAAGGCTGCTCTAAACGTAGATCTGGTCAGAATAAATAGACTTCAAACTGGTTATTTTGTTCTGTATACTTTCATTTGCTTTTATTGTAAGGGCCATAATAGACATCCTATTTTGTGTACAAATTTACTCAATGTAACGCCGATAGAAAATGTCTGTCAAAATTGTTATTCATAGAAATTTGAACATTACCATTACCAAAAAGTTGAACATTATCAAATTACCAACAAAAATATATCATTGTTGCAATATTGTGGACATCAATATTCATTACAAGTCACTATTATTCTAGCAAACCGACAAACCGTATTCGACTGATAATTAGAAAAAAACTGAGCACGAAAAGATGCATGATTCCCCATTCCCATGTAGACCGTTGAAATTACGCGCTATTAACAGGCACACGAGCTGTCTGATGTTTAAGCTCAGATGTGGTTTCAAAAACAACATTCACATGTTTCTTCTGCAAAAAACTGTCTTCAAAAATATAATTAGGTACCTAGATGATTATGATAGTTTCAAATTTGAAAAAACATCACAGAAATTCAAACTCTCATCCAATTCGTACAGAATTTGTTTCAATTGCTTTTGAAGGTGGAGCAAAAAATCTGCTTCAAATTCTGCTATCACAACATTTGTCAGATGTTATTTCACTCGAGCAACTTCATCCCTGCCTGAAGGCCGGTTTCATACCTCAACGAGGCAGCAGCTGCCAACGACAAACGCTTGCCGCAGCTCTTCAACCGTAGAGTTCTCCACTTAAAGGAGATTTTCCGCCCATACGAAGTTGTCTTTTTTCTTACTCTCTCTACGCCCACCCTCCCGACTCTGTTGACACAGGCGAAGGTCCGTCGATACATTTAATGTCAGATCAGTATGTCTAGAACATGGACCGACGGACGGACGACGGACGGAATCTCGTAGACTAACAAAAAAGGTGACCGAAACTAAAATTTAAATTAAAAAAGTGAGCTTAAGGGATTTCACTTCAAGCGGGTCGCTCTATCACAGGTCCTGGTGCGACAAACCGTTTGATATCGGTCCTTAGAGTCGGTCGTGGAGCAGCCTGAAATGGTTAATCTCGGGGGACACGTTCGCTCTGATTGAGAAGAAACGAATAAGATTCGGAATAATATTATTCGGTAGAACATATTCCGTGCATAATTTCGTTCCCAAACAGAAACTTTGGGGAAGGTAGCTTAGTTACTTTGCTTGGCAGATGGTGCTCGGATCGGAAAAAGAATCTCCTTGTGCCGTCTTAGTTTTGTTTAATTTTTTCTCATGAAAAGTTTCTGCAGACCTGAGACAACTTCAAGAAGACCTATATTCTACAGTTTCTCAACCATAAGCAAAATCGCTTCAAAACACCTTCACTTTTTGTTGTTTGCTTCCGTAATAAAAACAAATTATACAGAACAAACTCAATTTATTCCAGGTCCGAAAATCATCGAGCCTGGCCACAACAACTAAACATTTTTGGTGACATAAAACCCCGCAGAAAGAGGTCTATAAAGCTAAGTG
Organism: Sabethes cyaneus; assembly: GCF_943734655.1. Taxonomy (NCBI): domain Eukaryota; kingdom Metazoa; phylum Arthropoda; class Insecta; order Diptera; family Culicidae; genus Sabethes; species Sabethes cyaneus. The sequence continues at coordinate 57,745,233 of NC_071354.1, forward strand.
GATAACCAAATTGCACTAAATGGAAAATCTCGTTATAAATTCACTCAACCGGCTGGCAGATTAGCAGTTTTACAATGGGCAAATTACTTCACTCATTCAATCCGAAACGCGTTTCCCCATGCTGTTATTCTCCTGGTGGAAAACTTTTCCAATCTCTTTGGCTCAACTTGGCGAGCCGCGGTACAATTGGTTTCGCAAAAAGTTTTTTTATTCATCTCCAATCGAAATTCACTTTTCCAACAGAAACCTTCTTTCATATTTTTCAATCATCATTGCAAACTACTGTCGGTCCAATGGAAAGCGGCTTTCTCGAATCTAGCAGCTCCTGCCACCGGCGAAAGTTCTTGGGACGGTCGGCAAGCCTACAAAGATGCATACCGTTCTACCGAGGAGGAAACCTTCTTCCTTATGCGAAACTATAACAAGCCATAACATTCTGCGACTGCCGGTTGAATGAAGGCATAAAACCTATGTTGAAAAGAAATCAAAAGTTAATTTTACGACATCGTCACGAATCATTCGACTGTGCGGTCTGCGTCTGGGGCTGGTGCTTCGGTACTTTTCTCGAGGAACGACGCCTTGTCGCGTCGTCGTCGGTCGGTTGTGACAACCTCGAGTCCTGCTGCTGTCTGTTTCCGTATCCACTAGGAAGCAGAGAGGAAAGCAACCGTCAGCGCTACACACAGCAAGTCAATAAAACTTCTAATTTAAAAGCTATTCCGGACGTTCGGATTAAATTCCGTTCGCTTCCTCACGTTATTCCTGTGAACCGAGCGGAGCGGCCATAGGTTTCTGCATAATAAGCAAGTGAAGAACCTTTCTGCGGAGCTCTCGACTCTCGGCTCAGTCGCTGTTGCGATAGACGATTATACATTATACGATATATATAGTTGGCGAATGCGGATTTCTTACTATGTGAAAGGATGGAGTGCAAACAGTGAGGGCAAAAATTGCGAACGGTAGCATGAATTTTCACAGCGAAGCAAAGTAGGGCAAATTTTCAATGCTGAGCTGAGAGAATGTTCTTCCAACCAGCCAGCCAACCAACCAACCAACCAACCAAAGGAAAGATGATGCTGCTTTCGTTGTTTCAATCCGATATAGTAATGCTGTTGCTGGCAGAGGAAAATGTTACAGAGAATAGCCGATGCTATCGTCCTGATTCGATGAACAGAATTCCGTCAAAAGGGATAGTCTACGGAAATTTTTTGTGGGCTAGCCAACTATTTACAGTTTTGCATTGTGTGGAACGTTTATTCGCATACAAGTGCTTCCGCAGCAATGGAATTTGCAGTGCGGTTTGTGAAGCATTTTTAAGCGAGAGCTGGTCCGATTTCAACTTTGAATGATTAGAAATATATAGTGTTGAACAGGAATGGTTCTACAGTTTTTGCATTGCGTTCTAAAACAAAAGAAAAACATTAAAAAGGATTTCAACCGGCAATTATTCAAGAATTTTAGTTTTCATCAAACGGGATCAACAAATGAGCTTTCTTTTCCCGTCTGAACCTTATGAAAAAAGCGAAGCTAACTATTTTATTTATACTATGTGTAATAATATTCTAGACTTTTATCATCAATGTACCAAGCCAGGCCAGCAAAGCTGTGCGCAGTCAAGTGAAATGCCGAACTGAAAATCGCATTTCCAAGATGAGAAGAAAGAACGCAAGCTAACTCAAGCATAACATTGAAGGTCAAGTTGAAAAGAACGGAATGTAACACCAAGGTTTTAAAATAGTTATTACGTTATTGCCTAGGCTTTGTTTTGCTTTATTTTGGTGATATATTGGTCGTCGGATGGTTGTCATGATTGGCTAAATTGTATCTTACAAATGGGGTTTAAAACTTCTTCGTGAAATCTACCTTAAAACCATAAATATTATTAAATGTTGCTGCTTAGGCACTTTCAACGACGTCATTTTGCCGATTTAGATGTCAAGTTCACGATTCTACTATTGCACAGAAAGGGTGAAAGGAATTTCCCATGGGTGTTCCATTCGTTTGTTTATAAAACATACCACTAAATGATAAATAATTTTCATCCATAGGTTTTTTTTCCTGTGTGGACTCATCACTGCGACCAGTATAGTTGATCTATCATGATATCGCCCGGGTGTTTGCCCTATGACCTGCACTCCATTTCTTTTTGCTATAATCGCTGTTGAATGAGCGATATGCTTATTAAATTTTATGCGTGCTTGTGTGTATTAGGGTTTACCCTTCCTTTAAAACTTGATCTACTTTATCCACTTATTCCTCACTGCCAGTACTATCCCATATTATAGCCGTCCCTGGCAAGAACTCATTCGTTACTCTGACCAATACGCTTAACTATAGGAGGGACTTTTGCACTTTCAAGAGACTTCAGTGGGTAAATTTAGAATTCAGCATGAAGGCAGGGTAAATGAGGGGGGGGGGGGGGCTGAGAATAAACCCATGCTAAAGTCACTTGACTTCGAATGGGTTGATTCTACTAATATTCGAACCCACGACCACTCGCTTGTCAACGCAGACTCGGTAACCTTGCGGCTACGGAGCCCCCCATCCATAGGTTAAGTTCCGAGTGTTTTTTCGGTAACTATTTATTGTGCTGGGCAATTTTGTTATCTCAAAACCGACTCATGTTTGTACTGCACTGGGTGTTTTTCGTAATTGAATGCAGTGCCACTCCTGTGTACTGGTTCGCTACCTAACCAAAAAAAACTTGAACGCGGGGCTTTGGTCCTCGGCTCGGTACCGATGAGAACGGTGCCAATGAAATTTGCATGACTTCGTTCTTGGTATATTTTATGTACGTGATTATTAGAAAACTCGGGCTCGACACTTACATTATTTTTTACTTTACTGTGAGGAAAAATTCTAATTTGTACATTAAACTACCCATGCTTTCACAGTTACGTAACTGCCAAAATAAATCATCTAAGGTTGAGCTCTTCAAAAACTTGCAAAACTCGAGATTGTGACAAAGGTCCTCCGAGATTCATGATTTATGTACAACACAGTTTAATTTGTGGCAATACGAAGTTTGTCGGGTCAGCTAGTATGAAATAAAAATCAACATAAATTTTTGCATTCTCCAAAATTTGTATTTTAATCATTATCTATTTAATCATTATCATCATTATCATGGGTCAGCTAGTATACGATAAAATCCGATTAAGCACGACTCACTCCATACTGCTATACAATTCTGTGCTGAAAATCGTATGTGTGTCAGTTATCATCGTTATATACGACAGAAAATCAACTTAGGCACACTTTGTTAAGCATTAGTTACGATTCCGAATTTGTTAAGAGATTAATGTACGATTTGGTGCTAGCGAACATTTAGAGCATGTTCGACTTTCGGTTTTAGAGTGACCGCATAATTGATAATATGTTCAGAACATTTTTGGCTTATACAAATTTGAAAAAAAGTTTATGCCCTGGTCTCAAAATATTGTTGAAGGGGGGGGGGGGGGCGGTGCACGAAAAATATAATAACTCAAACCTCCAATAATTAAACAAAAGTGAAGAAAATTGTGTTTATTTTTTCATATTATTAAAAATCTACTACTAAACTTTTGTTCAAATTTTAGTTCAAACCGAACCAACTATCAAAATTTTTCGACCAAAGCACATACAGTAGGCATCCTGGTAGGAATGAACCAGCTTAATAATAGTGGTGTACCACAGATCACCTAAGAAGGCCACAAACGTATAACTTGACCTTCATTCAAATTTTGCTTTAAACATGCGTGTCACTCGGTTAGTTACCCTGTATTATAAAATAATTGAAATCCGTGTCACTTACTAGTTCAGAACTCGGTAACCACGAAATAGTATGAATATTAGGGCATTGCTCAGCTGATATTGGTTCTCCAACAATAAAGTATTTACCTTTATATTAAGAATGCAAACCGTTTCGAGAACAACTCTTTGACAATCGAAAAAGCTCGCAACTCTTTGACATCTTTAGTTTTTTTTTAAATTATTAATTTCTCATTCGTTCGGCAGTGCCGTCTCAGCCAGGCGGAGTTTGGGAGAGTTGTGTACGGGACATTTGTCGAGCTAGTGTTGAACAAGTTATTGTCTGCGGTTTTGCAGAAAAGAAGCCTGGCTGTATCTTTTGCGTTCATAGTACTGTATGGCTGTGCACTCTCCAACGGAGTAGCAGCATTGTGGCTCCGTAGATACAAGTGATACAGCAGGACTTTGGTCGGCAGTATTGTAGATAGCAGTTTGTTCTGCAGGTGTTCCATATATAACTTTTTCGAGTTTTGCGTGGGTGACGCGGTGCTGTCAGATGGATCACAATTGAGTCGTGGTGGTCGATCCTTCCTGCCTGTTGGTAATCAGTATTAGGATGACTTTGTTCACGTTTCTCCACTGCTTCTTGTTTGGGAAACTACGTACCTATATTTTTCTCATAATCTCCTAAGATACTTTCGAGCACGTAAAACACACATAAGTACTAAATTGGCACCACTCCTAAATTGTTCAGCAAGATTGATAACTAAACGATGAACGTACCAGAAAAGTTTGGAAGAGTGCACAATAAAAAAGCAACATAACTTAACATGACTTGATTTGATGTTATGGTCGGGGCGACCATTGATCCCAATGATGACCAATGATGGCCAACAGTCAGAAAATTTCAAGTTTCGAACACTTCAGTGACATCTTTCTGCATGTAATTTTTGACGTCCGAAACTTAAAGATTAAGCAAAATAGTCACCTGTGACCTACAGCAGGAATGAGAAAACTCAGCTGATGAAAGAAAGTTGATCGAGACTAGCGGGATAATTATTTTAACTTTGAACTTATTATGTATTTAGAGATGTAAGCTCGTTGAACTGTAAAAAATCTGCCTATCACTAAAGATTGCAACACAATAATATGACACTTTATTTTTTTGCCCCTTCCAATTCCGAAAATTTTTGAAGGGGGAGGGGGCGACACAAACTTTTTTTCAAATTTGTATAAGCCTTATTGGGAAAAATTATACGAAGATTTATTAACAACAGAAAGTCAATGAAGGGCAGATTAGTTTCTTCTTTACTTCCCTTATTTTGTAGAAACCACTGCTTCGTATGTTTTACTTTAAAATGGAAAAAATCTGACTTCATGTCCACCACTGTGAAATATTTTACTCGTTGAATGAGATAAACCTTAATAAAAATTTAAGCATGAAAGAAGAAGCTTAGGAGGATTGGGAACTTATTTCCAACAAGCAAATTGTATAAACAAACGAATGGAGCTTCCATGGGAAACCTGTAAGTTTAATAAAAGTATCAATTAAAAGATCGTCTTTGTATTTCCGTTTGGTGTAACATTGTCCTAGAGTCAATAAGCCTCGCGTCACATTCGAGCGAGCCATAGAAGAGGTTTTTAAAACCAAACCTGTATTAGTCCCCAGTAATTCGACCAGGGACTTTAGTTTATTGTCATGATCCTTCCGATTTTGTAAAATAACACGCTAGAATGGTTAGAACCTTTGTTTCTGAAGGGCAGGCGCAACAAAATGACTATTCTGATTCCACAGCCAAAAAAAGGATAAACCAGTGAACTTTACCAGAATGTCCGACGATAGACGAGATAGAACTATGTTTGTTGACTTACGCGGAACGTACCTATCTTTCGCATAAAAAGCGACTTGAGACTATTACAATTCCAAAATCACTATAAAAAGGTGAATTGGTATACCAGACCAGATCGTGAGTGCATCTATCGCTATAGTATACAACTAATTTTCTAACTATCCAGTGTTCTTGCTGTTTTACAAGCAGCAGCAGTATAGATCCATTTGGTATTGCTTACGTCTTCTAGTATGAATACTTGGATAACCAACTAGTTTAGCGGCGGCAATATAAGCAACCATAATATGATTTGAATTTTGCTTTATTGCAGCAATTAAAAACGGCACTTTATGATACTATTCAAATGATAAAACCATTCTGACAGCAAAGCGGTTTTTGCATTCGTTGAGTAGGTACCAGTGTATATTCTGACAATGCGTCATCATTCACATTGCCTATACCTGGAACCGGAAGCTGCGAAAGGTAAAACTTTTATTCGTTCAGAGCTTTTTTATGGGATTGATTTGTGATGCATCTGGTCTACCAATGCCAATATTTATTCTACATTGTCGTTTTTTAATTAAATGTAACGTTTTCCTAAGTCACCTCTACTTCGAATACGTACGGTCTTTTAACCGGCATGACCAGCAAGTGCGGCATGCGACAAAAATGAAATAAAATAAATCGGAAATTAAATTAAAAGGGAGCTTTCCAATTAAATTCTACTAAGTATATTTATGCTTGACAGATACGTATTTCACCTACGATTTGCAGGCTTTCTCAGTGTCTGTTTTCGAACTCTTTCTCTTTCGGAGTACGAAAACAGACACTGAGGAACACTGTAAGTCGTAGGCGAAATACGTATCTGTCAAGAATAAATATACATAGTAGAATTTAATTGGAAAGTTTTCTTTTTAATTTAATTTCAGGTTTCGCATTCTGCTAAGACGCTCCAAAAACTTCAGTCAAAATAAATCTATTCAGTTGAAGATTACAAAGTCTGCAATAACTGGACCGATTTAAATCCTCTAGATGATGATTGTGGTTGTGATAGTTGACCAAATAATAATGTACTTGAATGTTTCTCGGTTGATTAAGTTTAAAACGTATCCTGTTTTAGCTGGTGTATCTTATAATTTGACAGCTGTACATGTAAAAGTGCTCAAATTCCTGACGAAGCCCATGCGATATAGTTGTGTATGGAAACATTTTTCCTTCGTTGCATTTTACTTCTGTTCTTTTATTAAAGACATATTTTTCGGAAAGTAGTAAATACTCTTTCCTCTATCTCTCTATCTCCTCTATCTATCTCTATCTATTCTATTTCAGACAGCTTTATTCTAAAGCAGCGGAGTAGACAAGTTTGAAGCTTATCTTGAAATTTGTATTTTTAAACATATAATAGAAATAAAATTGGTATTCATATCACGTGAACTTTTCTGCTATATTCTGCCAAATGTCGATAAAATTTACATAGGGCGCATAATGGAACGCCAGTGTGCTCCATGGTTCCGTGGTCAACGGAGTCGAACGGCTGGCAGCTTTTGATTTGGTTACCGACCTGACTGAGTATTTTTTCAAGATCTGGTAGACTCATCTTATCGGTCACACCATCGGTCACCGGACCATGTTTATAATTTTAGTTGTCAGGTTATCTTCAATTGCTTTATACTAGGGTATGAATTTTGGTATGGTTTTAGATGCTCACCCATGCTTCTCAGAAGATAGCGCAGATTCAATCAAAATGTAATGAAATCTGCAGATCAGGCAATCCAGATGAATTTTACGTTTCCATGAAGATAAAAATTTGTTCAGCTGTGGGCGAAAAATTCGTAACAGGGTTCTCAAACATTTAAATTTTTAATTTATTGTTTAATAGGTTTTTAAACAAAATAATTTCAAAATTAGTAGGTAACAAAATTTTGACAGTATTTGTATAAAGGCGCGTGACTGGTTTTTAGTTTGCTGAAATATTACTTGGTAACAACGCTTTTAACTTCGCATTTGTCTGAAAACTTATCTTTTCAAAGGTTAACTGATTTTCTACTGTTAGTTCCAGAAACTGGCAATTACGCATGATATGCACGAGATCCGTCCCGCAACAAACAACAATAAACTTGATGGAACACACATTTGACGATAAACATTTATCCTGTGTTGATCTGATAAAAGTTCAATGCTGGGCATGCTGTCGTTCTCAAATATTCGTCTATTTAAAATTTATTATGTTTGTCGAATATCTAAAGGTTAGGGTTAAAACATGTTTACAACAATTCTGCTGAAAGCTATTATATTTCAAGCTATAAAATTTCAAACCCAATTTTAGCCAAGCCAAAAACTCTTCAAGTATACGTACACTCCACAGCACGAAGTTTCGTGTGAAAAACAACGAGTGCGAATCAAAATCACGCTACGCATTTCTATACTAACAGAGCTCTCGAGCATTTCAAAAGGAAAACTTTAACTGTCTTTCGTTTTCCGAACCTTCCCATCAATTTCGCTCTGATCTTCTTTAATCCCAGTTTGAATTCGATTTAGACGAACAGCATTGAAATCGTAGAAATGAATTAGTTTCATGACTGTTGATTGACGGATTATAATTGAAATTGTTCAAATGCAGATGAACAGAAATAATAGAGAAGAAACTTTTTGCATCGAATAGCTTGAGTAGTCCTATGCTTCAGAACTTATGGAAACAATTCAATATGGATTAACCAAAAAAATTTGCTTCTAAAGAAGCTGTTAGTTGGTTTTGTAAGTATTATTTATAAACTGTATAAAAACTAAGTCAACACAAATGTCTCATTTGCTTACACAATTAATACAACGGTTAACTCATGCGATGGCAAAAAAATATTTTTCCATGCTACAGGGAAACGAATAACTGCATTGGTCCACTATTTGGCCATGCATTTCACGCCTTCGAACGAAATTAATTTTCACACCAACAGGGGAGCTGTTTGCCGTCGAACACCGGAGGCGCCTTTGGCCTGTGGCTATTGTACGGCTGAGTGGTAATTAATATAAAACGAAATTAAAATTTCAATTTAAGCAAAAAAATAAAACCGTTATTATAATCATTGGCTTTGGGGTCGAGCGCGTCAAACGCTCTGTGTATACCCAGCCTGTTTTCCATTCAGTTTCACTGTCACACGGATGGATCCTGGATGATATGCCACGCTCCGTGCCAGCCAGCGGTGAATAAAACAGTGTTGACGTCGCTTCTGCATAGTACGGTTTCTGCACAATACTCTATAATCCCTCCAGGACCAGGATAGCTGCACCACCATACCGATCATCCAACCAACCAACCAACCATCATCACTGTGAAAGAAGGTCCTTCCACGTGGGGGTACAACCGAGGAACAGCATTAAAATGCAAATTATCCAATTAATAAATGCGTTTAAGTAAAATTTAATCATAGCTTGATTAAATTCCCCTTTAATCTTTTCAGTCAATGCAATAAAAATTGTATGATTTACACACAATTTCTTTTCTCTTCGTCTCAGTAATGCCCCTCTTAACGAAAAGCTTAATTGAAACAATTCAATTGACACTGGACGGTGCTGATGCTTCCAGCAGGACCACCCCCTCCCAACAGGTAGCATCCGTTCTCGCAGTGGAAGCGAAAAAATGATGCTTAATCGTGCGTCCTCCGCGAAGGCATCCAGGTCTTTTTGGTCACCATGGTCGAACCTAAAAACCGACGCCAGTTATAATTACTTTTCATGCAGCCACACGCGATTCGTGCGGTAGGTACGAGCAGAATCAGCGCCAGGCAGGCAGACAGGCTGGCAGTCAGGCGAGCGGTTCGGGGCATCGGTTGACACCATGTCGGTCAGCTAGCCCCGTGATGTAGTTCGGCGTGAGGTCAAAGTTAATTATTCTGGCTGACGGAGCTGAAATGAGCTGTTGGTTGTGTGATTATCGCGAAACGACGTGCTGCTTGCGAACAACAACGTTCGCCCTGCACTGTGGGTTTGGGAAGTTAGAATGGTGCCGGGGTGATGCGAGATTATTATTTTTTTGGTGAATCCTAAGCTGTGCGTCGCTGGAACACTTGATCTCTATGGTTGATATTTCGATTAGATGCTCGTTACAGCCAGGCTGGCCTGGCATTGGCATAAGACAAAAGCTGTAGATTGGGAGATAATTTTAGGCTGGGAGTGTTTATGAATAACGAATTTAGCTTAAGAGCTAAAATCTACATGTTGGAAATAAAGTTGAACTTAGAATTCGGCAAGTAGATGAAGTAAATACAGTGTGACACAGTACCTCAGCCAAATGATTAGCGTTCGGCTCGGGCATATCGCAGTCTCTTCGGATAGCTTCCAGAAATACTTCTGAATCGAAGTATGATGTCTTCCATCCACGGGTGGTTGTAGTGTTGGCTCTACACGCCACCTGCCGCCTCATTATCTGACCGACCCCTTAGTGGACCGCCTGATGGTCACTGTGAGTGTAGCCATTGTCTACCCTACAGTCTCCTATCAGGCCAGGGCTGCCGAATGTCATGTCGATGATAGACTCTGCACCATTCCTACTGAAAGTACTTGTGGTGCCGACGTTGGTCAGGTCTACGTTGAGTTTTGCCAAAGCCTTAAGCAGAATCCTATGGTTCGTGCGTCGACTTCCCCACTCTACCGCCCAAGCGTTAAAGTCGCCCGCCACAACCACCGTTCTTAGACCACTCAGCAGTCAACATAACTGATACTTGGTCTACCATCCGCGTGAACTGCTCGATAGACCAATTTGGCGGAGCATAACAGCTGCAGTAGAACACTCCACCCAGACCAACATGAACTTATACCAAATTACTCGACGATAACCAATTTAATCGCATTTACATCGATCATCAGCCGTGCAATCCAAAAAGGTTGTCAAATTGGCACAGTATATCCCGACTTTTTTGTAGCTTTCGACGATATTAACCACGGGATAACAATTTTCAAAGACCATAACTTGGCATTCGCTAGGCGTTGCTTCTATCTCACTCGCAGAACTAAAAAAGCAAAGCAGTGTTGCTAGATTCCGCTTTTGGAACTTGGCCTTCTGATTTTATTCGACAGATTTCTTAGCCAGCTACTACAGTACAGGACAGTTGCGGGGCTAGTGTTACGATGCTATTGGTTCTTGCAGCCTCTTCCAGTCGAGATTGAAACCACGAAGACTGGCTTATAAGGCTTGTATCATACCACGAAACCAGCTGTTCGGCTCACAGAAGTATGTCCATCAAAATCGGTGAATACACTTCATCACCTTTCGCAGTTACATCCGGCGTTCCCCTAGGCAGTCATTTGGAACCGTTCCTATTTCTACTGTACATGAATGACGTAAACACAGGCTTTCGCCGTCCTCTGAAAATTGTCTCAATTCTCGGCGTTTTACCAACAAAGCGGAGAAAACGAATCGATTTGCTCTCTCTCAGTCGGATGTTATCTTCTCCGACAAGCGAAGAGTTTTTTTGCCTTTTGCGGTGCTTGGCTACTTTACTCTGTCCCCGAATGAGCGTCAGTTTTGTTCCATCTTTCTTTCTTACTGGAACACTACCGAACGCATGCTCTCAAGGTCACAGGTCACGAAGCAAATCGTTTCAGACCATATAACTGCCTGTCCGATTTTCTCTATGGAATACGGAGCCTCTAGTGTCTAGTGGGCGAAGAAAAGATTAGCTCTGCTTGTAGTTGTGCTCCTTCTGCGCTAAAAGAGAAAACAGTATTCAGGATCATTCGCTGGAAGAGCTAACGGTTAAATAGGCAACGAAAGCACTTGCTCATTGCGAGAAGCGGATTGCTCTGTCTCTGTATGCTTAAGATGAGTAGAATCAAGCCTGTGTAAACACGATACTGAAATGATTGTAGTTATCATATGCTGACGACCTCCAAATGTACTATACAGTGAAATACAGTAAAATGCTGAAAAAATATTTGGAAACCTTTGACGATTGGTGCCGAAGTAAGAAGATGCCACTAAATGTGTTCAAGTGCTCGGTTACTTCCTTCGCTTGTAAACGTAACATGTATACGCATCATTACAATCTTCGCGAGTTGACTTGGATTTGGAAGTTATGCTTAACTCGAAACTACTGCTAGGGTCACATTTCTTTCGTTGGACCAAGCGTTTCCTCGCAATTAGGATTTCTGTTCCATTTAACTAAAAGATTCCATGATGGGTATTGACTAAAATCTGTATAGTGTTCTCTGTTTCGTCCTATGCTGGAACTGGAATACTCCACCATTGCACTATGGGCCATAAATTAAAATTTCGGGACAAAAATATTTGCGGTTAAACGGCATGTCTCAATGTGGTCTTCGGCAACTTTTTGAATAAAAAATTGATGCATATTTTGAAGGAGTCGTCCAATATTTGAGTGTTACTTAAACAACAATTTGAGTAATAACTTTTTGAGTAAACTTTTTTTCACCTTTTTGGTTTCAAAATAGTAAAAATAAACCAATTTCAAGTAATTTTTCTGAAGATATGAAACTTCTACCTTTTACCCATTTTCAGCAATAGACCTTTGTTTATAAACGTCCCAATCACATTTCTTCTTGTAACATGTTTATTTCAATAGACAGCTCAATGTGATATTCTAGACAACATTTTGCACATAAAAGGGGAATATTTTTGCTGGAGAATTGTTGTTAAAGTAACGTCTAAATATTGGATGACCTCTTCAAAAGATGCATCATTTTTTCATTCAAAAAGTAGCCGAAGTCCACATTGTGCTGAGCCATGCCGTTTAACCGCAAATATATTTGTCCCGAAATTTTAATTTCTGGCCCATAGTGCATTGTTCAACATCCTGGTCACCAAAATGCGATTCACCAGATGGAAGCAGTTCTGCGGATTTCTTTGGTTTACTTTACGGCACCTTTGCTCGGATTTTCAATAGCTGCTACTACGTGCTACTACTAAATCCGATTATGCTTTTCGCTGCTTGACAGCCACCGCCATTATTTAATAAAGCTTTTCGCCTGCTTTGTTGACTTCTGATTTTCGTGAGCAGTAAAGCTAACGATTTACTGTCAGATCATACTGATTGATTTGATTTATAGTGATAAAATATCCGAAAGAATAATCAATAAATTTGCACCAGTTTCCACAATTGTGCAGCATATGCGCATTAAATGTTATTGCAACAATTGCAAAACTAATTGTTTAAACAAAATAAACATATTTAATAAGTCAATCTCATTTTCTAGTAAAATCATTTTTATTGCTTGCTGTGACATGAAGTACGCCATACTGTGTTGCTTTGCCCCACTTATAGTAAGTTTATAAGGGATGTGGCGCAGCCTAGTTCTTTTATAGTGGTTACATAAGTAGCCAAAACAAATTTGCTTGTTTTATTATGGTTTTACCGTCAATAATAAGTATTTTTTACTCGTATCATTGTGGTATTGCTTAATACCATGATAAAACCAGAAGTAATGATTAATACCACAATGAAACCTTTATAAAATTCAAATAGAGTAAGGAGGGGTAAAAGTGCGATGCGGGTAAAAGTGCGATTCAATGATTTATCAGTGCAGATTCCGAGTAAATTTTCTACATTGGCATGGATGGGTGACTACTTTGACAGCTTCAATCTAACGTAAACTTTGGTAGCTTACGAAGCATAGTTGCTGAGTTATGTGCAAATGTTTTTTTAGGGCGGTTTTGATGTAATTTTTCGTTATACGGCAAATACGATATCAACAGGAGGATATTACTTGTTGAAAATTTATAGCAGCGTTTTACATCACTCACATATCTGTTTTGAAAATACGGCGAAAATAATTTACAAAATATATTTCGCTTTTCCGTAATTTAATCTAACCCCGTCAAGCGTCTAGCGGGGTAAAAGTTCGATTCACGGACGGGGCAAAAGTGCGATTCATGGACGTGACAAAAATGTATAGCTAATTATATACAGCTTTAGGCACTATATCACAGATACTAGAAATGAAAGATCTGCAGAAAACTTTGTGCTCTACAGATGTTGGCCGAAGAAAAACAATGTGTTTCCGCTGCTGAAACAAAAAACAAACGTTTGGAAAAGTTTCGATCTAACGGAGGCTGCAATACACCAGCGCAAAATAGAAAAGGTGCAAATTGAGAATATTCCTTACCGAAATATAACGCAGATTGAAGATAATATGGTTTTAATAGCTACTGCTGGGCTAATTTCATGGATTCTAGCTTCGAACTTTTGCCCCGCTGGTGGGGTAAAAGTGCGAATCTGCACTTATTCAGAAGAAAGAAGAATTTATTTTGCAAAACACTATTACCGCAGATGATTTACAGTTGAATGTGAAGACATTGAGTTACCGTGCCGTATCGAAATCCGTACACCTAAGAGCTAGACAATTTTAAATGGTCAATATAAAATTATGATATTGTAATAAGCAATTCGTCATGTTTTCTTTTGACAGTATAATGCTCATTTTAACGTTATTTGGAATAACAGGAAGCTAAAATTAATCCTAGTTATAAAAAAACGAGATCAAAATGTGCAACTTTTGATTCAAAATCCGTACACTTTTTCATGCCTGATTCAAAATCCGTACACTTGTGACTCAAAATCCGTACACCATGTTAAAAATCAATCAAAGTCCGCATAATTTTGAATCTAAATCCGTGTAAGCTTGATCGAAATGAGTTTAAAGTTTGTGGCTAAGTTGTTTTTGTTTATTTGACTAATTGCTTTATAAAATATGCTTTTCTCGATAATTCACGCATTGTATTTTAGTCCCGCTCATCTAAGAGTCGTTCACACGCACAGTAGGAACCCTACAAGGAATCAATCTTTTTGTTTTTAAGCCAAATTATGGGTAATTGTTCATTTTCGGTCGGAAAGTTAAAATATCAGGTTTGGTACTGATTAAATATTGCCTCTATCCATCCCACTTGTAACAAAACCTCGTTTGTGTTAAATGTCCTTACATTCTTTTCCTTATGCCTCAGGAAATATTGGGCTTAGAAACAAACTTTTTTAACATTTCAGAGTAAATTAACTTCACTTATAAACAATATATAACATTTATTCTAGATTTTTGTTGCAAATTAACGGAAAGCTGAAAAATTGCAGAAGAGACTCCGGTATTTCGAGAGTACCAATTCAATATAGTAGCTCTTATCGTAGTGACCGGAACTTAAACTATCTCGATGCTTTTATTAAAGGATTATCCACCATGTATTATCGTAATTGCCATCTTCCAGTTTATCGACATATATTTAGCTTTAGTTATTTCCATTTTGTTTGGCAAAACATAGAATTAAGTTGGATCACTAAGGATACTGCACAGGTGTACGGATTTAGATTCAACTAGTAAAACTGAATCATAATCCGTACAGTACTAATTATGATGAATAAATATTATTTCAATGCCATAATGAATGTAATTAAGCTGTAGAACGATAAACACCTTTAGTTCAAATTGATTTTCGGGATTTTAAATAGGAAAATCACTTCAAGTGCGCTTTACACTTCATTTTATTGGAAGTTATTTTCTTAGCAAATTGCTAACAACACAGCCAATTTAGAGGGAAATCTGATAGGCATTAACGTTTTAATTTTTATTACTTGTATTTGATGGCCTACTACCTATATTTTGACATTGACGTAATGCTAATAAACCACGGGTCTAGGCCTATTATTAATATTTTGCATTTAGACTTTTTAATACATATAATCAAGCAAATTGTATTAGGTGTACGGATTTCGAAGCTGTACGGATTTCGATACCGCATGGTACTGCATCACTATAAAATATATTATGTTGTTGTCCTTCTTTATATCTCACGAAAATTTATGACAACTTCAAACATCGCACTACTTATGCCCCGCCCTACTTTATAACCAAGCGGCTTTAGAATTGTTACTTGGATTGTCTGTTTACTGGCCATAGCTTGCAACTCACATCGATGATCGATAGTAGACGACTTCAAGTCAGATTACACGGTGTGACAAAAAAAAATTTTTTAATATACTTTGCAAGTGACCTAGTGTACGTTGTTAGTTACACCTAGTACATCATAAAAACATATTTGAAATCTTCCTACCACCCCCAAAATTTCAAGTTTTATACATTTTTGGAAAGCTTAGAGGACAAGCTTTCAGAATATATACACATTCACTATAGTTCTACAAAAGTTGGTCGAGATTTTTTCAATTAAATATGAAATTTAACTACAAAAATGAAATTTTTCTCACTTTAGGAGTCCTTAAAGTGACCTTAAAAATAACCCACATTCCTGAGCTCAACATCACTTGTTTTATATTCAATCCTAAGACTTTGATCAAAATTTCAGCCAAATCGGTCAACATTTGCAAATTTGAGACCATTTTTAAGAGTTGTAGATTTGTTCGTACCGAACAATAAATAGTTACATTTTATTTTCAAACATCTGAGCAGAACTTCCAAATTTGTAAAATACTTTTCTTCTTTCTTTCTTGCTTCTTCTTTCTTCCAAAAACTATAATCTGGATAGACCAGGATCATGAAAATTGGCCGTATCGACGTGGCGCCTGGCTGATACATACCAAGCACTTTGAACGCGTTATCTTAAACCAATATGTGTGTTTAAATGTAGAATTCAAATACGTAGGTATGTTATTTGACTGTTTTATATGCCCTCCTCCTCACAGGCTTTGACAACAGGAGACAAATGATGCTATCAGAGACAACATATGGAACGGATAAAGCCGAAGAGTACTGTCCTATTAACATATTGGACACATTAGAGAAAATCCTAGAACTTGTTGTCAAAGGCCAGCCAATGAATTATTTAAACTGTAATCATTTGTTAATTCCGGAGCAATCAGGTTATCGAGAGGGACACTCTTGCGAAACTGCATTGAATCTGGTACTAGCAAAATGGAAAGAAAAAATCGAAGCCAAAGAAACTATTCTTGTTGTATTTTTGGATCTAAAACGCGCGTTTGAAACAATCTCTAGGCCCTTATTGTGACAAACCTTGAAGCGATTTGGTATTGTAGGGATGGCATATAAATTTGAAAGTTTGAAAGCTATTTATGAGACAGAACTCAGAAAATTCGCTTTGATAATTTGAATTCTGATTCCATTGCCAACATCCTTGGTGTACCGCAAGGAAGTGTATTGGGGCCCCTTTTGTTCATAATTTATATCAATGACATGAAACGAGTTTTACGGTTCTGCGACATGATTTTGTTTGCTGATTATACGGTTCTATTTATTGCGGCTAAAGACCCTAATGAAATTGCAACACATTTAAACCAAGATTTACATTATCTTTCGAATTGGTTGAAATTTAAACAGCTTAAGCTCAACATTGGCAAAACAAAATATATGATTATTTCTGCTAACTCCAAACCAGACGTAAACAATGAAATTGATCGCGTAAATGAACTAAAGTATCTTGGAGTGATCATTGATGACAAGTTAAACTTTAAGTCTCACATTGATAATGTCATCAAAAAAATGGCGAAAAAGTACGGTGTGTTGTGCCGTTTAAAAAATGAATTGACGATTAGTAGTAAAATTCTTTTATATAAGTCAATTATTTCACCACATATAGATGTTTGTTCATCCATCCTGTTCCTTGCAAACGAAACACAAATTTTGAAGTTGCAGCGCTTACAAAATAAAGTTATGCGATTAATTTTAGGATGTAATAGGTACACTTCCTCATATATTATACTGGACGCATTGCAATGGCTTTCTGTGAAGCAAAGAGTTTATCTTTTGACAATGGTGTTTCTATATAAAATGCTTAATGGAATGCTGCCTCGATACTTGTGTGATCGAATTGAAAGGGGAAGTGATTTGCATGCGTTCAACACTAGAAACGCGGAGGATGCAAGAACACCACACTTTTTGTTTGCAAGATCACTGAACTCTCTGTTGTACAAAGGAATTAACGTGCAGCAACAATGGCAGAATTCAAAAGGCTATGCATTTCATACAAAAAAGCTACTTTATAGCCACAATTTGATTTATTTTTATGTATTGATTCAAGAAGATTGTATATTTTTTTAATTTTTGTATATTTTTTGGATATATTAAGTTATCATGTTCACTGATGATGATGGATTTAAAATTGTTATTATTATTAATTTAAAAAAGTATAGAGAAGACTACAGCCACGCGCGCGAGAACAGACATAGATAATCTTGAAATTTAATGATCAGGTTAAAGTCCTGAACAAAGGGTTCGGAGCAACAGCTGGACAGGCTTGGGTTTGCTTGTGGACTTTGGAACTCGTATACCATCGCTTTACGGCGGTACCGAGTACCAAAAGACAAGAAAAAAACGAGGATCTCCCTCGTAGTTCTAGATCGTTATCATATTCTGACTAGCTGGGGCTCAAAATATTAGGTTCGATTCCTAATCAAGTACAGATAATTTTCGGGTTGGAAACGTTTTGGACTAGTCTTGGACATTTTTGGAAATTTTGATATTCACTTAAAAGTTTGATACGTCTGTATTAGAAGCCAGTTCGCTATTTGCTTTTATCACCTGGCTACATTGTTATATCATAAATATCTCAATTAGATAAATCATCCCGCTCAAACCTTTGTAGGGGTATGAGGTGGGACCATTATCATCATCATCATTAACATAATCAAAATAGTTACACAACGCAGTGGCATGCATGTATTGACATGAATGAAATTATTACCAACAACGATTGAACAGATAGATTTATGTCATAAGACAATACAACAACAAACAATGAATAACCATAACCAGACATAAAACGTGTGTACAATGCATATTGTTTTAAACTCATTCACTTTCAGTGATTGAAAAATAATGAAAATTGTTTGCTTTTTTTTTCATTATCGCAAAACTGTTTCACAGCTTTAATTAGCCACACTGTAGAGTAAATCTGCTGCAATTTCGCTTGATTCATTCGAATAAAACACAAACTACTGTTTTAGGACAATTCGACGAACAGTTCGGTTACGGTAATTAAATTCTGCAACCAGCAGACAGCAGCCTTGCCCCGAAACTCGCTAGCACATCATCATGTAATTACCGTGTTTCATAGAATAACACCAAACTTAATGAACATTCGAATCATAAATTCAAATTACTTGGAGGTATATACCTACCGTCGATGTTGACAATAATATTAACACCATCAGCAAGCGCACGCAACCGAGCATCCCGGCAACACCGAAACCGGGCGTGGGCGTCCGTCGGTGGGGTGGCAAATCGTGTAATATTCATCCCCTATCGCCTAACCGAAAGCTGTGCAGTGGGTGGCAGAGGACAGGGTGCAACCTATTATCGTGAACAATAACCGTGCGCACACAACGACCACCGTATGTTATTGTATTAAATTTAAATGTTCGCGAGGGAGCTTTTTGCCGGTGCTTGCGTGCCATTGTGCGAGAATCGTAAACGCATATGATTTTTTTCCAGCAGGTCTCTTCAATGTTTGGTTTTTGTTCCTGGCGGCAACGCTTATGGGAGCAAATGTGCGTGTAAGTGCGCACCAGGAGGCAACAAAAAATATGCCTAAACGCTTGTCTCGAATGCAAACGAGTGGTTTACAACAATGCTTCTGATCATAATGCCGCACCGCTGCGCGCTGGCTGCTCGCTGCGGTTGCTGCTTCGTTTCCGTGTGTGATAGATGGTCGTTGACTTGCTCGGCTTTAGGCTCGAGTGGTGAAGTGATTTGCACAAGTTATTATGGGGGAGCAAACCTTCAAGGTGCTTCCGCTAAGCGGTGAAAATTCAAGTGGTTCGTTTATGGATTTATGATCCTGTCGATAATGATCGTTTTTTTATCCGCACAAGTCAGTGTCAGGTTGGTGTCGTGAATACCAGCATTCCATCAGCGAAGCTAGCCAGTAAATTGATTTACGGTTTTGAGACAGATTTTGATAAAAATTAGTCAGAAAAAAGTAGTTGTAGTATTTTAGTTTCGAATCGTATGCGGGTTACTGATGATTGAAAAAAAAAGCGATTTGAAAGAGTACTTTTGATCGTGACCTTCTTTCGAAACCTAAGCGGAAGGAATCAATCATCCGGCGAATCATACGCGTGCATGCACGAGTGCATCCCGAAACACCGAGTTGGTCATTCGAATTTGACCGCTAAAAAACTAAACAAATTGAACACAAAAACGCATTCGATCGTTTTGCTCTGCCCGAGTTGGCTGGTTCGAGTTTTGCGCGGTCACAGACAGTAGCACTTTGCCGACCGCAGTGAATTGCCAGTATTTTCGTTTTTTGTTTAGATTCGATTTTTCAGCACATGCTATCGTGCCCATCGTTTGCGGTTTGGAAGTTTGGATTGCATAGGACTTTTTTCGGTTTTATTTGCAATTTGTATTTTTTAATCGAAACGAGCTGAATCGTACTGTAAATTTCTATATTTATTTTCTCGCATGTTCGCTTTGCAAAAACAGTAAATTATCTAATAATCAATCCCCTCGTGGGAAAGGTTAAACCCCTTTTCAATCGATTGTTAATGATACACACCGAGCACAAAACTAAATGCATTTGCATGTTGCATATCAGCATTTTACTTAATTTTACTAATGAAGTGGTAACAAAATTGCAAAATATTGGTTACAACATGCCACACATGATTAAGTATGTGGAAAAATGGTTTTCAACATAAACCAACACGTCGCTGTAGACGTAATTGTTCATTAATTTCGCATTAACCATCCAGATGCTAGAAAACACCATCGAAGACATGACGTTTAAATATGATGTTAGCGAAACAACGCGAGCATTGCCAACGGCACTTATCACCTAATATTGGCACATTTCTATCAGAAGATATTTGCCAAAAGGTTTGGAGCAAACTTCTACTTTCCAGAAGATTTGTTTTTGCAGTTACCTTTTCGATTAAGAAGTAATCAGTATCAGTATATCTATATCAATTAGCAAGTCGAGGATTGCTAATTGATATAGATATAGATTCATCCAAAAATGCATTGAAAAAATAAAAACTGGATGAATCAAAACATTTTGAACAAACTTATACTAAAATCATTTGGCAAAAATTATTCGATTACGATTGTTTGGATCTGTAAATGTCATGTTCATCAGCCTATCCTAGAGTCAATATTAGAATGCTAATGCGCACCATCAACACAGCGCCGTGGTAGTCCGCATCAAAACATTTGGGATGACTGCCACTGTCTGTAGTCAGTCTGGTTGGAAGAACAAGATTCAAGAAGATAATTGCCACGTTCTAGCAGTGACAAAAGTCATCGATGCGGTAGGTTGGTAATAAATTTAACACGCCACACAGGTAGAAATGTTTATGTGTACAAATTGCACAAATTAGTCAAAACGGGTAACACCAGATAATAATTAGTAAACCAGGTACTAAAGAGTCTTCATACGACTTTTCGTTTTCGAACGGTCTACTGAGAAATTTTTATAAAATCACATACAACAAAACTCAAATAACCGTAAAATCTGCCATAGTAAAATTATACTGTCAATCATTTTATTTAACTTATGCTTTCCTCGCGAATTAAGATAACACAAATTCATTTCAATGCAATTTTCTTCACTTAAATGGTAAGAACTTTAACGTGCACTGTCCACACGAAGGTAGACCCGTCAATGACAAAAAAGTGTTCTCCGTATGGCTGCTATTTGCCATGGGACATCAAGATGATCATCGGGGTCAAGAATGCCCAGGTCGATCTGGAAGAAATGTTTACATTTGTGGCAGGGTCCCATGGCCTCCGCACACTTACACGAATGGTAACGGCCAACGATGTATAAACTTCGCAGCTTCCCAAGGCCTGGTGATCCGAAGCAACTTCTCTAACATGATGAACAGACGTTTCCTACGGGTATATTGACTCTGTACATCATCGTATACCGTATACCAGACATGTCAAGGCTGCCCTCCTCGGTTGAACATTAGGTAGCTAGATAACCCGCAATCTGTCGAGAATTACGCGCCAGTACTGGACGAGGCACGGTCTTCTTCCGAAGAGTTAGATGCTTCAACTACCAAAGACGGTTAAAGCTGGAATCACACTGACCGTCAGCAATCAGCAACAGGCAACGTAACGAAACGGAACGTCAGTATTAGTCGCATGCATTTTCAATGTGCGCGATTCCGGAACGTCACATCGCGGAGTGTCAAGATACTCGTGTGAATGCGCACATTGAAAATGCATGCGACCGTCACTGACGTTTCGTTTCGTTACGTTGCCATTGATGTTCGCTGACAGTCGGTGTAATTCCATCTTAAGGTGAAATTAGTCGTCATCGATTCTGCCAATTTCAAAAGCAGTTTTTTTGTTTGAAACAAAAATTTTGTTCATGAACATATATTCGCTGTATTCAGCTTGACAAGAAGAATGCAGTATTTACATTTTTACAAATATAACTCCGTTTTTGGGCCCAAAAACTGCTTTCGAAATTGGACTCTCCGATGAAAAATCAATGATTGCTACTTTCCCGTTAACAGGATATGAACAGTCATTAACTTTTCGCCGGAAAGCCCTATTTCGCTGCTGCTGGACTTCGGATACTGTATCAAAATGTCCGTGGCCTTCGGACTAAAATAGACGAATTCTTTTTGGCTGCAACCGAATGTGATTACGATGTCATGGTATTGACTGAAACGTGGTTAGATGATCATATTCACTCTGTGCAGCTGTTTGGTAACCTTTTTAACGTGTATCGTTGCGATCGCAATCGCAATAACAGTAATAAGACACGCGGCGGAGGAGTTTTGATTGCTGTCTCAACCCGACTGATTAGCTTTGTTAATCCTACGCCGGTTTGTGACACAATTGAACAACTGTGGGTAATAATCACAACACCAATTCGCAAAATCAATGTCGGTGTAATGTATCTGCCCCCTGATCGCCGAAACGACGTCAACGCTATTGAGCTGCATGTGTGTTCCATCAGCTCGATTATGTCTCGTTTGCAGTCTGCTGACTTTTCATTGTTACTCGGCGACTACAACCAGCCGGGATTGCGATGGATTCGATCGAACAATAATGTGCCTGCTATCGACTACCTCCATTCAAATATTTCGCCTGCCAGCTCCGGCTTATTGGATGGTTTCAACCTGCATGGTCTAACTCAAATCAATTATGTGACAAATAGCAACGATCGTCTTCTTGATTTGGTACTAACTAACAATGTTACTTTGTGTGAGCTGTTTGAGGCTGTCGAGCCACTTGTACCTCTTGACTCTAATCACCCGGCACTGATTATAACGGTACACCAAACCTTGCCGGTTCAATTTGAAGATACTCCAGTGGAAACGTGTTTAGACTTTCGCAGAGCAGACTTTGATTCTATAAGTATTGCCATCTCACAAATTGATTGGCGATTTTTGGAACTTAATCCTGCTCTCGATGATGCTATCGTTAGTTTCAGTAATGCTGTTAATAATGTGTTTGTAAATTGCGTTCCTACCCGCAGACCGTTGCGCAAACCACCGTGGTCTAATTCCCGCTTGCAGCAACTTAAACGAAAGCGATCCCTTGCATTACGTAAATACATCAGACGCCGCAATACCATTTCGAAGCAGAGTTTCAATCATGCCAGTAACTTGTATCGCAGATATAACCGTTACCTATATAAACGGTATACCCATCGAATACAGTGTAACATCAGGACGAATCCGAGGGTCTTCTGGACATTCGTAAACAAAAAGAGGAAAGAAGATGGATTGCCGAAAGATATGTTTCTGGGTGACTGTCATGGAAGCACGTTGTCAGAGAAATGCAGTTTGTTCGCCCAACATTTTCAACACAATTTCCGAGACTCCGCCGCTACTATGGCGCAAACCAATGCAGCATTAACTAGCATTCCTGTAGATGTCCTCGATTTCAATCTACCTGCAATAGCAGATCGAGACGTAGAAGCTGCAATTGTGAAACTAAAGTGTTCTTTTACCGCTGGTCCGGATGGAATTCCATCATGCGTTTTAAAAAAATGTGCAGCTGTTCTAATACATCCGCTATGCCTGCTGTTCAATTTGTCGCTTCAGCAAGGGGTATTCCCTACAGCTTGGAAGCTTTCTGCTATGTTTCCTGTGCATAAAAAAGGGGACAAACGTAACGTTAAAAATTACAGAGGCATTACATCTCTTTGCGCAGTTTCGAAAGTTTTTGAAATTATAATACACGATGCTCTATTCGCTAGCTGCAAGCACTACATCTCTCCAGAGCAACATGGTTTTTATGCAAAACGCTCTACTGCTACAAACCTTGTACAGTTTGCCGCAGCGTGCATACAAAATATGAGCGCGGGTGCGCAAATTGACGCGATCTACACCGATTTAAAAGCAGCATTTGACCGAGTTGATCACTGTATACTGCTGGCAAAATTGGAAAAGCTTGGAGTTTGTTCTGCGCTAGTACAATGGCTTCGATCCTATCTTTTAAATCGAATGCTCTATGTAAAGATAGGTAATCAGCAGTCTGCATATTTCACGAACCTCTCCGGTGTTCCACAGGGCAGTAATCTGGGACCACTGCTCTTCACGCTGTTTTTAAACGACGTTTCATTGTTACTCCCGGAGGATTGCCGATTACTTTTTGCTGACGACGTGAAACTGTTCAAGATTGTCAACGATACTGCAGACTGTTTAGCGCTCCAGGGAATGGTTGATATTTTTCTTCGGTGGTGTTCCAGCAACCTACTAACGGTTAGCACCGAAAAATGCAGTGTGATTTCGTTTTATAGAAAATCTAATCCGATTACGTTCAATTACACCATATTTGGTAAGACGGTAACTAGAGTAAACCAGGTTCGTGATTTGGGCGTTACTTTGGATACTTCGCTCTCATTTAAGCCACACTATAACGAAATAATTGCTAAGGCGAATCGACAGCTTGGATTTATATTCAAAATTGCTGAAGAATTTCGTGACCCCATGTGCCTTCGATCACTTTACTATTCCCTGGTGCGTTCCGTCCTTGAGACCAACTCGGTTGTGTGGTGCCCATTCAATGCTAATTGGATAGCAAGAATTGAAGCCGTTCAGCGAAAATTCGTGCGATATGCTTTACGATTTCTTCCATGGCGAAATCAACACCAGCTACCACCGTATGTAGAGCGCTGCCAACTTCTTGAAATGCAGACTTTAGAGCGAAGGCGGTTCGAAGCTCAAGCTGTCTTTGTGGGAAAGGTTTTGTCTGGCGTGATCGATGCACCTGTTATTCTACAACAGCTTAATATGTATGCACCCGAAAGGACTCTAAGGCCCAGAGATCTGTTGTACTTACCTCAGCGAAATGCAACGTACGGGCAACATGACCCTATCCGCTTCATGTCGACAAGCTTTAATGCTGTAGCTGATTTGTTTGATTTTAATATTACCGCAACAACGTTTAAACAACGGCTTCGAAGATGAATATGTTTTTTTTTTGTGTATATCTATACTGCTTGTTTTGTGCTGCTTATTAATCATTAAGACTACTATTGTCAGATGATGTATTTTATAACAAATAAACAATTTCCGAAGCAGTTTTGGGCACAAAATAGGGGTTCTGTATTTAAAAATATATTCACTGCATTCTTCTTGCTAATCTGAACACAACGAATATATTTTCATGAACAGAATTTTCAGAACAGAAGTTTCAAGCAAAAACTGCTTTTGAAATGTACAAAATCAATGACGACTAATTTCACCTTAAGGCGGAATACGCTCGGCCATCCCGGTACTATACAGCATTATCAGACTATATTGCGCTCTTCACACTCAATTGGACTGCACAGTTATTAAGTGCAACCTTCAAAACTGTGATGAAAAGTGTGCTACTGATAATATCGCTAGTAATCTTATATCGATAATACCATCAAACTTTATCGTCACGGAAGAATATCGAAAATTGGAGGGTTTAAAGTGAAATCTTCTTCTTGGCTTGTTGATATTTTAACATTTTTGTTCTATTTCTTACGTATTTTTGCTTATACTGCCATATTATCGTTATTAATTATTAACGATATCAAAACTTTATCAATAATCGTTATAGATTTTGACCGACATTTCCCATCATTACAACTCTCCCATCTGAGCTGACATTTGATTTAGCAGTGGCGCCAGTACCAGTTGTAGGAAAAGCAAATAGTATTTAATTTTTCATTTATTTCATATATGCTGCATATTTATTCAAGTTATAAATTATGCGTGGAATTATGTATTTAGAAACTATTTTTATACTATTCTTAGCGTCGATAACAACTCTACGTAAGCATTAGAATTTAAATAGAAATCAACCAAGATTCATGGTTTTTTTCCCACGAAATTTTGGCAACTTTTCTCACCTACAAAATGTGTGACTGGACAAGTGTGTTCAAAATCCAACTTTCAATGCAAAGAGCAATACTGAAGAAAAATTCGTAGTTTTACTATCTGTGTTTTTATCACCGAAAAAAGGGTTGTAATTTCGTTTCAAAATTAAGAAAAAAAATATTAATATATGCCTGACCACATTTCAAGGTCATGACTAAAGTCACGAGTTTGGTCAAGAAAGAAGCCGCCAAATTTAATCAAATTTTAGTTTGTTTGTAGTTTTTCATTTTTTTAACATGAGTAATTCTCGCTGAAACGGGGCCACTACTGACACGAGGTCTTCAAACATTCGTACTTTTGCGCTTAATTGGTTGAAAATGGTTAAAACATAAGAATTACACTTTTGATACCTCGAAATATAGCGGACTCCTCGTTCGCCAAGGGGTCTAACAGTTTCAAGAAAAGTTTAATTTGGAGCAAACCTTGAGATCTAGATAATAACAAGATTATAAACAAAGTGAAAAAAAAATTGGCGGCCATCTTGGATTTGGCCGCCTTGTTGGATTTTATCAAAAAATCGCCGTTTTCGCCATGAACCCCTCAACCGATTTTAACCACCAACGGAAAGCTGAGAAAAAATACTATAAGGAACATTAATCAAATTACATGTGTAGTGGCATTAAATAAACGAAACAATTAATTATCTGTATCAAGGTTTACAACTCTCATATAATGGAATATCTTACTACAGAAAATTAATTGTTTCATTTAATTAATGCCATTGCACACCCTGATTTGATTAATGTTTCTTATAGTATTTTTTCTCAGCTTTCCGATGGTGGGCTTGAAATCAAAATCGGTGGGGAGGGTCATGGAGAAAACGGCAATTTTTTAATAAAATCCAACATGGCTGCCAAATCCAAGAAGGCCGCCAATTTTTTTTCACTTTGTTTATAAACCCTATATCTCCTTTTTACAAACTTGTGTCGTTTGTAGTTTGTTTCATAGCAAATTTTGGAAATATCACAATAATTACATGATGTGAATTGTGAACCTTGCTACAAATAACTGGTTGTTTTATTCAGTTAATGCCATTGTACACCTAATTGTATGAATCGGTTTGAGGGCTCATGGTCAAAACGGCGTTTTTTGTTTATAGAATTCAATATGGCGACCAAATTCAAGAAGGCCGCCTAAAAAATTTTTAACTCCGTTCTTCTTCTTTACAGATCCGGGCCATTTGTTAGTTGTTTCATGGTAAATTTGGCAAATCATGGCAAAATAGATCTGCCTGTTTACAGTTCCGGAGCATTTGCCACATGAGCAGATCGCTTGCCAAATCATGTATTTCTTGGCAAATTTTGAAAGTTTCTGCATCCTTACTTCCTCCGGAACATCAAACTTGTACTGCCTGGTGAAGTACAGTAGCCCCGGAAGCTGCCGGAAGTCCGCCTTGACGTAAGTTTCATCATCCATGATGAGAGAGTTGAGGATTTTCCAGGTGTTTGCGCAAAATAAATTCGCAACGTTGTTATTCGGGTGACGCCATTTTGTCCAATTTTCGACAAACTGATCGCGATAAAATAAATGGGTAATTTTCTATAGCGTTTCAATTTGATGTGGGCACCCTTTATCATGTCCCTTGCTCGAACGGAAGGTGCTGCGGACGATATTTGGCGGAATACAAACTGAAAACGGAGATTGGCGGAGGCGTTTGAATCACGAGTTACAGGCACTGCTTGGAGAAATTCCCTTCGTACATCCGGGGGAAATCTATAGGCTGCAGTATGCCAAGTCCCTCGTAAGGATGCCGAATACCAGTGTGCTAAAACCCGTTCTCTTCAACAAGCCCACAGGTACTAGAAACAGGGGAGTCCAACGTGTGAATTGGCTGGACTAGACCGAAAGCATCTTGCGATTTCTGAGACTCCTGGAAAATATGCGTCGAGTGGCCCAAGGTCGAATTGATTGGTGACGACTGCTGAAAACAATACGGGCCATCCATGTCAAAATCTAATGACGACGACGACAACGAGAAACAGTTACGTATCTATTTCTACCTAAAAATTAATTTGGGTATCCCCAGGCGGATATATCGGTGCATGCCTTGTGACCCATTCCCAGTAAATAATACCAACGAAATGCTAAATTTTTAATACGCATGGGTTATACTAACTTGGAAGAAAATTTGGATCGTTGAATCTATTGTAAGCTGCAATTAAAATATTGTTATTTGTCGGTCTTGAATATTTTTAGGTTTTGTGAAACAGTGACTGTAGTTCTGCAGTTCATAAGAAAGTCAGGTCAATTCGCAAAAAAAGGGGGTGAAAAAAATTAGTGAACATTTGAAAACGGTCCGTAATTGACTGTTCGGCGAAGCTTTCGTTTGATGATGGAACAGAACTTTGCGAATTCATACCTTGATTCTACCAATAAAATGATGGCAATTCGTGGCTCTCCAGTTATCTTTGTACACCAAGGAACTCAAAATCCCGCAGAAATCTTCGATTGGTCGCACTGAGACAGATTTGTCGGGTCGTGGTTTTTGGATTCAAATGGGATCGAATGGGTATTCAGGAACGATTGTGTTTTTTTGGCG
This sequence comes from Sabethes cyaneus, assembly GCF_943734655.1. NCBI lineage: Eukaryota > Metazoa > Arthropoda > Insecta > Diptera > Culicidae > Sabethes > Sabethes cyaneus. The sequence continues at coordinate 57,773,612 of NC_071354.1, forward strand.
TAATGCGATGATGCTCTATCCGGCCAAATGTTGTTGTTGCCATAATGTTTTTGTAGACATGGGATCAAAATTTTCTTAAGACATTCGTCTGATGCACATCTTAATTGATAGCCAAACTAGAGGGCTTTTTGTTGAAGGCACGAGAAAGAGAACGATGTTCTTCTATGTCCATAATTTTGGCTGGTCTTTCACTACCTTGCGTGCGAATAGTTGTTGGGCATCTTAGGATACACACTTAAAAAACTCGGTAAAATTTGCCGAGATTTGGACGTTCGGTGAAAAACTCGGTGGTGCATATCAACGTTAACGGAACTTTACTAACGTTTGGTATCATAACAAATCTCGGTAAAATTTTACCGACTTCGGTGCTTTTTTATGTGTGTACAGTAAACAGTCGAAGCCGCAACATTTTCGCTTTTTAAATGTTGTATCGTATACTTTTCGCCGAGATTTCTATGGTAGTTCGTAGAAGTATTCAACGCGCTCTCGAAATGAAATGCTTCTTGTTTCGACGCCATTTTAAGCAAAACTGGGCAAGCATAAACAAAACAAAAAATATTGACAAACAGAGAAGAGAAAGAGAGAGCGAAAAGAAAGAGAGAGAGCTAACACTCTGAGCTCGTTTGTTGTTGAGTAGAGGGGTTTCGAAAAAAATCCAAAATTTTAGTTGTCACCCGTTACTTAAGTTGCTGTAAACTCATACACATATAATAGGAATTCTTTCAATATACCAGTGTTTTTTTAGATTAGAATCCAGGTAAATTAAGAAAATATCAATTTCGACCATAAATTCAAATGATTCAAGCAAATCCTATCGGGCAACATAAATTGCGAAACAATCGGTAATTAAAACTAGTACCCAATTGGCCGCAGTTTATTGCATCCTCCGAACCGAACGGTCCATTAAATCGCACCGAATCAATATAATTCCTTCGTAGTTCGCTTTTACAATTATATATGCATTTACCACTTAGCATCCATTAATCCTCGTCGAAAATAATCCTTTCCGATGCGGAACTTCGACCGGGCGGGCGGGACTTGACTCACAATGGCATCTGAAACGAGAGAACAAGAAATTCCATTAATTTTCCTCGTGGAGATTAAAACTACCGATTTTGGCAAACATGCCGAGCGGAACAAGTGAAAGTGTGGGCAGTGCGCCGGCCGGGCTGTGACACTCGCAGCGCAGTTACACAACTTGGCACCGCCGGGAGTACCCGTCTTTCCGGAAATTTAAACAGCTTCGGACGATTCGACATCAGTGCCGGAATAGAGCGAGAGAAGGAGTGAGAGCGAGTCTGGAGGGATTTGTAGATTTACTGCACTTTGTTTAATTGCCATTTTCATCTTACTAGATTTAATTCAATTAGCTTTCCCTGAAACGGTGCAGGAGGATGCTGGTGCTGGTGCTTCGCCTTTACATTGCAGTGCTATCGAGATGAAGCAATGAGTTTACGTATGGAATTTGGATGTTGGCCCGTGGCTCAAAAAGCTATCTCGAACAATCAGATTGAACGAGAGTGCTCGATTAAACGGTGTGCGAACCTGTGGAAAGGGGGTTAGTGAAAGGACGAGCAGAATCCCACCGGGTTGTTGGGAAAACATCGTTTTCGCTAGGTACTAGTTAATCTGTTGAATTATGACTTGCTGGATTGTTGCCAAATTAGATAAACCAGCTCTCGCTTGTAAACTGGTGGGCGCTGCTCGTTTTCGTAAAGCTTAAATCAGAAAACAGAAAATTGAATTTTAATTACTATTTTCTTAAAATAGCAATATACCAGAATTTTTTAAAACATTTACAAAAGCTTTTTGGTTTAAAACTCGCAGTAAACTGAGCCAACGTGTTCAGTTTCTACTTTTTTCTATCGCTTGTGTTGCTTAGCCCTGAGGCTTAACCACCGGTAGTGGTTTGGTTTCGCGATTTTATGCTTCATAATGGCTAGGATAACCAACTACGACGAGTCTGCTCGCTTATGAACCTGGTTGCTGGCTGCTGTATCTTTCATCTTTTTTTTTTTGGGATACCAATGTTGAGTTAGTAGGTACGTGTTTGCAGAGCCTGCCAGAGCACTTTCCTTACTTTCGTTACAGTGTGAGGTTTTTCGCATGGTTAAGCGTAAAGTCCTTTTCATCTTTGGGCTTGACTTTTGGTGCTCTCCAGCTTCAGCTACTGTTTGCTGACCACAGGTTTTTGCAAAGCAGTATTACTGTTTTGATGTAGAAAGAAATTAAATGCACAGTATACCTACATGCGAATAGCCCCACCTAAATTGTTAGAACTGTAGTCGACTGAAGCTTAAGCGTATTATATCTTTAATTTTTATGAGAGGATTTTCATTCCCAATTCTCTAGAATATATCCAGAATATAGCTTTGTACCCATATTCCTGCTCTTGAAACTTAAATTTGTTTCCAAAAACATAAGCGATATAATCAAAACGGCATTGAACCAGTCGTACGTGACAGTAAGTCAGAAACATAAACGAACATCCTCTTATATACAAATTTAATAGGGATAACGTTTTTGTTATACGAAATATGAAGCTAAAAGATGATAAATCAAATCATTTTTGCAGATAAAAGCATTCTGGCGTTATTATTTTGAAGGTTGTCTGTTGACTTCCAACAAAATGCTTTCTAGAAAACGGCAAATGGCTAAAACAAAAGATAATTTCTCCGCAGCAAACCAAAATAAATGAGTTACATTATTAATGAACCTAAATTTAGTAAAAAATTGCTAAAAAATGTTCGACACAATTGAGATGACTAGCAGCATACTGTGTCGGCTGAGCTGCTGGCTGCGCTATTTAGCCGGTGTGAGCCGGCCGCTGAACAGCGCGGTTGCATGAAGTACGGGATCCTGATAAATTGCAGCTCGTTACGATTATTCCACCCTGTCTGACAGGCTACGACAAATGAGTTACGAGACGTGCTGGATCCAGTGTCGGTTATGTTCCACCGGAAAATGAAGCCAATTGTGGAATTGAGCGAAAGCTTCACTTAAATTCCACAATGATGATCCGCCACCGGACATTAAAGGCGGGGCAATATGTTTCATAAAGAAATATTTGTGTTGAATACAAAATTCAATTTGCTGGAAAATATGAGAATATAAATTACATCCTAGAACCGGTAGCGGAAACCTAATGACAAGAAGTGAAAAACAATTAAATTTTATCTTAGTCTGCCGTAATTTTACCGGCAAGCGAAAAGCTGCCAGCTACTATTATTAATTTGCGCTTGGCTGCGAAAAGTGGTAGTAATTTCGTCTGATGGCATCAGGCTCGATTCATTCATCCGGCAAAACCGTCGAAATGCAGAAATCAACTGTCGTCGACGGCAACTACAAAATGTGTTAACAGCGCATACATTATAATTCCGGCAGTAAACATGTCCTTTCGTCATAAAAAGTCATCCTACCGTAATTTTAATGATGTCATAATTCATCTCATTCACATTCACCATCGCCAGAAGCATAGGCACGCACGGGTAAACTGCGGTAAATATTCCTACATGTGAACCATTACTACAGGGCCTAGCGTGCACGAAAATGGGTTGTTCTTGGGCAGAACCGAATCGTGAAGGATATGCCGCCGTGTGCCGTTTTATTCGATTACAGTACAAAATGTTGTACGCAACAAGCCCATCCTAAGAGATTTCTACTCCCATAATTCCGGTGGAAAATGTGTTGTAGCAGGGATTCAAATCATCACATTGATGGATGAAAGAGAAAATTTACGGTGTGATAAGCTCCCAAATTGGGCATGTTGTATTCTGAAATTTAATAAAATTAGACGAATCAAACTGCACACGATCCTGTTTATATGAGACCAATTCGGATGTGGCAAAATCATACAATTTTGCATGAAAAGAGAATGTCAATTATTTTAGACACAATTCTTTGCTAACTTTTTCTCACTGCTAGCTCACTGGGAAGCGGAAGACCAATTAGTTTCGCTTTTTTATGAAGCGAAATTATAATCAATTCCCACCAGTTCAGGTTCATAAGCTCCGCAAACACAGAATCAATTTTCTGCAACCCAAAACAAATAAAACAAATCCAATGGTTCTCGTAAAAAAAAAAAGAATCTATTTGGCGTTCTGCTTGGTTTTGGTTTCGCTCAGCATAATGCTATGGCTATGAAGAAGCTATTCTTTGTTTACAAAGGAACGAATTGAGGAAGAGAGCTTCATTCAACTGTTGAATATTAATGATATTCGCGGACTGATATAATGATATTTTTACGGGTGCTTCAAGTTTGTTCTAGCTGCAACAGAAGAACAGATTTAAAAGCTGTGAAAAACTGGTAACATTAGGAATAATGTGTAACTATCTTAGCGGTTTAGCAATATAACTGTCAAAACAAACATGTAGTGAAGCTAAACACGTGACAAGTCTGATCTAGAAATACTCACAGTAAGAGATACGCGGAAAATAAAGCCAACAATTTGGCATCAGTGTATAAAAACTGCCAGCACTTGCTGCGGAGCAATATGCTGTAGCAGTATGGCTTGATTGTTTTCAACATGATTCGCTTCTGTTTTGCTTACATCAATTTTGCACAATAGAGCGATATATCTTTCAACTTAATCAGTGTAAAATGCATTGCAAAGCTTTATACACACTGTGTCCGAGTATAATATTCAAGGTGCGTGACAATAGCTTAAGTAGATTTCATAACTATTTCAATACTTGTTAATCACACATTTAAGCAAACAATATGCGTGTTTGATTGGTTCCCTTTTGACAATTCTCGCTGCTCGATTGGCTCCCAAGATGGCTGCTTCCGCGTATCTCTCACCTCTGAGTATTTCTAGTCTGATCGCATTGTAAGATAAAAGAAGTGTGACTGCTACTAGAAAATTTCACAGGGTAAAATGGGATGAATCGAATCGATGCACACTGGCGCAACTTCAGAGAATTCAACTCAAAATGGTAATGTCTTTTAGTCTATAAATAGAAATTTATAAAAAAATGAAAACAAAAAATAATAAAATCTAATCTATCTAACTAAGTACATAGTTTGATTTATTACGTCTGAAATATTTATTTGATGCGAACTTTCAAAGTTTCATGAAAACTACTAAAAAACTTGGGCACTTGTGAAGGATAAAACTGTTTCGATCGCATCATAGACCATCAGATTCTGCTATTGGATACCGTATTGGAGCTTCTAACGAATTTACCTGCTGGTATTCTTAACGAAATGAATCCAAACATACCTGGTGACTTTTGCAACCAGTTCGGCGTTTCACAGAGAAGTAATTTGGTGCCACTACTTTTTCTTACTTCGGTACTTCTGTGGGGCTTAAACACCCCTGATACAGAATATCACTTATCCCAGCATCAGAACATGCCTCGTGCAATATACCATCTCAGCAGCGATACACTGTGATGCCGTTGCGACGAACTGAATAGTTCGGTACGTCATCATGTTGGAAATCAACACCATCATCTAGATTCCGACGGTGTTGAAAGACCTGACTGCTGAGCACGGTCAGTCTTATTCAGTTGGTTAAACAATCCAGATTTGGGTGATTCTTTGTGGCAGTAATTTTAATCCAACCATTCTGCCATGCTCGTTTTTTTCGTATTGCAGTGCAGAATCTAAATCCATAAAAAACGAGCAAAGTAGTTACGGAACGCGAGTGAAATACAGTTTGTGAATTCTTTTCTTGGAAAAGTCGACTAGTGATTGTGAAATCCCGAAAGCAGAATAGATAGAAAATTTGACTGATTTGGTACGACCATAGATGAAATTAATGGTTAGGTACGATCATTGTTGAATAAAGTATTTGGTTCGGTACGACCATAGACAAATTAAATAGTTTAGTACTATCATTATTGATGAAGTATTTGGCTCGATACGGCCACAGACGAATTAAATGGTTTGGTACGATCATTGTTAAATGACGTTTATGGTTCGCTATAACCATAAACCATAAAGATAACAGCAATACGGATAAGGAGGAAGGTTGTTTAGATCTTTCCAGGGTAAATCCCTTATTGCAAGCCCCGTCCATTTTTTGCAATAAACCCAAGTTGTCTACTCATCTACGACTTCCCTGCGGTGTCTTTCAAACATCAGCTTACGGTTCAGAATAATGCCAAGATTTTTTCCGTGTTTCGCGCTTGCCAATCAGTACTGTACGCAAAATAATTGGTGTTTGAATTTGGTGAAACGTAATCACTTGGCACTTATCAGTGTTTATTATTGAAAAAACCAATTTACACCTCGCCCCGTATTTATCTAACAAAATCTGGAGTTGATAATAATCCTTGACGCAATGAATGATCAGATAGACCTTTAAGTCATCGGCGTAAACTAGTCGGTAACCATTTCCTATGGTATTCAGTCAGAGGGGTTGTGTACAAGACACGACCGCATAGGTGACGTAGGGTTACATAAGCCTCTTGGTAGTGATAGTAGCATGGAACAATTCCAGCTCAACTAGCAAAACGATTTGACTGGACTATTTTTAATTGGAATGAAATTTTCCTGATGTGTTGCGTTTCACGCAAGGACTCATTTTCCACTAAATTTGATTTTTTTCATCAAGAGTAAAGCCATTACAAATATTTAAAAAAGTTTTTGTCCTTTCGGTGTTGGCCAACTGAAGGGGGAGGGCAAAAAAAACAAAGAGATTTTTTTAATCGAGCAAAACAAAACTGCGTTTTTAGCATTTTTACTTAAAGTTTAAATGTGAAAACTGAATCTATTCTTACTTTTTATATATACGATTATTATTTTCCAAGCAAAAAATACGAAACGAAAGACGAAATCGAATGAAATTTTTTTGCCTATTTTTGGAAATTCTGTTGTTTGAAATTTCCATTTCTGTTCCGTGTTAAAACCGTTAATTCTCATTTTTCGAGTTGTTTTTGGTTGTAGAGACCACAGGCAATTGATTTTATAAAAAAAATTTGACTTGTATTTGACTTATATCCGACAAATTATTTTTTTGCCCCCCGAATTTTCATGCCAATTTCAAAGCGGGAGGGGGGGGGGCGAGGTGGTGACAAAAACTTTGAAAATAATTAGTAATGGCCTAACTTTTCAAAAGGGCGTATTTAGAAATGAGATCACTATTTTTCAAAATACAGGTATACCTCCATAGTACGTACCCTCGTTAGTACATACCCTCGATAATACGTACCTTCCATAATACGTACATTTTGCCTCGATAGTACGTACATTTTCCTGCAATGATTTTTTTTGTTTTCTATATAAAGCAGAAACTTTTTTAGGAATATTTATGAGTCAATACAAGCAAAAACGTATTCAATAATTCTAAATTTTTGAATAATATCAGTTATTTCTGTTATGTAAAAACCATTATTTTAAAATTAAAAACAATTCCTAAATAGTAAATTAATCAAATATACGTTCTAAATAACAGTTGTCTTAGCATTCTGATTTTGCAGATTTTTGCTCAGAAAATTAACCTTTTCTGCGATTCCTAATCTTTCCAACTGCGATGGGGGGAACAGCAGGCAATGTTATATTCGTTTGTTTGCAGATACTGCCCAAGCAACAATGTGAGTTTTATTGTACTCTTATGGCGATTTTCATGACCAATTTTGGTCCCATAAAGCATAGTCTTGGGCTTAAACATCTTTCTAAGACTTGACCTTTCTTTATCGGCAGACTTCGCAGCCGGCTGTTTCGGGGTTAGTGCAATAATCCTACTGACTCTATCTAGCAGCACCGTCTAACCGAGACTCGAACATTTCAGCTTATATTGGCAACTATGTACCAAACCTTTACCTAGATTTGTTCGATTAAAATATGTAAATTTTCAATTTGAGAGAGAATTTTACAAAAAAAAAATGTTTTTAGATTCCTTTTGCTTTACTTTTCAACTATTTTTAAACATTTGTAGTGTTTTTTTCTAAAATAATTTTACCAAGATAATTGTTTATTTTATAATTAGCTTAGCTTAAGTAGAATGCCCGTAGTTGCACTCTGTAATTAGTCGAACCAGTAAGATTGCATAAAGAACCAATTGAATTAGTGCTTGGGAGTAGCATGACATACTTGTGCAATTTTTACTAATTCAATACTTTGAAAATTGACCAATAACGACGCTGGCCACGACCAAAAGGCTGTACTATATGGGAAAAGGAAAGAATATTAGTCCGATACTTGTTGTTGCTAGGGACCGCAGGTATCACTGCATTTCCACAAGTATCATGGGATAGGATTTATGTTAGTAAGGTACAGGTACATCTTGGTAGATGATATGATCCAACGAAACAACGCGTCAGCGATTACATTTCATCTCAACTTTTCGCGATCACCATTGTAAACAAATAGTCGTCTTGAAAACGTGTGCGACGTATTTGGGCCTGAATTCGTTTCGATGATATGAATATTACGCCTTGGATATTTATTTCCGTAAGCAAAACATAAACCAGTCCTGCGCGAATCCACTGTGTGGGCGAATAATATTGCATCCGTCTTGTTAGATGAGGATGAGGTTTCTCGCAAAATCAAGATAAAGATATCGAGTTCTAATTCGTTTACAAACCGTTACATATAAAAATTTGCTGCTCTGCGACTTCGGCCTTTCACCTGAGTCAAATATTGTTGTAAATTACAATGCAAACTACTATTCCAAAGTCCAAACTACTGGCTCGAATTTAAAACTGGGTAATTGTCACGGCTCCGAAAAAATTTTGTTGTCAAAGATTTTGCAACGAACGAGACACGAAAGCAAGCGATGCTGATCCCTTGCAATAAAATGTTCCGAATTTGAACACCTCAGCACTATTAACGAAAACTGAGAATAAAAATTTGCTTCAATAATCATTAGAATTAAGTTAGGAACATTGACCATTGCGAAACCATTTCAAATTGTTGGCAATTTTCATAAAGACGTAGATAATCACACATTGCTAACTGGTCACAATACCTGACAGCAAAAACCAGGAACAGTGAACCAATAAACCATTTCTTGAAGTAATTGGTCCCTAAGTTGATAAGCATTTCCTCTTACCAACGCAAATATGTAGAGATATAGCGCCCTACACGCTCCCAAGATGATTGTTTATTTTATTATATCTTAAAATTTGGAAATTTTGGACAATATTTAGCATAATAAAAATAATACTTTACATTAAAAATTGTGATTCGATATTACGTACGTTTCGATAGTACGTACGCTAAATGATGCGCGGGCGTACGTCCTATCGAGGTATACCTGTATCATATCTTGAAAATTACTTATTTGATTGAAATGGCGACAAAGCAAAAGTTGTAGTAATTTTAGACAAAAATTACACCGAAAGAAAAAGCTTTTCAAAACCATAATAAAAATTATAAAATGTCAATTATCTCAAAACCATCCCGCCCGATTTGCATTTTTTTCAAACGTAGCTTAAATTATGCCCTAAAATCTGGTGAAGAGCTATTGATGGACACTCTTTCGGATTTTTTTTTAAATTTTGAAGTTAGACAAATTTTTCACATTCACATTCATTTACACATATAAACTTTTTCCTTTAACCCAGCCGTTCTCGAATTATTGCATCCTATGGGTAAATTATAGGTAATGGGTGGGTAATTTTGGTAGCTGTCAAGCTGTGAAAAGTATAATCAGTTTAATTGCTGTTCTTTTGCAGAGTATGATAAGGCTAATTAAGCTTATAACCTGATTCATAAACCAGTTATAAAAACCTTCTGAAGAGTGGACCACCTGGTCGGAAGGGAATTTCAAAGCGGTCATTAGCATTAGTTTTATTAGCGGTTTTATGGAATTGGTCATGAAAACCAATAGAGGAACGAAATAACACTTAGAATTACCACTTGGGTTGTCTAACTTAGAATTACTACTTGGGTTGTCAAACCGGCACAGTGTTGCTAGTTTCAATATTATTGTTTTCTGTAAAAGGCTATATTGCATATTATTTATACCTGAGTATTTTTGCCCCCCATTACTCTGTTCTTGTCTACTTTTGATGAGGCAATATTTACGATCTATAGTTTACATTATTTATAATCTTTTTCACTTATTTAAATTCAAATTTTATGACGATCCGACTAGGGGTAATAATACATTTAAGTATACCAGTGACTGGCCGCACAAACTCGATGCAACAAACCGACTCTGTTAAATCACACTTGTCAAACTTTTACGCCGAAAATTATTTAGGGTCCAGAATCGGTGCTTCAGGTAAACCTGCTCTATCAGACCATTTAAAAGCTCACAGCATCACATTGCACCCTGGATTTTAATTGATGAGAACTGAGAACTTATCATTTATGTTGACTTGTGAAGGAAGAGGCAAAAAGTCCAGATAATATTTTTGCTAAGAAAATCTCAACTAATTTTATGAAAAAGAATTTTCTCTGCTATGCTTAGTTCCTAAGACATGCGTTTGTAAAGTCAGCTATGTTTAAGATAGTCCAGATTTCCGACCTAAAAATAATAAATGACAATTAAAAATCGCTATCGCGAAATATTTATAACTAACAAATAATGAATTAACAAATAAGAAAAAAATATTTGAATTTTTTCATAAGGAATAAAACATGGTTCTCCGACTTTGCCTTGAAGTTTTTTTGCCGTCGTAGAAAATTTTGTGAAAAACTTTTTCCAGTAAATATTTTTTCAGGAGTTAAGTAGATGCTTACTCGAGCGCAAAGTATAATTTTATTTCTTTATTGTTATAGAGACAATGTTTTTAGATTAAAATGACGAAGAATTTAAAATGATTTCTTCAAGGTAAGTTATTACGGAGAGCTGCTGTTAATTTTTGCTTCACAAACTAATTACTAATATTCTTCAAAAACAGTTCCGTCCAACTTCTAGTCCCTCGGAAGGGAACTAGTCCTTCATAACACGGCAATGAATTTTTAATTGAATTCCTAAACTTGCTCCTACCGTACGGTCCTGTCGCAAAAACTTGCCTCAAGTTTTCAGCACATTGCAAATAGCTCGTTAAATCCTTTTATGCGACGTCTTCATTCATCCATCTGCAAGCGTTGCGTCGAGTCCAGTTACTGCATCGCCTCATACCCGGGCTGGGCGCTCGAAACGAAACCAATCTGCAATCCCGACGACTTTGGTAGTTTTTTTTGGCCAGAAAGGCACTGACAAGTTAGACAGTCAAAATATCTGTAGCTCCTGGATGAGTGCTGCTGATATAAAGACCATTTGATTATGCTGTTTAGTTCTTCTTTCGTTCAAAGTTTGCCTCATTTCGAGTCACTTCAAACAATTACTGAAAAATAAAACTTCAAGATATACCATCATTTCCCATATTGTGCTTGAGAAGAATTTTATTAATTAAGATTTTGATTCACCGTAGTTGAACAATGCAATATTTTTCCTAATTTTACTTCCTTACTCAATCAACATTTATTCATGACGTGAGAATTGTTGACAGTTTTTTAAAAACTGCAATAGTTAATTTTTATATTTTTAATAGAGATTAGTTTTAAACGCAGTAGTTAAAAATAATTACCTGCAATTATTATTCTTAACCAGGCCACGTCATTCCGCTAGTAAAGTGCTTGAGAATGAAATGAGAAACCAAACAGATTGTGATGACTTTATCGTATAACTTTTACGATTGTAGTCAATCATCAAGTAGCTATAATTGTGAATGGTGGTCGAGTCACACGCATGAATTACTAAACATAGGTAATGATGCAGAACTAAGTAAATAGTACTGTATACCGACCTTGTTGCTGCGTATATTCAAGTGTAATACTAAGCATAACTCATTAAAAGCAATTGGTCGAAGTAGAAGTTAATAGCCCGGTGTTTAAAATGTACGTATTAATTGTATGTATGTTAAACAAGGCTGTTAATCTTCTGGCGGAGAAATGGTATGCTCGTGTGATGATGTTTAAACTATTACGATATCCTCCATTGACCGCAAATTGAACGGTTTAAAGGGCTGTAACCAAAATTGTTAGTATGGAGATTATCCTAACAATCCATAACATTCATAACAATATCACAGATGATTTTTTTCACATTTACTGTCGGCCAAAAATTATCCTGAATCTAGCAACAGATTGGCCGATTCGTCATTAAATATTGCCATTGCCACAGCTCAGCGCTACCCCAGCCACCTCTCTCATACGGTCAAGGCACCATAAACGATGCCCACAATTTATTAGCATAATTGAGAATATAAAACCTTAATCCACTTTGATTTATCCCTGGCTTCCAACGGTAACGGTTATAATGTAGGTCAATTTGCAAGCAAGAATCATAAATTCGGTTGAAGCATTCGTTATGTGTGCACTAGTAAATATGCTAATCAACAAAGCGTATAATTTCTGTTCGGTCATTCGATGGAGGAATCACCCTACCTTATCCAATTAATTTAATTTGGAAAGCGTAACAATGTTTTAAGCAAAGTGCACCTTCTGATTTAACGAAGTGCACTGAATTTGTGATGCTTCAATTTTGATCCTGTTCTATTAAATGAAGTAATTGAAGAAGCCCTTTTTCAATTTTAAAACACCAAATACAAATCAGATAAAACCTGAATTCAAAACCAGATTTTCGAATCATTACAGAGCAGCTTAAGCATAGCTTAAAATCGATACAATCTATATAGGCTCACCATGGATTACTTGCACGGTCCAGCAAGAACTCATTAGTGGGTCCGATTGGCATCAAACTGGTTCCGCAGGTTGGTTTGAGATTTTATATAGTTCAAAGACCCCTTCAGAGTCCGAGCCGGTGACGTTGTTGTTGGATGAACAACGAAATATATGTACAAATAAACACACGACCAAAGCTATCATTAACTACCTATCAGTCAGAACCAGTTTTCCGCTTTTTTGCGGTTCCTGGCGCTGCTGCTTCTGGCGAACGTCGCATCACACGAATTTGCGAAGAGATGATTCTTTGGCAACTATCCTGTCCTGATGCTTCTATGCTAATGAGCACAACAGAGGAAACGGAGGGAACTTGAACCACAGGTGGGTCAAAGACCGAATCTTATTTATGACCATCGGCGGTGGAATGTTTGGCGATAGCTAAATTGTTGTTTGCAGTGGGAGATGATGATTGGCTGGCTAAAATGTTTTTGTGTATCGACGAAACATACAAAAACAGGCCGAGTGGTGCTCTTCTTGGGCTGCAACTCGGCATCATCTAGGTTTTGAGTTGAAAAATTTGTTGCTAAAACTGCCGCAATCCCGTTAGGTGTTTAGCAGTGTAAATTGAGAAACCTGGGTTTGGAAGCCATCTAACGGTTTTAGATTGTATTATTTATAGCTATAAAATCTTATCTTAGATGAAGTCCAAAATCTATTCTCGGCCAGAATTGTTTTAGCAGAATTGATGAAAATTTTTTAAGAGCACAGCTAAGAGATTTTATGAATTGTGTTGTGCCTTATAGAAATGATTTTCGGTTCATATAATCGAAATAGTTGTATAAAATTTACGTTTAATACATTTTAATTTTATATATTTTTATTATGTTCATTGACCTTTGAAATCATCCAGTAGAAATGATTGAAATACATCCCGAGTAGGCTAAAAAATTATGTCAAAATGAATTTCGGAATATTTCTGTCAAATTTGCCGAGCAAAATGTACTTACCTGAAATCATTTTTAATATATAGTCCTGTCCTGTCTAGTTTTCTTTGGAATTAGTGAAAATTTCAAACAATTCCAGTCTTCTATGAAAGCACAAGTTATTGCGTTAGAAGTATTTTCAAATTCAGTAGGTGCTGGTAAATCGACTATCACTTCAACCATCGGAGTTGGAGATCTCAAATGTATGAACTCGTCAACGATAAAGAGTTCATCGCTGTCAACGGTAACTGCCCGTGGGAGGCTCTCTCTTACCATGTATTTGGTTTTTGACGCATGGATTTTTACTCCAATCATCCTAGCCTCTGATATTGGTCTGGCGTAAATTGCTTTCACCATCCCAATGTTCCTAGGAATAATGTCAAGGTCATCTGCGACGCCTAGGAGTTTGATACTTTTGCTGAAGATCGTACCTTTCGTTTCGATATCCGATCGCCAGATTTTACATTCTATAGCGAGCTCTTCGCGCTCAACTGTATCGTTTGCTGCCCTGAAATCCATAAAATTTGATGATCCGCCTCCACAAAGCTCACGCTACTAATGCCCTACGAAATCTATTGCTATTGGGGATAGTCGACGTAACAAAATCTAGAACAGCAGCTTGCAGGCGGTGTCACTGCGATCGTGCCGATCGCTCTTTTTGCTGATGGCACAAACTATATCTTCTATCCTCTCTTCCAATGGCTTCTACCAGAAATGGAACACAGTTGTGATTTGATTTTGCTCTTTTAACTGTACCTTCTCAGCCATGCATAATATGAACAAGTTAACACATTCCAGCGTTATAGGACACCATGCCTGCCATATAAATCAGTTCTTATTTAACCTTACTAGCTGATTACCCGATCTTATCCGGGCCCCCTTTGCCTCTCAGTCACTTGTACATCTGTTATTGTAACGAAAATTCTCATAGTGCAAAAAACCAAACCCTTTTTTCATTTTAATGTATCTACTCTTTTTGTCAGTTTCCCTCATAATGTCCCCGAGCCACTTGTAAATCTGACTTCTTTCCGGTATTCCCTATAAATCGACAAAAAACCGTTTTTGAACCTTCTCTTTGTTAATGGCCACCAGGGACCGGGAGCCCCCTTTTGTCAACCCTTTTAGTACTGATTCCCTTATGTCAATGAACATGTATGCCAAGTTTGCTAAAGAACCGTCCAGGCATTTCGGAGTTAAACAATAGGTGGGGCACCTACTATTCAAAAGCATGCTTTACCTAGAGAAATCAAGTAATCGTAGAATGACAGACCTGATTTTACGCAATCAATTTACTTTACAATACAATTTTTATATATTTTAGTAACAAATATATCTTTTGGTATTTAGAGGCGAATGCACAAAAGTGTAAAACCTCTCTAATAAAATAACAACAGCTTTTTATTGACAGTTGTACCAGCCCCAGTTAAAATGACTAAATTGTTGGTAAATCCAGTGCTAAAGTGCGATTTCAAATAGCATTTAAGCCCTATTTCAAGTCCACCTTTCAGTTCAATTTGAAGTAAAGTTTCTAAGTTAAATTGATTTTAACTTTTTTTAAATCCAATTTCATGCAAAATTTCAAGTTTAATTTTAAGTCGGAAATCTGGTCGAATTTTGCGTCCATTTTATAGTCCAATTTTAAGTAAAAGTTCAAGCAATTTTAAATCTAATTTCAAGTCTCATTTTAAGTCTAACTTTATGTTTATCCATCTTCAAGTTCAATTTTAAGTTTAATTTAAAAATCAACTTTCAGTTCAATTTGAAATAAGCATAGGATGTTGCTGCTTCGTCGTAATTGCCTATTTCCGTCCTAACCAACACAAACTATTGAAAATATCAGCATTTTTATGACACACAATGCAAAACTAGTTATTCCCTAATATTTTAGTTTGTTGTCTATCATACGCGATCAATCAAAGTGAGCTGAGATCTATTTAAATGCTTTTTATCATTAAAATTCCTACGTTCCTACGTCAAATTTCCTACGTTATTTCGTGCGACGAAGAAGAAAATGTCGAGTAATCATTCTAATTCTAATTCTAATTCTAATTCTAATGAAAATAACTCACGCAAGGCATTGTCGTTATTTTACAGCCAGGAAAACTTGCCGGACCTGCAGAAATTTTGCAAAATAACATTTGTCATGCCGTCCTACACAAATACACGCGCGTTAGCTTCGTACACATTGTTGTGATTTTTAGTTCGGACAATGAAAAATTTTGATGGACGGATTTTAAAACGGTATGACGAATTTAAGAAATAAAGTCAGTTGCGTAATTTCAATAATATGCTTTAATAATCGCTTTTCAGTGATTTCAAAGTTCACGGTTCGGAAGGTAAGTGTGTTTTAGTCAAATCAGCACAAGAACTTTTGGAGTATTCATTAAATCCATCCAGAAAATGATGAAAATTAGAATGGCTTTACTTACTACGACGGGAATAAGAAATAAATCCTACAAGTCTAAATGAGTCCAAAATGAAGCTCAATCCAACTTCAAGCAAAATTTTAAGTTCAATTTTAAGTTTGGATTTCAGATTGAACTGAAAATACGACATAAAATTGGACTTTGAATTTAGAATCAAAATTAAAATTTGTATTTGAAATCGGTGAAGAAACTCAACTTGAAATTAAAATTGCAATCAAAATTGAATTGGAAGTTGGAGTTGTAATTAAACTTAAAATTTCATTTGAACTTGGTCTTAAATTAAATTTGATTTGAGACTCGATCCATTTTTACACAGCTAGTTTATTGCCGCTACTCGCATAACAGTCCCATTTATATAACAAAAAACAAGAATGCCAGTTTTCTTTGTCTTCTATTCGCCGGTTTATAGAGTGAAGCGCCATTATTAGTCCTATTGTCTATATTGGTCCTATTTTAATTACAATTATTCATATCTGTATTTCTAAACCTAGTGTTTCCAGAGTTACCAGCAAAAGAATATAAGAGCATTTAACGAACACATGTTTTGCCTTTCTACTATATAAATATACTAGCTGAGCGCCCGATCTTACTCGGGGCGCTTTTACCTCACAACCACTTGTACATCAGTTATTGTAACCGAAATGCTTATAATGCAAAAATATAACGTTTGTTCCTTTTTTGGACGTTCCTCCCCATTTACCAGCTTCCCATTTTTTGTCTACCCGGCCACTTTCATATCAGTTTTCTTTACGGAAATCTCAATAAAGCCCTATAAAGAAAGAGAAACAAAGACATTCTTCCTATTTGCACCTTTCGCTTTTAACAATTGCCACCCCACCCATAGTAAATGAATAGTTTTGTTATTGTACTTTTCTGAACACATCTTTTTATTTATTAATTAGTTTAGTACTGCATCCTATCCTGGCATCTGGCAAATCTACAACTGCGAGCATTGCAGTTTCGTATCCTGATTTTTTCTGTTTTACGGATAAATTGTTACAGTCATGTGGGCGTTACTCCCCTGTCCCACCGTCACTTATGGGAGAACCGTGCAAACATTTCGGAGCCTCACCCTGTTATGAACCCCCCCCCCCTTTTGTCCTGATTCCCTTATGTCAAGGAATATGTCGACCAAGGTGCAGATTCCCTGATGTCAAGGAACATGTGTGCCAAGTTTGATAAAGAACTGTCAAGGCGTTTCGGAGTTATGGCTGCCCCCATTAGGGACCCTCCACGCTTCCTATTAGGGAACCTCCCATCTCCTTTTTGTTAACCATCCAGTGCTGTTTTTCTTTAGTCAAGGAACATGTGTGCCAAGTTGGATGAAGAACCGTCCAAGCATTTAGGAGTTATGGACTCCCCCCCTGTTACGCCCCCTCTCTTATTAACCCATCAGGGATGATTCTGTTATATCAAGGAATATGTGTGCTAAATTTAGTGGAGATTGGTCAAGGCGTTCTGAAGTTAGGGTGGAACATACAAACTCACGCTCACTTTTATATATATAGATAGCATAAAGGTATAGCAATCAATCGGAAAACCGAATTCGAGACCCAGCGGGACAAGTACCATTCGACCAGTTTTGAAAACTGATCATTTTCTGTGTGTGTATGTGTGTGTGTGTGTGTGTGTGTGTGTGTGTGTGTGTGTGTGTGTGTGTGTGTGTGTGTGTGTGTGTGTGTGTGTGTGTGTGTGTGTGTGTGTGTGTGTGTGTGTGTGTGTGTGTGTGTGTGCGTGTGTGTGTGTGTGTGTGCGTGTGTGTGTGTGTGTGTGTGTGTGTGTGTGTGTGTGTGTGTGTGTGTGTGTGTGTGTGTGTGTGTGTGTGTGTGTGTGTGTGTGTGTGTGTGTGTCTCTGTGTGTGTGTGTGTGTGTGTGTGTGTGTGTGTGTGTGTGTGTGTGTGTGTGTGTGTGTGTGTGTGTGTGTGGATGTATGTAATGCTTTTTTGTATCCCATTTTTCTCAGAGTTGGCTGGACCGATTTCGATGACCTTAGTGTCAAATAAAAGGCCTAGTTGTCCCATTGTTCGCTATTGAATTTCATATTGATCGGACTTTTAGTTTAAAAGTTATGTATAAAAATACCAAAAATACGAGACCTCAATCGATTTGAACAACATTAATTGCAAATGAAAGGAAACTATTTGAAAGCTATAACCTCCAAATTTAATGATAATTGGACTTGTGGTTTGAAAGTTACATAAAAATGCGCAAAAAAGGTATTTAAAACATATTTTTCGAACATATTAGTGTATTTATGTATGCATGCATGCATTCCACCCAGCCGAGATTGGAGCATACGACAGTTGGTTTGTAAGACCACCATCGCACCTCGAAGCTAACTGGGTGGTTATTATTATTAATCCAATAATCTATTAATTAATCCATACCTGACTATATTTTCAACTTTTTTGTATTACATAAATAATCCTACATCTAAAATTATACAACAATAATAAAAACGTCACTTTTACTCTACGCTATAGAACGATACCTCACATACGTCCACCCACGAGCAAATTCAGATGATTTCGAACTGGGGAACTTTTTCCATTAGTTTTCTTCTAGTTGACCTGTTTCGTTCTCACATTCACAGTGAGCGAACATCAGCCAGGAAATAGTTTATCCAAACTGGTGCGAAAGAAGACACGAATTATCCAGTGAAATGGTAACGAAACGAAAACTAACTACGGCTGAAGAAGATGTGGCTAAACCAACTACTGGCTGAACCAGCAGCAGCTAGCAGGTGAAAGTAATATGCACCATAGAGAGGTACATGGTCTGTCTATCTATTTATCTGTCATGCACTTTCAATAGCATTAAAGGTGCCAATTGTCTCAAGTCACTTTGATTAACCCCATTACTTGATGTGTTGCAGTTGGTAACATATTCACATTCAGAGCTGACATCTCGATGGCACGAATATAATTTCACATTTTAACTTTATACTTATGTGATGTGAGCACTTTCGAAGAATGCTCCAGTTTCCGGTTCCCAACGTTATACTCTGTGATAGTAAGCATCAGTTACTGCAGTTTCTTGCACGGGATTTTGAGTATATGACATCTTTACGTACATTGTTCTCCTTTCTGTAGTCAGTACAACTGTTTAACGTTCAAGTTGTATGACAGTAAAGTTACTACATGCCAACATGAAACAGTTTAGTAGAACTTTGTGTGACTACGATCTGCTTTTGAACTTTATGAACCTTTGAACTAAGTTGCTAAATTGAATTTTTATTTTCAAAACCACTTGTCAAGGTAAATTATTGAACATTTCATACTCCGGTTAATAAATTTATTTTTGGAACTTGCTGTTAATCACTATTTATTCACCATTTTTCAAAATGCATCCACTGAAAACTGTTACAAGGGCGACAAACAGGGATGACACACAGTCCTCTTCAAGCAATTTTTAATGACAATACGTCACGACTCATTTGATGGAACCGGTTTTCCGCTTTATTGTAAATATAACCAGACGACGATTTTGTATTTAAAATTCATGGTGCAGAGAGCGCGATTAAGATGTTGTAAATAAAAACACCAAACCAGACTATCCAGCAAATAAAACACCCCGGTAAAAACTGAAACGCAATGTCTGTCATCATGACTGTTTGCTTGCCCGGCAGCGACGATGACGATGACGATGACGACGACGAGCGATGATGATGAGGATGACGGCTGTGAACCACAAGCTGGTGCTCCTCCAAACCTATCCAGACATCCGTAAATTGGCTAACCTTGACGTCGTAAATCAAGTGCAATTGAAACAAATCCCCTTCGCACGTTCCGCCGATGCGAATCGCCGCAGTTGAAACCGAAATCATGCGAATGTGGTTCCGATTTATTCGTTGAAACACTCACCACTCTGATGGTTGGTGTTGAATGGGCCAGTGCACCCAAGTGGAACACGGTAATTTTTTTTTTGGTCTTATGGTTGTTTCCTGAAGCAGTGACCATGTCTGTCGGATGGATAGAAACTTTAATGAAGGATTGTTTATTCCCATAAGTATCCGAAGTTTGTGCTCTGCGTCCCATGCCATCTTGTAATAATCATTACCTACAAGTGCAAACTTGCACGAATTTCATTTTAATAATTTTAAATTTTTTAGTAAAATAATCCAACCGCGATTCTTACCTGTCCTATAATACAGTAAATCGTGAAAAATATTTCATGGACTCTCGCACTTTGCTTCGATCAGACATTCAATGCGCAGCTAAGGAAGAGCAGGTTTGAGACCCTTAGTCTTAATTTGCTGAATGCACAGGTACGCACACCAACGATACGAGCTTTTGCGTGTAGCACGACGCTGGCCAGCCAGCGACGCGTTAACTACATATTCTAGGGCAAGGCAAGCAAGAAGATGCGAATCGTGTGACGTCGACTACGGCAGATGTAGTATCTACTAAATTATCAGCTGGTCGACCTCAGGCACATTTCCGTCGGCATTGGAATAAAATTGAGAAAAATCTAGTGGTCGCAAACAAAACAATTCCAATTTTTGAGAATATTTCAGCGCAGTTATTAATCATGCCAGCTGAGCAGTACGCGTTAGGACACCCATAATCCCACATATTTCTACATACTAAACATCGGAGAGAATCCTTTATCAAATCACTCACATTCATGCCATGACAAATGGCGGGACTTCACATAGCCACATCTACAAGGGCCAGCCATTCTCACTGGATCAAACTTCGATTTATCATTCTTAACCAACCGACGGGCCGGCCGGCCGGCAGTAACACAAGCAAATGGTCGCAGGATGCGTGTAATCCAGCCGCCACTCGTTGATGGCGGCGATTCCGGCGCGGATCGAAACGGCCTGCCGACGGGATACCACTCTACAACACTCGGTCCTAGCTCGGTTTCTGGCTTCTGGCTGAGGTCGTTTTCAATCACGCACTGCAAAAAGTAATAAGGCAACATAAAAGCGCAATCAGCGCCATCGCTTGATTGACGTTGATTGATTAGTCGGGTTTCCTCCACCGGCTGCGAAGGAAGAATTTTGCACTAGGTAGGTACCTACAACTGGCAGAGCAAAGAAGACGGCTACGCTACGGCTGACTGGCAGGCTCAGGAGTTCCTTTGCGGTGTGTCTACAAGATTATTTCCCCCTAGGTTTCTCAATTTGCTGGCAAACTGCGGCTCGTTGATACGTTTTTGATTGGTGATAATTATGCGGTCGCTCTGCCCGTGTGCTTCACGGTCTGGAGCGGTGAAGCGTGATAATTTGTGCGAATGAGTGCTTGTTTTATTCAACGATCTTGTTCAGGAAAAAATCATTTGAAATGGTATTACTAGAGATTAAGCAAATGATAGGTTTTCAAAATGTTTTTAATATAATTTCCCCTTTTCAATTTTTTTTCTGTTGGGTATTTTCATCGGATGTATACCTAATATTTTACCGAAGACCATATCGAGGAGTCCTGTGTCGCGCAAAGTACTATTTTGCTGAAGGTACAAAACATCGAAAACTCTTTCACGGCAAAAGCGTTTGGCGCAAAACCAATTAGCGAAGTAAACTTTATAGATAGACGTTTATAGATGTTGCACGGCGAGACGGCCGCAGGCCGCGAAATGCAGGCCCTCTGCGAAGTGCGGAAATTACCTATATCTAGGTCTATTTGTTTTTCCTAGATCTACTGACCTCTAGTACTTTCCTTCGGTTGGTTCCGAACAACCGACAGCGAATAAGAACGGATCACACTTTCTTTGTGACCAGATCAAAAGCCATGGGCTTGATTAGAATTAGATGGTTTACCACAAAAATAAAATTCATTTTCATAAAATATTCAATATTCAATAAAATCATTTTCAATTTTTATTTTTTAATCAATTCTTATATATCTGCTGTACGTGAACCAAGATGACACGCCATTATCGAAGATAATCGGCATCGTTAGAGTTGGTCCTACACGGTGCCAGGCTTCTAACGAAGTGCACTACTATCCTGGGAATTACTCCATAAATATCAGAGGGTTTTATTAGTACTATATCGAAGAATTTTTGTCTCTTATTGAAAATTAGTAAACATCAGCATAAATTATAGTGGATTTAAAGATATGTTGTAAGAACCCCTCTCAAGTAACAATTTCAATTTTAAGGTGCACTTGAAGAGGTTTCCAGCATTTGCTGCTTAAAACCGATCACAAAACTTGTAATTCTACAAAAAAGAGAGAGAAAACAGTCAAAAACCCTTACAAAACGCGAGAGGCCCACACTAAAGAAGGTTCTCAAGAAAATTTCCAAAGATCGTTTTAAAACTTGTAATTTTTATCGATATCTATTTATAATGGCTTCCAGGAGTCGCTTGAAACTAAAAGAAAACCGCCACAAGTGTTGATGATTTTATGGTTGTCTTTTCAAAGAACACTTGCAAGACATTTTTCACTTTTCATAGTCTTAAATTTTTTAAATTGACCAAGAGCTATAAACTATAAGCATTCACAGATATTGCTATTTCAAAATGGATTCAATTGAAAATTGAAAATAAAAATGGTGATAAAAGCAGCTGTTTTGTTGTCCATAAATGAGACATTTTTCATGCCACGCTCGGTTTGTCGATGTTTTGTGATATGAAAGTTAGAAAATTTTAACGCGCCAGCCATATTTTTTGCTAGATTATTGAAAAATTTAATTAATAAAAAAAAATTCAATGATTTCATGAATCTGTTGATAGCTACCAAATTTTTAGCTAATTGTGGCAAAAAGCATTTTATATGTCCAAGCATTTATTTGCTAGATTATTGAAAAATTTAATTAATAAAAAAAAATTCAATGATTTCATGAATCTGTTGATAGCTACCAAATTTTTAGCTAATTGTGGCAAAAAGCATTTTATATGTCCAAGCATTTATTTAAAAAGATAAGATCACTTATCTTTGCCATATTTATAAACGCCCATATTTAATTGGCTACAATTTCAAAAGTAATGAAAACAGCCCTGTTCGCCATTTTTTGAATGGTTTTATCTAAATCAACCCGAAAGCGTTTATTAGGTTAACATTTTTTGCAAAAGACAAAGAAAATTTTCTCAAGAGGGTGATAAGTTCAAGTTGCGCTTGAATAAGAATTATTTGAATAACTTGAGGGCACCAAGTTTTTTGAAAGATAACCATTCTAGTATAAACAAAGAAAACGTCCACGATTTATCGATGTAACGTGTTGTTTGTGCTGTTTGGAATGCACGACAGTTCTATGCGTTTAATTTACAATAATTACAACCGCTTTTAAAAAATATGCTTCAACGGCTTCAGCGCCTTCAAACTTTTCCGTTTCCCAAACAAAGATACCTAACTTAGGAGCTCTATAATTAGTTCAAAAAATACGAACTCTAGAGAAAACCCGCACCGCCTCAGGCAAACGCCCGTCATTACCGGCACCGTTCTTCCTCAGCTCAGTTAGTCCTGAGACCTTTATTGTCTTGTGACTTCGCTAATCGTTCATATGAAAAACTTTTCAAAATATTAAACAGATTTTCGCTTAATTTTCGTTTAATAGATGTGTATTTTTCAGTTTTCTCCAGATTACAGGGCGTCTGACCGTTTTGACAGATTCGTTGTTCACGCTAGAATGTTCTTATTCAAGAGTATGATTTCTCTTTCAAGAATATACGATTTTAGGAGAGTTTTATGGTAGTATTGTTAAGATAAACGAATCTTGCAGGAGAATGTTATAAGTTTTTGTCAAAACTATTGTTAAGTTTTAAGAAGTTTCGTTTTTAAGCAGAAATGAAGTATCCTTTAAAACTGCTTATAAGGTAAACTATACTTATTAATAATGCAGTTTTATGGGTGATTCTTCAAGTCTCCTTCAGTCATACTTCAGAAATGTTATTCAAATAAGATAAAATTCACTTGAGGAGAAACATTATAAAACTTAATAGACTTTGCAATGCTCTGATAAAACTACTATAAGAAATGAATAAGACCAATTTGCTATTGGATTGTTACTTGGGCCTGTTAAAAAATGCCAAGATCTCTAGTGTTCTAGTGCTCTAGTGTTTGGCACGCACTAGCGTGCCCAGACATATATCCAATGTGGGGCACCAATCTTTTAGAATACTTAATGTTTTGGCATGAAAAATCGGAGTAATCGCAGGATGGCCAATCTATTATTAGTTATCACAAAAATATCGGCCGATTAGATTGAAAACTCCGGACTTTCGGGTGCGATTGGATTTCAAATCAAAATTAGACTTGGAATTGCACCAAAAATCAGAGTTGAAATCGGATTTGAAATCAGATTTGAAATCAGACTTGTCTAAGGGCATTAAATTAGACTCTAATGTGGACTAATTTAGGCTTGAAGTTTTACTTCACATTAAACTGAAAATTAAATATAAAATATATAAAGCAGAATTTGATGTTTTTATTTGAAATTGGACTTGAAATATTAGTTAAATTGGAGTAAAATTTGGAATTAGAGTTAAAATTCGACTCGAAATTGGCTTTGAAATTAAGCTCGAAATTCAACTTGAAATTGGAATTAAAATTGCACTTGAAATTCAACTTGACATTGGACATTAGATTGGTCTTGAATTTGAAGTTCTACTTCAAACCGGTCATGGACATAACGTTTTACTTGAAATTAAAATTGATATTTTTCGTTTTATTTTTCTCGCTTTTCTTCTTTTCTGTTCCGTTTTCCAGTCCCGTTTGTCCACTTTTTGTTCCGTTTTTTTCCTCCTTTTCTGTCTCGTTTTTGGTTTTTGCTCTCACTTTCCTTCCATTTTTCCTCTTTTTCTCTCGTTTTCCTTTTTCTTCTGTCTCGTGCTTCCTGTTTCATTGTTTCGTTATTCTTCGTTCGCTGTGTCATTTTTTCTTATCTTTAATCTTGTTTTTCCTCATGTTTTTCACCCGTTTTTCTTGTTTTTTCTCTCCCGTTTTCTATCTCCTCTTCTCTTCATCTCTTCTTTTTCATCTCTTTCCCTTTTTTCCTTTCCAGTTTTTGTCTTTTTCAAACTCTTTTGATCTCTTTTGTTCTCGTTTTTTAGCTCCGTCTGATCTGCTATTCATCTCTTTGATGCTCTGTTTTCCCGTCTCTTCTGTCGCGTTTATTCTGTTTATAACATGCTTTTCCCCTTTCCTTTCCGATTTTCCTTATTCATCTGCCGTTTTTTCGTCTTTTTCTCTTCGGTTTTACCTTTTTCTTTAGTCCGTTTTTCTTGTTTCCTTCTTCTTCTGTCGCATTGTTGCGTGTTTTGTCCTATTTTATCCACTTTTGGCTTTTCTTGTTGTTCTTTTCTTTAATTTCAGGTGTCTGTTTCCACTAAGACGCTCCAAAAACTTCAGTTCTCTTGTCTCGTTTTCTCTTCCTGTTTTCCAATTGTCGCTGTTCCCTCTTTGTTTGTTCCTTTACTCTTGTTTTCCAGTCCTGCTTTTCGACCATTTCCTGAGTCTTCGTTTTTCTGTGTTCCGTTTTTCGTCTTTTTCTATTTTTTTCTCGTTTTCAGGTACATATTTCTTATTTTCAGGTCTCGTTTTTTGCCATTTTCTATCCCGTTTCGATTTTTTTTATTTTTTTCGAACCGGTTTTTGCTTTTGATCTTCCTTTCTAACCTGTTTTTCGTTTTTTCTGCTCTTCCTCTCTTTATGTTTTCTGCTAAGTTCTGTCTTTCTTTTTTATTTTATCACTTCTGTATTCCTTTTTCAGTTTTCTCTCCTATTTTTTTTTCTGTCCTCGTTTCTCCATTTACTCCTTTTTTGCCCCGGAAGCAGGAGAGCAGCAGGAGACGGAATACTTCTGTATCCATTGGTAATCCATCTGTAAATATTTCGTTCGTTGTTTCGTTCATAAGAAAAGTGCCCCACATCAAGTTGCATCACGGAAAAAACGCTGTAGAGTGTAGATAATTACCCATTGGGTATTTTCTATTGAAAATTTGGGTAGAAGTGGTCCAGACTGTATTGTTTACACTGTATTTTTATCGTTGTCTGTTTTTTTGAAAATTGTAAAAAAGGTGTATCCCGCAAAGCAAAGCAATTGATTTTGCGCAAGCACCTGGAAAATCCTAAATTTTCTAATCGTGACATCGGGAATAACAAGAGTGGAATAATTTGTGTGATTAAACGTCAGTACGAGTCTCAGAGCATCGGAAGGAGAAATGCGGTCAGAATGGATGTTCTATTAATGATCAGGATCACAAGTGTGTCGTGAAAGCGTTTAAGCGGAATCCCAATGCTTCAGACAGGAATGTGGCCACAAAGTTGAATCTATTCCAGTCTTTCGTCCAGAGAGCCAAGAATCGGAACGGAATGCATACGTACAAAGTGCAGAAGGCTTCAAATCGTGACGAACGGCTAAATACAGTGGGAAAGTCACGGATACGGAAACTGTGCACCCAGATACAGACGAAGCCTTATTGCCTCATCATGGATGATGAGAGCAACTTCAAGGCGGACTTCAGGCAGCTTCCGGGGCTACTGTTCTTCACCGCGCAGTACAAGTTTGATGTTCCGGAGGAAGTAAGGAAGCACAAGCTTTCAAAGTTTGCCAAGAAATACATGATTAAGCAAGCGATCTGCTCATGTGGCAAACGGAATGCGCCGTTTGTGACTACCGGGAATGTAAACGGGCAGATTTACCTCAAGGAGTGTCTATAAAAGCGCCTGCTTCGTCTGGTGAAGCAACACGAGGGCCCTACGATCTTATGACCGGATTCGTGTCACTATTCAAAACATATCATGGAGTGGTACGAGGTCAACGGGGTCTCCGGAACTAAGGCCCATCGAAAAATACTGGGCTATTATGAAGCAGGCACTATGGAAGTATCCCAAAGAGGTCAAATCTGAGGAATACACGAAAAAAGTGGGTTTCCGTACATAAAAAGCTGCAGCCTTAGTAAAAACCCTTTAGGCTGAGCAGTAACAATACAAAACAACAATACACGCTATGTCCGAAGGCACTTATTATTAAACTTTCATGCACCTCAGATTTTTCTTCACAGGATGTTAGTATTGGTCAAAACGATTAATTTTAGAAACCTCCTAAAATATTCTATCTTGGGTTTTTTTGAAAAATTTAATTTTTAAGTTTACATAGGAGTCATTTCCTCTCAAGTGATCTTACCCGTTGTAATCGACCACCTCCGATTTCAACCAAATTTGGTATCGGAATTACTCATTCCGACCCCACATTTAATTTCCCAAAGTTTTTTTACGGATTAATCAATCCCCCTTGCAGTGACATGCAGTGACAAATATTTTTTTTCGAAAATCTGAGAAAAATAGAGAAGGGGCACTGCAAGGGGGATTGATCAATTCGTACAAAACTTTGAGAAATTGAATGTGAGGTCGGAATGAGTAATTATACCAAATTTGGTTGAAATCGGAGGTGGTCGATTACAATGGGTAAGATCACTTGAGAGGAAATGACTCCTAGGTAAACTTACAAATCAAATTTTTCAGAAAACCCAAGATAGAATATTTTAGGAGCTTCCTAAAAGTAATCGTTTTGACCAATACTAACATCCTGTGAAGAAAAATCTGAGGTGCATGAAAGTTAAATAATAAGTGCTTTCGGGCATAGCATGCAATAGTAACCAACAAAGTAACAATACAAAATAAAGCACAGGATGGCCGGCTAAACTGAGGCCTACCGACGCCGCTTGGACAGCTGTGTAACGATTGACGCCGATAAGTCCGATGTAGTTGACGAATTTGCCTATTGTGGCTCCTTGGAAACGGCGGACAAAGACACCAACCATGAGCATCGGAGGTGGATTTTCAGTCAAGGTCGTGCTTACGTCGTATAAGTAACGGCCG
This sequence comes from Sabethes cyaneus, assembly GCF_943734655.1. NCBI lineage: Eukaryota > Metazoa > Arthropoda > Insecta > Diptera > Culicidae > Sabethes > Sabethes cyaneus. The sequence continues at coordinate 57,801,354 of NC_071354.1, forward strand.
CGTACAGGAGAATGGAGTACGGAGGCGGAGGATGAACCATAGACTCGCACTGCTCTATGGCGAACCTAATATTCAAAATGTGGCTAAAGCTGGACGGATACGATCGGCAGGGCATGTTACAAAAATGCTGGACAACTACCCTGCAAAGACGGTGTTTTCTTCAAATTCGGTAGGAAGACGGTTATACCAGGTATAGTGAGATTTGGCTGGGAGTCACGATGTCCTAGGAATTAATGAGCGTTTGTTTCTCAATCGAGTGAAACTTTATTCATCAGACTATATCTTAGGACGAGAACCCAATTAAGTAATTAAGTTACATGAAAGCTACCCTAGAATCCTGAATTCATCAGCCATTTTTCTCATTCTGAAGATTGAATTTCTTCCCGTACAAGAAGCAATCAATGTATGGACAGACCAGAATAATCGGCATAGACCCAGGCTACGAAAACGAACTGACGATTGAAGGCTTAGATCAAGGAAGAGCAACTCTTTCAATTTTTTTGGTAAGTAGGAAAACTGCCGGTACGAAGGACGATGACTTATGATCAGAGAAAAGTTCTATGGTTAGAAGCAAGTTTGAAACGATTGCCTTGCACTCAGTTAGAAATTGGTGATACAATGAAAAACTACAAATAAAACGTATATTTTTACTCTACCTAATAGGTAAGCTCTTAAGCTCTCTTGTCCGATTTTTTAGTGCACGACTTTTACTCTTTGTTTTGCAATTAAGAAACAACAAAACAAGGTATGCTACCTACCACCTTTTGTGCAACAATAATGCATGGAATCTATGGTTTCTAGGTTTTAACAACAATCGATTGAATTTCCAATCCACTTTAAAATAAATGTTGATGGATGCCACACTCGAGTCGATTGTATTCCATCACATGCTGGAGGCAAACGACAATTGTCCTTCCTCGAACTGGTTGGTTCAGTCGGAAAAGACATTATTTGAACTGGTATTAATACATAATAACGTGTGATGTGGTGCATATCTGCTCATGCACCGGCTATAATCTATGAAATCCTCCCTTGACGTGCAGCTGTCTTGGCTACAGGAAAGATTATTCGTATCATTTCACAACTCAGCAAGATGTTTCAATACAATAAAATCGATAAATCCATCAAATCGGATTCAATGAACGCAGATCAAGAATCAACTTTGCTCGAGGGACTCCGGGCGTATGGGAATTCACAATCGCAACAATAACGCTGCGCACCGGATACTTTCCCACTGTCGATCGGGGATACCGGTTTTCAACCACCGCCGCAACATTCGCAACCGTTTCTGCTCGACTAAGTCCTAGTCGGTTTGCGGAGGAACGATAATGTCGGCATGTTTTGTTGGCACAATCACATACCTATAAAAATAGATTGAACTGGCTTCCGCTGGATTTCATTGGGCACAAAGCCTCGGCTAGGCACGAAGCTGTATGTCGCACATATATGTGTTCGAATTTTTCGAATCGAAGCCCCGGTTAAGTCGTGTATTGGTAGGTATAAAGAGTGTACTGTTGTAAAAAAGCCGATAAATCGTAAAAAATACTTGATAATAACAGTACAACACTCTTTTCGGAAAATGTTCAATACGCAACCATACCACAAGCTTACTACTCCGCAGGCATTAGGAGGTTTCCAAAAGATACAATCTTTTGATGTTTGTCCGCGTAAGCCGATGAAAGTCAGCACCGTGCAACGGTAAGGATCAAATCGCCAATCATACGGAACCGTTCCGTGCATTCCGACAGATGGAAAATAAAATTCCATTTCAAATATCTCGGCTGACCAGAAGCGACGCGTGATTCGCTTGGCTCCGGGGCTCAATGGCCAAGACATCCTTTTCCGCCTTCAACTGTCAATAGGTCCACTGGGCGCAATTCCGGAGGAGTTCGCATCACTTGCTTGTGCCGCCTGGTGATAGCATCAGAACACCCCAGACCAGACTACCACCACTAACCGAGGGTGATGAAAGGAAACAGAAATAAAGTCGCACATCACGATTATGACCAGTCTGAGTAATAGGTTCGGATCTGCTTTGAGCAGAAAAATACCGGTTGGGAAAAGCGTTTCCTTTTTTTTCTCCTCTTGTAGAAAGATGAAATTCTATTATTGCCGGATTGGTAAATGATATCATATCAATAATTGTGATCGTGTAGTGGAAGAGAAAGAACACTAATCGGGTACATCCTATCATTGTAGTTTTTATTTCCGTTTGTCGATTGATTTGGCGGGGTTATGTTTTTGTGTTGGTTCGTTCGAACGAGCGCTCGTCGTTTGTAAGAAATTTTATGACAGATACAATAACATAAGAAGTGCTGATTACTTAAATGTTGAAGTACCAAGAGATGTTATCCTATCATCGCCTATTTCGGAATGTTGTTGAGTATCTTCGAATAGATTCCTCAAACAACAGAGTTTTTAATCAAACTGACTAAATAAGTATTGAATAAATACCTTATTTCTTGAATTAGCAGTTTGATGAAGCTGCCAATAATAATAACTGGTAATATACAAGGACTTGATACCTATCCAGAGTTATTAGAATGTTGTGAATATCAAGTCCACGAACATACGGACTTGACTGATTGAAGAAAATTGCAATTGCAACTGCCCAGTTAGCTTCGAAGTACGATGCTGGTCAGATCCGTGAATTCTGTCCTAATAAAACGAAATATTGTCAGGCTCTTCCGTTCATTTTATACGATAGTTGAAAACCTTCGATTGCCAGCATGGTTCGTCAACACAGTACAGAGTGCAGTGAAAAGTTTACTCTTATATAGCTATATAGAAGTCGGCACTAGCGTTCAGGTGGGTGTAGCAATCTTCAACTCACTAAAACACTTGTTTATCGGACCACTGGTTAGCAACGAATGAATATTTATTCTCTATAACATAACACGGACCACTTGGATAATGACTACATCTCTCTTCCTTTCCAAATTAATTATAAATTTTATATAATGTATAATCTTGTAAATATTTCGGCTTGCGGGTTTGTCTTCGGTTTCTTATTTTCAATGATCCAGCATTTGGTGAGCTATCCATGTCATGATCGGGAATGTTATTTGCATGGCATAACACATCGTTAAAAGATGCATTAGATGTATTTATTGGATTACTGGAAATTAAACGTTTAGTATGATTAATGTGACGATCAAATTCGACTCCTGTTGCTAAATTTTTCAATGTGACTCTAGTTCCACTTCTTTTAACAACTACATGCGGTTGTGGGTTGAAATTAGTTTCTAGCTTATTCCGCTTTATTACATTCTTTACGACTACATGATCACCTATATCAATTCGTGATTCATTTGCTCGTCGTATTTTATCTCCATACTTCTTACCCTTTTCTTTTCTTTCTTTATCGTAATTTCGTGCTTTACTAAATGTTTTACAATTGTCTTTTAAATCAAACATAGGAATTTTATCTCTGAGGTTTCTTCCTATTAAAAGTTTAGCGGGAGTTACATTTGTTACTGAATGTGGCGTATTCCTGTAGGCCAATAAGAAATCATGTAGATCATTTTTCCAGTTTCTCCCTATTGCTATACTTATTTTAATAGTCTTTAATAATGTTCTGTTGTGCCGTTCCACTAAACCGTTCTGAAATGGGGAATATGGAATTGAGTGGTTGATGGTTATTCCACTGTTATTGCAGAATTGTTTAAACTCTTCTGACGCAAAAGGAGGGCCGTTATCACAAATAATTTCCTCCGGGTATCCAAATCTCGAGAAAATGATCCTTAGTTTGAAAATTGTTGCAGTTGCTGTAGTCGTAGTCATAATTTCTACTTCAGGATATCTTGAAAAATAGTCTACCACTACTAGCAAATGAATCCCATGTGTCACTTCAGTGAAATCTAAAGCTAACTTTTTCCACGGTCCATCTGGCATGGTCGTCCTTGCCATGGGTTGAAAATTAGGTTCTGATACCAAGAGGCATCCTTTACAGCATTCTACATATTCTTTTGCCATTTTGTCAATGCGATTCCACCAAACTTTCTCTCTCAACCTTTTTTTCATGGCATCACACCCTAAATGAGGTTCATGAGCGAGCTGTAAAACCTTTGATTGCAATTTTCGCGGTATAATTATTTTATTGTTTTTCAGAATAATTTTCTCGTCAGTAGTAAGATCGTTTGCTATCGACTTGTATCTCAACAACGTTTTAGGCCATCTTCGTGGAGGATAAGAAAGCCACTTTAGTAATTCATTTAGTTCAATATCATTTTTAGTAGCTTCAATTATATCAGATAAAGGAATTGCGACTGGGCAGACGTCAGACGATATCGCACGAATGATTCTTTCAGTTTCCTCATCGTAGCTCTGATCACAGATAGATCCTTCCTGGCATAATCGAGAAAATGGATCTGCAATATTTGATTTACCTGGTCTATAGATTACTTTGTAGTCATACGACATTAATCGAAGTTTCCATCTTTCAATACGCGCACAAGGTTTAGCACGATCTCCAAATATAGTTACCAGTGGCTTGTGATCGGTAACTAGCCAGAAAAATTTCCCGTAGATGTAATAGTGAAACTTTTCAGGTGCCCATACCAGTGCGAGAGCTTCTCGTTCCGTTTGTGCATATCTTTTCTCCACGTTTGACAAAGTTTTAGAAGCGTATGCTATAATTTTGAAATTTCCTTCATTGTTTCTTTGAAATAACACTGCACCTAATCCTATTGGACTAGCGTCAGCAACAATAAATGTTTCCAAATCTGGATCGAAATAAGCTAATGTTTCCTCTTTAGCTAACGTCGATTTTAAATACTCAAAAGCTTTTTGGTGCGTTGATGTCCATACAAAAGGCATTCCTTTTCTAGTTAACATATAGAGAGGACTGGCATGGGTATATAAATTTGGGATGTATCGATTTACGAAAGTAACGAGTCCCAGAAAACTCCGTACTTCCTCAGCAGAACGTGGAGTACGGAACTGGTGAATGGCTTTCAATTTGTCGCTTGATACTCTTACACCATCAGCCGACAAATGATATCCCAAAAAATCCAATTCTTTAGTACATTCTACTGTTTTAGCTTCATTCAATATTACCTTCCTGTCTGCCAAACGTTTTCTTACTAACGAGGTCCTAACTCTTAGAGTTTCATGATCAGATGCATGGATCAGTATATCGTCGATAAAAACGATAACCCAAGGAAAATCAATCAAAATTGTTTCCATACATTTTTGGAACAGTTCAGGAGCTGCTGATAGTCCAAAAACTAACCTCTTGTAGCGCATTAACCCCAATGGTGAAATGAATGTAGTAATATATCGACATTCTTCTTGAAGGATGAGCTGATGAAAAGCTTGTTTTACATCAAACTTGGTGAAAAATTTACTGCCTTTCAACCGGCAAACCATTTGTTCCATTGTTGGCAAAGGGTGAATTTCCCTAATTACTGCTTTGTTTGCTTCCCTGAGATCAATAATTATTCTTACTTCGTCAGCGCTTTTTCGTTTTATGAGCATTGGAGAAACCCACTCTGATGCTTCATATACCTTTTCTATAATATCCTGATCTTCTAATTCTTTTAGTTTAGAAAGAGTAAGCTTTTCCAGGGGGATTGGTATACGCCGATACGCTTGTCTAACAGGTGGAACAGACTTGTCAATTTTCACAATTGCTGTCATATCTGTTATGTTGTTAATATATATAAATGCATTGAATTTATAATATTTATATGATCTATTCTTACCTTTAATGCACGGCAACGCACTGCTATTTGCCATATTCAAAAATTTGACCACACCTAATTTTTCAGCGGAATATCCAGAGAGTAGCGAACTTCTTCCATTTTCTATGACAAAGAACGTTGTACGATGTGTTTCACTTCCGATACTGATTTCAGCATCAACTTCGCCCAGCACCGTTAGAGGTTGATGTGAACCGTATCCTCGAAAAATTTTATTACTGCCTTTACGTACACCAAATGCCTTGAAACCTACATGCTTCAGAGTTTTCCAATCTGAAGAACTAAGAATGTCCTCATCTGCTCCTGTGTCGATAACGAATTGAAGTTTCACACCACCCACTGCAGCTTTAATAAACCGTTTACCGTTTAAATGGAATAATTCCCGTATTTCCACTTTGTCGGTTGTGTTGTCTATCTCTCTTATAAACTTTTGTTGTTTATCTGCATCGTTATTTTGAGCCCGAAAACCTTGTTGAGTTGCATAATCTTTCCTTCCACTTTGCCGACTGTATGGATGAAACACATTACGAGTTTTCCAGCAACAACGTGCAAAATGTCCTTTTTTCCTGCAATTATTGCATACAGAGTTTCGAGCGGGACAATTCTTATTATTGCTGAAATGTTTTCCTGAACATTTGCTACACATTGTTCCACTATCTTTATCAGTTTTAGCAAATTTGCAGATGGTATTTAAATTTCTATCCTCGATTATCTCATTAGGCTTTTCGCGGAGCTCTTGAACTTGTGCAGATACAGACTCGAAGGTTCGTCCAATCGTTATCATTTGATCTAAGGAAACATCAGCTTCTAAATATTTGGCCCTTAATTTGTCATTATTCTGCGTAGCAAAGACTATTTGATCCATAATGATCTCATCAACTTGATCGTTAAAATTGCACAAATTAGCTTGAACCTTGAGGCGTAAAACAAACTGATCAAGTTTTTCAAATGGTTTGAACACCAGTTGTCGAAATTTATTTCTCTCATAGCGCAATGACATTCTGGGAGAAAAGTAATTGTCTAAAACCTCAATTGCAGCTCGATACCGGTTGTCAAGAATGCCATCAGGTTCTTTGGCATTTTTAGCGATCTTTCTCACATCTGATCCGCCAAAACACATTAGAGCTTTATACTTTTCTTCGTGATCATCAACACCTTTTAATTCCATGTAAGCTAAGAATTGACCTTTCCACTCCTCCCAACGAACAGACGTGGAGCCTTCACCATTCTCATAAAATGATGGTATGTTATACGATAACTAAAACGAGAAATCTTGTGATATCTGTCCATATGCTGTTCTTTCGGTGTTGTTATTAATTTCCACTCGTTGCTAAGTAACTCTTTTTTTTTTTATACAATTTTTCACTCGCAGCGGACTGGAATTCTATTTCCCTACGCATCATACTTTTTCCGTCATTTGATTTTCTAAATGGACTAGAATCAATATTCTCTTCATTTAGATTTCAACTTTTACAGATAAATGGCCTGGAAACTAAATTTCCCTACATTTATCTACCTGAATAGACTGGAACATACGTTTCCCTTTATTCAGAAGACCACAAATTTTCTCAGACAATTAAATTTGAGTTGCAAATTCTTAGCCAGCAGAAATTAATAAATTGTACAAAAATTATTATATTACCATCGACATTGCTTCAGTTTAGAATTTTCCTGATCGATGATTCCAATGAAAATCGTTTCGTCCGGCTTGAATTTGAATTCGATGTGCTGTTTCGAGAACTTGACAAGATAACGACTTCAAGACTTCAAGTTTTACCAGACTTCAAGAAATTCTTCAAGATTTGAGCTTCCAAAAATCTCCAAGATTTTATAAAACTTTGCTCCTCGTCGCCAATGTAGCAATCTTCAACTCACTAAAACACTTGTTTATCGGACCACTGGTTAGCAACGAATGAATATTTATTCTCTATAACATAACACGGACCACTTGGATAATGACTACAGTGGGTATAAAAGAAATAAAGATAAAATAAAATGAAAACCAAACAGCTGCAGGCTCTAGTTTGTGCAGGGTCAGTATAAGTTAAATGTTTAGACTAGTTGATAAATCTTAAATGCAAGTTTCATCCTGTATTTCCATTCTTGATTTCATGTTAAAAACAAGTTTCGCTGTTGTATGCCATCTTTTAAAGCAAATATACGATTAGTTGTTTTGAAATTTAAAACGCAGCTTTGGAAATTCTCTCAACTAAAGAATTCTTACGGCAGCTCTTAGTGACGTACAGTCTTCAAGGATCCATCATGCTGAACGAGGCTATTGAACGGGTATACTATGTATAAAAAAACTCAAAGAAAGCATGCAATGGAAAGAAAAAATAAAACGTTTTATACCTGTGATTCAATACAACCTTGAATGGAAAATGATGCTAATAAAAGAGCGGTTTTATACATGTAGTGTTCTTCGTTTGCATTGAATTTCAATGCAAAATGCAATTTTTTATATTGGGGCCATCCATATACCACGTGGACAGCTTAGAGGGGGGTGGGGGTATAAAAATGTCCACGCTTGTCCACGGAAGGGGAGGAGGGGGTATGGAAAATGTCCACGTGGACAAGTTTTTTTTTTCTACAAAAAATAGAAATTAAAAACATTGACCATTGATCAGTGATTGTTTTTGAGCTTAACGGGAAATTAGCACTCATTAGCTTTTCGTCGGAGAGCCCAATTTCGGAAGCAGTTTTTGGGCCCAAAAGCGGGATTCTGTTTATAAAAACGTAAATACTGCATTCTTCTTGCCAATCTGAACACAGCGAATTAATTTTCATGGACAGAATTTTTGTTTCAAACAAAAAAACTTTTTTTGAAATTGGCAGAATCGATGACGACTAATTACACCTTAAATAAAATTTTATCTTCTGAGGCATATGTTGACCTAAATACATGAACCGAGCATTACGAGAGCACATATCTGGCATAAATCTTGTTGAAAACATTAAGCCTGCGTTAGTACACTTAGATGTTGACTGCATAGCCTGGATGAACCCACGAATATTGTATCGCTTGCACCAAATGTGGTTGGCATTTTTCCTCAACATCAAATGCAGCTCACCACAAAAAAGGTATCCATGGGCAACGTATTTCCAAAAGGATTCGCTTTCCGAATATTTTACGAATCACATCGTGTCGGAAAGATCTTGTGTTGTGTTGAAGTAGACGGCCAAGCTGAAGTGCTCTGGTTAGACAAAGACCCCAGTAGCACACTTTAGGTCCATTTAGTTGAAGCAACCGAACTAAGACTGAAATTAGTCATATTTCGGCTACCACAACAACTTTGTAATAACCGTGCTAGTAGGGGATGCTCTGGAAAAAGAAGAATCATCAAGCGAAAGTTAAGCTGAAACGGACTCTCTTGCAGTCGATAATAATAATTTGCAGTAGAACATGAATTAAGATCCAAACACCTTACATACGGATTTTAAGACGCTGAGGAAAATTGACGGAAAAACCATGGAAAAACTCAAATTTCCGCAACGACTAAAAATTCGTACGCATTGTGTCGGTGACTTTAGACTGGAGCTTCCTTTCACGTAAGCTTTTTCAATAAATATTGCATAAATGAAGTTGAAAACCAAAATTTTCAAAATGTAAAAATGTCCACGTGGACAAACAGGGGAGGGGGGTGAGGGCTGAGCAAATGTCCGCGCTTGTCCACGGAGGGGGACGGGGGGGTTGAAAATTGGTATTTTTCTGTCCACGTGGTATCTGGATGGCCCCATTGATTATTTTAGATTTTTTTAGATTAAAACTAACAGAACGCTAAAAGATTATGACGCTCAGGCAAATTGGGTTGGGTTATTACTAAGCCCGCTTTGACATGTAAGTGGTCGTTGGTCGAATCTTAAGAGAATCAAGAGTGGATGTCAAGTGCATAGGACATGAGAATGTCCGTCATTATTCACATATCGCTTACTCTTAGCGATTATAGAAAAAAGAGAATTACGGTGCAGAATACAGCATACACTCAAGCGATATCACAATAGATCACAGGTTACGGTGATGAGTTCATAAAAATGACCCCAAACAATGATCAAGTATTGATAGCCGCACTTTACTGATGTCGCAGACGAGCGATTCTTCCTTGGACCAAACGTCGACTCGGACCAGTATCACGTAGTAACTGAGATCCGCGCCCGGTTGTCCAACGTGTACAAATCGAAACCAACGAGAAAGATACGACTGTACATTCGGCGGTTACCAGCGAAAGGAGTTGTTGCAGAGTACTCTAGGAAGTCTGATGAGCGGATCGGTGAACAATTTGGAGAGAACTTGAACGAGTAGTGGAGGCACATCCACGACGCGATTAGTACTACAGCGCGAGAAGTGTTGGGCACTACTTGTGCAGCCACTTCCAGTAAGAGGTTTGATGCAGAGTGCCACAGAGTGACTGTGAGAAGAATCGAGCCAGAAGTTACAGAGAGAGATACCGAGTTGCTAGGGCCGCCGAAAAAAGACTTAACCGTCGTAAGAAATGCCAGCACTGAGATTGTGTTCATGGAGGTGGAGAATTGCTTCGAGAGGCACGATACGAGAAGCTTCTTTAATATGGTCAACGGTATCGTGCCAACTCCTGTTATGTGCAACGACAAGGAGGGGAACCTGATTATCGAAAGATCGGAGGTAGCTAGCCGTTGGAAACAACATTTCGACGTATTGTTGAATGGTGAACAAGATGGAGCGGCCAACAGAAATAGGATAACGTTTGAGGATGATGGACAAGCTGTGGATCCACCAACTTTGGACGAGGTTAGGAAGGCAGGGAGAGAGCAGAAAAATGGCAAAACAGCTGGTATAAGGACGGTATCTCAGCTCAGCCGAACTTTTGAAAGCCGGGAGCGAACGGCTGTATTAGGCGATCCATCAGGTTATACTAAAGGTATGGAGGAACTGGTTGGAAGGTCTCAAATGGCTTATTTACAAAAACTACTTTACTTTTTCTTCATGTCTTCTTCAGATTTGACCTCCTTGGGATGCTCCCATAGTGCCTGCTTCATAATAGCCCAGTATTTTTTGATGGGCCTTTGTTCAAGGACGTAAAATGTACTGGTTGGTAACAAAAACTTAAAGACGTTTACCATTTGTTCTTGCTATCTTGGGACATGCAACTGGTACACAAGCACCAAAAAGAAATGCAAGAACCATAGTAAATTGGTATATACCAGGTATGTGACCATCGAGGGTTGCATTAGTGTGTGTAGAAAGTAGAAGAAATAGTTCTGAAATATGGTGGAAATGGATATGGAAGAAATGCAAGAACCATAGTAAATTGGTATATACCAGGTATGTGACCATCGAGGGTTGCATTAGTGTGTGTAGAAAGTAGAAGAAATAGTTCTGAAATATGGTGGAACTTGTATGAAAATTAAAACTAAATTAATTAATTAATGAATGCAGCTATATTATTCCAGAGAAATATTTGAACATTTACAATGAATGTACGGAATATATTTTAACGTTATCTGCACTTGTAGCCTTCTATAATTTTGCGTAAAAAATATAAGAACATGGGTAATAAATTTCACTTTGGAAAATAACGAACTAACTATTCATATTTCGCTAACTATTTCGATGTGCAATTGAAAAGTGAATTAATGTTTCTAATACTTCACAAACAATTCGCTTCTAAGCCTGGTATATTGCTTAAATTAAAACACGTTCCATCCAACATTTTGCTTGCATGATGCTCTTGAATATTTGTATATCCGTGAAAATACATATTAGAAATAATCTCAAGCATAAACATAAAAGCTGTGAGAAAAAAACAAGCAAATCTTGTGTATCCAACGATTTTTTAGAAAAATTAACTAATTTTCCATACAAAATGCTCAAAATGTCAGAACTAGTGTAGATGTATTAGTGCAAAGTGTATATGACAGCTCGCACTGCCACATACCTGGTATATATCAATTTACTTTGTGAAAGAACAACGAAAACATCTTTTGTTCTACGTGTCATACACTCTTCGGTATCGGGGAGAAAATGTCACCAGTCCTGGAGACACTTTTTTGTATTCTCTTTTGCTGTTGCGCATGTAAACCAAACATACAACTTTCCCCTAAACAACACGGTTTTAAATAAGGTCACCAATACACCTTATTCTCTATCACTTCTCCATACTATTCCATACTACTACAAAGTTAAGCAAAAAGTGGCAAATACATGTCATTTGTACATGACGTTTTGTATGAATGGTCAACTAGGGTAGACGCGCCATTAGTGGTGATAGTACCAGTAGTGGTGGAAACTCGAATAATTCCATTATTTTTGCAGCGATGGTATTGGTTAGGAGTCTGACATGGCATTGCATGCTGGTAAATGTATAAAAAAGTGTAACCGTTTCGGTCCCTACCTTAGTTCCGATGCGTTCGGGGGTTCACGTCCTTGGGTACGAAAGTAACCCCGTTGGCTTCGTACCACTCTAGGATATCCTTTGAATAGCGGCACGAAGCAAGATCCGGCCATAAGCTCGTAGGGCCCTCGTGTTGCTTCAACAGAGGAGACAGACACTCCTTGAGGTAGATCTGCCCGTTTACAATCCCGGTAGTCACAAACGGCGCACTCCGTTTGCCACATGAGCAGATCCCTTGCCAAATCATATATTTTTTGGCAACCTTTGAAAGTTTCTACTTCCTTATTTCCTCCGGAACATCAAACTTATGCTGGACGGTGAAGAACAGTAACCCCAGAAGCTGCCGGAAGTCCGCCTTGACGTAATGAGGCTTCGCCAGCATCTGGGTGTACAGTTACCGGGCCCGTGATTTTTCCACCGCATTTTGCCGTTAGTCACGATTTGGAGCCTTCTGCACTTTGTACGTATGCAGTCCCTCCCGTTCATTGGCTCTCTGAACGAAAGACTTAGACAGATTCTACTTTTTGGCCAGATCCATAACCAAAGCATTGGGATTCTCCTTAAACGCTTGCACGACCCGCTTGTGATCCTGATCTCTAATAGAACCAGTGTTGCGAAGCCCACACTCGTGTGGTCTAATTTTCTCACACACGCGTACGCATTTTAATGAACATACCGGCATATGCATCACTTTAAAACTCCCGCTCTTATTTCTTCATGCACTGTAACGAATTTTTTCGAGTGTGTGTTTAGCTAACAGCTACAGTCGTCGCTCGTCCTTCGTCATTGTAGCCTGATCTGCTGATACCGATTACTCACGACGGCTCGTACTCCCGCCCGAGAGTATAATCGAGGACGATGAAGAAGAAGAAGAAGAAGAAAAACTAATGCAAAATTTGTATCCCAGTACGCCACCAGTCTCACGGGCAGTTGATTCCCCGCGAGTTTTTTGACTCGGGAATACGCTTAGCAGGAAGGCGAAGTGAGGATATGCGTGCGCGAGTGTGTGAGTAGCAGAATGTCTGCACACAGCACCGGCGGCTGCTTCGTTTACGCCCGCGTGTGCGTGTGCTATGTTTCTCATACTCTTTCGCGTGTGAGTAGGCATGGTTGACGTCTCACTCGATTCGCAGCATTGAATAGAACATCCATTCCCAGGTAACAATTTGGGTTTTATTACACTCTTATGATGGCATTTAATACCAAAATTAGTTTTAAAGACCACCATAAGAGTGCAATAAAACTCACACTGTTGCTTGGGTTCTGACCGCATTTCTTCTTTCGTTCGATACTTAGAGTTTCGTAGTGACGTTTAACCGTTGAGTGTACAATACCGAGGTAGATACACTCTAAACTACTTCTACCCAAATTTTCAACAGAAAATACTCAATGAGTAATTTTCTACAGCGTTGCTTCTGTGGTGCAATTTGATGTGGGACATCCTTTAGACATCAAGGTGGTGAACAACGAAATGAGCTGTAGTAGATTAGGCTTGAACAGGGTTTTTCAACAAAACTGATTAGGTTGATACGTGCTACCCTTGATGATTCAAAATCAAGCGTCAGGAAAGTGGGTGACACGTCGAACTCGTTTTGACGTTAGATGTATCGTTGTGTGGTTTGAAGCAAGGTGACAAGCTATCGAATTTGCTGTTCAACATAACATTGGAAGGTGCTATTCAAACGACAGGCGTGCATAGAAGCACTACCATCATCACGAAATCTCACATACTCCAAGGGTTCCCTTAAGTAAAACAAGCAGCTGCTTGGAGCGCCACTTCGAGAGGGTGCCATCTCGCCTACATTAAAAAAAACTGTAGCATTACATAAATAAGTGGTTAATATAAAACGTTCTTCCTTTTCGTTTAGCATCATAAAGCCGGGACGGCAAGTGGTGTATCTAGAGTTACTCTCCACTGTATTGGGTCCTGGGTTATTTACCGCCAATTCGTTGAGCATCTCGACACAAGCAAATCGGCTTGAACCTGGTCGAGCCATCTAGTAAGTTGTGTCTTTCTATCCCCAAAGGCCCTCATACACATACGAACATATAGGCCGAAAATATTGGTGAATTCAACACTCTCGCCTGTGTATCAGCGCCACGAACCAAGCAGGCAAAAGAAGATGTTGGGCTTGTCGCTCGACCTGAATGATCGCCCCGGTCAGTGAAGGTCTAGAAGAGAGCAGATTCACTGCTGAAATTTCTGAAGTAACAGGGAATATGAGCCGAATTTTTTCCTTTTGAAGGTTTACCATTCTAATTTAAGAAACCGACAATTATTCAAAAGAAATGGCAGTTGACTGTCACCAGTGTTGCGAAGCCCACACTTGTGTGTGCTAATTTTCTCACACGCGTACTTGTTCTAATGAACACGCCGGCATAAGTATTCCTTTCGAACTCTCGCACTTGTTTATTCATGCACTGCAGCGACTTTTGCGAGTGTGTATTTAGCTAACAGCCACGGGCGTCGCTGTCGCACGTCATTGCTGCCTGAGCAACAGATACCGATCACGCGCAAGGACTCGCACTCCCACCCGCGTGTAGAATCGAGGGCGTAAGATGAAGAAGAAAACAAAAAGTAATGCAAAATCTGTATCCCAGTGTACCACTAGTCCTCACGGGCAGCTGGCTGTTCACGAGTTGTTTGCTTTGTGAATGGTTATGCAGAAAGACGGTACGAGACTGTGCGTTTGCGAGTGTGTAGGTAGTAAAATGTCTGCACACAGCAACGCCGGCCGTTTTACGTTTGTTCTGGGGGCGCCATTTTGAGAAATTGCGTGGAGCGACAAATTGGCCAGCGCCGGCCCTTGACATCGATATCATCGGGGTTAAACGTATTGCTGTGGAAGAGGTGTACACGCTAGAGATGGTCGGGTATGAAAATTTGAATACCCGGACCCGACCCGTACCCGACCCGAACCCGCAAATTATTTTTTCTCAATACCCGAACCCGACCCGAACCCGGCGGGTACGGGTTTCGGGCAAATTTTCCGCTACCCGACCATCTCTAGTACACGCATCTTAAGGAGGAAGATGCAAGGATGGGGCTTGTCTGACAAAATGAAGTATATGGTGGGTTGTAGAGAGCGTGGTAGCCCTTCGGGTGTTAGAACTGCGGTGGTGAAAGATGGAATACTTTTGAAGTGGTCGACGAATTAGTTTAGTTTAGTACGTTAGTGACATGTGACCGGTGGTACTCTACGGTCACGAAGTGTAGACGTTGAAAGACAGCGACCGACGAGCTCTTGGTGTTTATGAGCGTAAGATCTTGCGATTTATTCTTGGCGGCATATTAGAAGAAGGAATGTGGCGTAGACGCATGGTCCTTGAAATATGCCAAATATACAAAGATGCGGATGTTGTGATGTGGCTAAAACATGGCAGATTGCAAGGGCTTGACCACGTAGCAAGGATGCCGTATGAGACGCCAGCTAAAACAATATTCTGCAGAGAACCCGACAGAGGCCGACGACTTCGAGGCAGACGCCGTACCCGTTGAACGAGCGCTGTTGACTAGTGTTAGGGGCGATTGGAGAGCGGCAACCCAAGATTAAGAAACGTGGAGACGGCTCCTGAATTCGGTACGGATTTAATAAACGGATTGTCGCCAAAAAAAGTAAAGTAAAAGTAACTACAGATAAACCCCAGTTGCCAATATTTCATGAAGGACTTCAGAGATGTTGTGTAATCGAGAAAAAGGATATAAAACTCGCCAAACGGTCAGAAATACTGCGGAGTTTTTGTGAGTCACAAGTGAGTGGAGATTTGAAAATCAAAATTATGTTGAAGGATTGTGAAATAATAAAATTGTTAGGAAACTGATTCCTTGTATTTGATTTTTTTTTTTCACAAGTAAATTAGGTGTTTTATTTGAAATTGATGTTTTCCAGTGAATTCGCTGAAAAACATCAATTTCAAATTACGCACACAATTTACCAATTTGTTCAATACAACATTTAGCGCTAAAATTATAAATTATGAAACTTTCAATCTAGACACTACATAATTTCTTCTTAAATGATCGCGTATTTACTTCCGGCTATCAAACAAATAAAGAATTAAACTAATCCACACCACTGATTAACTTTTTGGTAGTTTACAAACAACGTTATCGTGCGGCTGAGATGAATTCCATATTGATCTCAATGGAGTAACGAAAGAGTTCAAAATTGCTAAACTCAAAAAAGGCACATAAGTGCATACTTCAAGCCTTTCTTCCTGATTGTGACTCAGGCTGATTGTGGTAATCGTTTACCCGTTTCGTCAAATTAACATAATCGATCCGGACCTGAAGCTAATACGATTCCAATGAAACCACACGAGCACCTCGTTCCATCGTGCCTTATGACCTTACACCTCCTTAGCGTATCGCAAGTATGTATCGATTTTCCATTTATATCTTCATTATGAAGAAGCCACCTTCAGCGTCTTTGCCATGACATGTGAATACGAGCCGTGGTGGCATTGCTGTGCATAGTTATACCAGCATATCTAGATGTAAGGCAAGTGTTAATAAACACACCAAACAAGATTAGTGATAAGTTATTAAATTAAAAGCTCGGTGTTCAAGTATGTATGTCAGGCGCTGGTTATAACGCGAAAAGTTATAGGCATGGTTTTGAACTATAAATATATTTATATACCATCAGTCTTTATTCATGCATTCCGCATTCCTCTGACATGAACTTAATTGCAATAACAAAACCCTTTATACTTTATTAGCCTTTATACAACATCGAATGTTGGGCATCAAGTTGTGGTCATACGTAAACAAAGTACCATGTTGGGCAGAAGTGCTGCCAGCTTATGCCGATACTTCAGTCTGCTCTAGTGAACCGAAAGCAAAAATAATTGGCAACTTTTCCACTGAACTAGTTTTTCTTTGTTACCCAGTTGGCTTTTCCACGTCAATGTCGCTCGGCTTGGCTTTATCCAATAACAAGCCTGTTTCCTTTACATTTCCCGTTTGTACCTACTTCCACTTGGTGCTTTGGTGCGATGTCTTAGCTGGGCGTTACTAAATTAAGCGTAACTAATTACGTTTTGCGCCTAAACGCATAATTATGTTTCTTACCTCGTTGTTTGCCAACAGTTGGTTGAGCATTTGCGTCAAATTTTTCTTGGCTTTACAGTTACGCCATCAGTCTTCGTTCCAGCGTAGAACGTGCCAGGCATATTGCCATCTTTTGAACATTCACCTGAACGTGGCTGTCGTATTAGCTTGCAAGCAATGCTTTGTGATAGTTCATCTTAGAAAATACTTTACGATTTTTTCAATCCGCCCCAACCTTACTTAGTTCTGCTCCTGTCCAGCGCTGCTAGTTTGCTTGCTGTGGGCTACAGTCGGCTGAACTAGAAAGCAAAAGTTTTGCCGGCATTCATTTCCAACCGACTATTCACTGCTGTTGGCCAATGAGGAAAAGTCCGTGATCATTATTGCACGCAGTCGCCACCCATCATCATCATCAGCAGCATCAGCGCCATTCCATCCGCGTACCAATCGTACGTAGTAGCATCACAGCCGGTCTGCCTTGAACGGAGAAAGAGCCGCCGAATGGTTTCTCAAGAACGAACCGACCACGGTTCGCGATGCAAAATCAAAGACACAGTGTCAGCGGCTGCAAGAGAACTTTAATATTTTCATTTACTTTCCATTATGTTGTAATCGGCCGTGTAAATGACTTTGGACAACATAGATTCGCGCAAGTTTCCCGCCTGCCAGCCTGCGGCTGTGAACTGCTTTAAGAAGCTTTGAAGCGACGCGCGGGAACAGTCAAAACAAGACAACGACGGCGACGGTTTGTTTTAACGAGCTCTTCAGAAAAGCCGTGTGCGTAGGAGGACGGCACAAAGATTTGTTGGTTTTCATTGTATAATTAGCAAACCGGGCGGTGCGCCACCGGTTTCTGACAAAACGGTTAACTGATGAGTAGCGAGTTTTTCCCAGGCTAAGCAAATTGTCGAAGCATACCCCCTCTCAGAATGACTGCAAAATTTTTCATTGAAAAATAATTGCATTAACTCGAATCAGTGATCTGAGTCTGGTAAGTAATTATCAATTCAATATTTTGTCCCAATGACATAGTTAGAAGAACATTATGATATAAGCAACTATATAGCAGCACTACTATTTAGAAAGCATTTACAGGAATAAATACCTACTGTCACCTATTTTCATACTTTTTGTGAAACAAACTGTATAAATCGAAATAACCTTGAGGCAAAATAATATCAAGTTGAGCTGAATGGTTGATGAAGCTGAAAAGGATTGGGATGACATATTAAGGCCGAAGCAACTCGTTGGAAGAGAAACAATAAAAAGTAAAATTTTCCATGCGACTAAACTGCTTGAGTCTTGATAAGTTTGAATACTTAATCGTGATGATTTTTCCCGATTACCCGATAAGTACTATTTCTACACACCATGATAAATCGACCTATTTCGTTGAGTTATTTATTGAATATCCAATATTTATGATTTAATACTAACACTACTTTTACATTACAGAAAAAAGGAAACGTCACGATTTTTTTTATGAAATCGCAGGTGATTCTATGTCATTGGGTATTAATTTTATGAATTTCTAACAAGTTTTTATGCTCAAGTCAATAATAAATATTTATCCTGGATTGCAAGAATGGCGCAGTGAATTTTCGTTTCAAGAATTAAGGTCTAATTTCGGGGTTTTGAAATTCCATGGTATGTTCCATTATATACTGGAAAACATTAATTGGAAAAAGTTTGCTTAAAATAAATAAGTTAGACGATTGAGAAGTTTCCAAACCTCTTAGGTAGCACAATTCGCTTATTTATATTACAGTACAAACTCGTATAAAAATGACATCCTATCAAATTTGAGTTGCTAGAACATTTCAGTGTCAGAAACCCATTTTCATATCTATTTCATTTAAGCCTGAAGTGCAAAAAGAATATAAGAAACATGGACTCATATAAAAAACTTTTAATTTCTTTTGAGAGCTCAAAGCAATTGACGACTGCAGTGACACGATGATATTTCCGACCGAGTTCACACTCAAAGCCATCGCTATGGGTGTATCATATTTGCTGAAATAATACGACTAACTTTTTCGTTACTGACGGCGATTTGGATTGTTGTTAATCCTGGCCCATCCACCTATCTCATCTACTCAGACAGTTATATTTGAAAATAAGACCCCGAGGCGCCTTCATGACTATTATCATTTTACGAAAATACAGGTTTATGTCGAAATTATTTCGACATTCTTATTTAATGCTAACAGACTTATTAATGTAGGTACTTTCGGTAGCAAATTACTTTTCGCTAGTTTGCTGAATGACACAGGTTTGCAATGGCATAGCCACAAGACCAAAAGGAGAAGCTGAAAACAAAGTTAAATAAATTTTTGATGTGATTCGAGTTATACAGAGGACAATCAATTTTTTTCTAAACAGATATTTTATCATAAATAAAATAAAAGTTCGGACCAACCTTCTTCAACTAGATATATTCACTATTATTCTCTAAAGCCGAGCTTTTTGTTTCGAACCATTAGATCGCCATTTTGAATAAAAAATATTGCAACTTTGAAAATTTCGAAAACAACTTTAAAAAAATATCTGCTGCTTCAAAACATCGGTTGAACAGAAGGTATTTTAGTAGACTAGACAGGATTTTAGTTATTTTTACTACCATTTCCTTTGTCTATTGGAAAAACTAATGAAAAATAAATAATCGTTATAAAAAAGTATTCAAATGCCAGAAATAATTAGAGTATGGCGGGGCATAAGTGTGATGTTTGAAGTTCAGCTATAAATTATCTGGAATAATAATGTTATGCAAATAAAATCTTCATTCTCCTGGTCAAGTGCCGATTCGCACTTTTACCCCACTAGCGGGGCAAAAGTGCGAAGCTCGAATCCATGAAATTAGCACAGCAGTAGCTATCAAAACCATATTATCTTTAATCTGCGGTATGTTTCGGTAAGGAATACAGGCCGGACTCGATTATCCGGGGATTCGATTAACCGGGTTTTTAGACTCGATTATCCGGGTGAAAAAAAAATTATTTTTTTTCAATGATTTATTTTAAACCTTAATGTTATAGTTTTCATGCTACATGATGATTCCAACTTGACAAGTATTGATACACCTCCCTAAAGCTACAAAATTCCTTTCTTATATTCCTTTTATCGGCGAACAAAACAAAAATAAATCCTGCGATGATGGAATCAATTTTTTTACTTAAAAATCATCATCATCATCA
Source organism: Sabethes cyaneus (assembly GCF_943734655.1). NCBI lineage: Eukaryota > Metazoa > Arthropoda > Insecta > Diptera > Culicidae > Sabethes > Sabethes cyaneus. Next base: position 57,821,671 of record NC_071354.1, read on the forward strand.
CCATTACCATCATCATCATCATCATCATCATCATCGTAATCATCAATAAAAAAAATTGCAAAAAAGGAATTTTATGACTTTAGGGGAGATTGATCAATAATAAAAAAACCCGAATTAATCCACCTAGCGGCGTGACCTAGCCTTTCTACTGCCACAATAATCATTATTTAATTTCTCAAGAACTTAATTGTAGATGTATAGATGTTATATTAGACTATATTTTTAAATATCCGTTCCGTATTCCTCAAAATCCTTATTTGCCAGTAAAATTCACAACGTATTGTGTAGAATAATTATATTTTCTTTCCTTGGGTGCGTAAATACATGTAAGCGTCATTTATGTTACTTGATGAACACCTTATTTAGTTTTATAATATTTATAGAAAAATAATGTAAACACAAAAGATAATTGTTACAGACTTGAATGAATATGTATAGAAAATTAGAAATTAACCCTCTAACGGGTCTACAGACGGCCTTAACTTTCGGGCTTCAGAGCCACATATGAAACTTGTTTTGAATTGACAATATGAAGTATTTGTTCATAGCAGATTTTTTGATATTTTGATATTAATACATACCATGCGTTCAAAAGATAGCATTTTTGAAAAACAAGAGTTCAGAAAAATTATTATTATATTTCGCTTTTGAAGAAAAAGGATATCTACAGCAAAATGATTGATCTCAAAATTTTACTATTGGTTTGTTTGGCTTCAATTTTGCAATATATCTGAATTAGAAAAAAATTACTGAATAGAGCATTAGATATGAAAACGAGAAATGGAATTATTTCTTAGCTAGCACTCCTTCAGATAATTATTTTTGCATGAAAATCAAAACTTAAGCTTCTTTTGAATGTACTTTCATGAAAAGATAGTCATTAGCTTGATCGCATCGTTTTTACAATGTTAGAGGGTTAGGACAACAAGATGAGGTCGAAAAATAGTGCCAAAGCTGCGCCATAAACATGCTTGAGAATGGGAAATACGATCGATATGATTCCCAGTGCTTGTCTTTTTTTGATTTATTTATTAAAACATGATACATGACATAAGACATCTGTCCTTTAAAATATCACTAACGAAAACAAATCTTACAAAATTTCTACCGTGCAACGTTTACTTCCTATTTTTCATATAACATTTCTAAGCCTTAGTATCTATTGATTGAAAAGAGCATCTATTGATGCGCAGAATTTTTTTGGAATTTGTACAAATTTATTTGGAAAAATCAACTCACTAGTATTTTTGATTCTATACACCACTAGACCTACATGCTTAAATAAACTGCTTTTCTTCGCTTTTTGCTTTTCTTGTACAATTGTGAGTAACAGCAAGTGAAGAAAATGACAATTGAAATTTGAAATCAAAGAAAAGAAAAAACTTTTCGATTGAATCCCACTATTTAATATTTATTTGCAACAGATACGTAGTTCACCTACGACGTGCAGGCTTCATCAGTGTCTTATTTCAAAGCGTATACATATCTGTCGCGAATAAATAATAAATAGTGGAATTTAGTCGGTAAAAGTTTTTTCTTTTCTTTAATTTCAGAGTTCGTATTCCACTAAGAGGCTTCAAAAACTTCAGACAATTGACATGTTTCTCACTTTTCTTGAATTTCATTGCAAATTTTAAAATTGCAAATTGTCATCACATACATACATACATACATACATACATACATACATACATACATACATACATATATACATCACAAACATCTCATACATTGAATACAATCAACATTTGATTGATATGTTTTGATTTCACACGTTTTAACGGTTTAATATACGGTGCTTAAGTGTTAAAGTTTGAATAACTTTTGAATGAAGCGTCCGATTTTAAATAACTCGGTTTCGTTTGATAGATCTCAGCAGTAATTTTCAAATAATCATAAAATGTGTGATGTTTTTCATTAAATTAATGCTTATATATTACATAAATATGTTTTAAATACTATTTTTTCACAATTCTTTATGTAACTTTCAAACTAAAAGTCCAATCGTCATGAAATTTGGAAGTTAAGGGTTTGCAAGGCTCCTCTTTCAAATGCAATCAATATTGTTCAAATCGGTTAAGAGACCTATGAGATAATGAAGTCCCATATTTTTCGTATTTTTATACATAACTTTTGAACTAAAAGTCCGATCAGTATGAAATTCAATAGCGACCAATGGGACACCTAGACCTTTCATTTGACACTAAGAACATTAAAATCGGTCCAGCCATCTCCGAGAAAAGTGAGTGAGATTAAAAGCGTCACATACACACACACACACACACACACACACACACACACACACACACACACACATGCATACACACACACAGAAAATGCTCAGTTTTCGAAACTGAATCGAATGGTATATAACATTCGGCCCGCAGGACCTTCTTTCCATTTCCGGTTTTCCAAGTGATTTCTATACCTTTATACTATATATTTATATAGTAGAAAGGCAAAACGTTTATAATACCTAAATATTGAAAAACATAACATACAAAAAGTAATATTGTACCAAAAAAAAATTATAAGTGGAAAAATTCGTAAGAAAGGAATTTTCTGACTTTTGGGAAGATAGATCAATAATAAATAATACATTTCTGATACCTAAAAGACAAAAAACTTGATATGCCTAAAAAAATTTTGTACCAAAAATGATGATTCGATTATCCGGGTGATTCGATTATCCGGGCTGAAAATAAAAATTGTCACCCGGATAATCGAGTCCGGGCTGTATTCTCAATTAGCACCTTTTCTATTTTGCGCTGGTGTATTGCAGCCTCCGTTAGATCGAAACTTTTCTAAATGTTTGTTTTTTGTTTCATCAGCGGAAAAAACATTGTTTTCCTTCAGCCAACATCTGTAGAGCTAGCACATGGTTTTCTGCAGATTTTGCATTTCTAGTATCTGTAATATAGTGCCTAAAGCTGTCTATAATTAGTTATACATTTTTGCCTCGTCCATGAATCGCACTTTTGCCCCATCCGTGAATCGCACTTTTACCCCGCTAGACGCTTGACGGGGTTTGATTAAATTAAGGAAAGCCAAATATATTTTGCAAATTCTTTTCGCTGTATTTTCAAAACAGATATGGAAGTGATATAAAACGCTGCTATAAATTTTCAACAAGTAATATCCTTCTGTTGATATCGTATTTGCCGTGTAACGAAAAATTACAGCAAAACTGCCCTAAAATAACATTCGCACATAACTCAGCAACTATGCTTCGTAAGCAATTAAAGTTTACGTTAGATTCAAGTTGTCAGCCATCCATGCCAATGTAGGCAATTTGCTCGGAATCTGGACCGATAAATCATTGAATCGCACTTTTACGCCCATCGCACATCGCACAAAAGTATGAGGTTGATCTATTCCAGGTAAGGTAGGTAAAATGTAAAATCTATTAAAAATAACGTTCCATAGGGTTTATTCTAAAATTTTGGAAAATTGTTGCTCTGAAATCAGAGGACTTACTTCTACTGAACCCTTGGTCTCTGAACGTGGGAGGCCTCTGGTGACCAGTCTGGTATCAGCCT